>NC_089597.1:26191221-26555329 GCF_019320115.1 Miscanthus floridulus | reverse complement strand
TCATTAATGAACACTACTACAAACTTATTCAACTCTGACATAAAGACTGAATTCATGAGATACATGAAGAATGCAGGAGCATTGGTAAGACCAAAAGACATGACTAGGTATTCATACAGCCATACCTAGTAGAGAAAGTTGTCTTTGGTATATTTTATGGCCAGATCTTAATTTGATGATACCTAGAACAAAGATCAATCTTTGAAAACACCTTAGCACCAGCCAACTGATCGAACAAAGTATCAATATGAGGTAAAAGATAATTGTTCTTAATGGTTACCTCATTGAGAGGGTGGTAATCCATACACATCCGAAGAGTACCGTCCTTCTTCTTCACAAAATAGCTAGGCAACCCCAAGGTGAAGAACTAGAATAGATAAACCCCTTCTCCAACAATTCCTCTAACCGCTTCTTCATTTCTGCTTATTCTTTAGGAGCCATGCGGTAGGGACACCATGAAATAGGAGCAGTGCTAGGTTCTAACTCAATGGAAAACTCCACATCTCTATCCGGTGGCAACCCATATAGATCTTTAGGAAAGACATCTAGGAACTCATAGACCACAGGAATAGAGGGAAGGTCAGGAGAAGCTTCAACATGAGCAACAACTGGTAAGGCTAGATCTAAGGGCATAAGAAGAGACATCCTATCCTCGAAAGATGGAAGCCATAACTCAACAACTCTCTGCTTAAGGTCCAAGACTACCCCATAAACTCACAACTAGTTCATGCCTAGAATTACATCAATGCCTTGCCCAGGTAGCACCATGAACTGGAGGCGGTAAGTGCGAGTGGCTAGCACTAATCCAACTATGTCCGTCCAAGTATTAACGCACAACTGTGCACCTAGAGTACTGATTCTATAGGCAATAGGAATAGCCATAAGAGATATATTGTGCCTCTATGCAAATCCCATGCTCATGAATAAATATGATGATGCACCAGAATCAAACAACACATATGCTGGGTGGGAATCAATGGTAAACATACCAGCCATCACATATTCATTCTACAAGATATCCTCAGCCTCAGTGAAGTTGACTTGTCCTAGGCGGCTTATGGGCACCTTCTTGATAATCGTCCTCTTGACCAGACAGGAGTTGGCTAAAGGTTGGGAAGACTACACATGCTAGTTCTGTGGACACTCCTGAGCATAGTGGCCCTCCTTGCCACACTTGAAACAAGCACCAGGCTTATTCCCCTGCCCTTGACGAGTCAAAACCAGCTGTCCCTAAGGCTATTGTTGCACCTACTGAGTAGGCGCACGATACTAGGGTAGGAGGTGCCTGGTAAGTCTGCTAAGGCTGATAGAATGACTGTCCACTCGAAGAGGGATAGGACATTCTCCTAACAACCTACACCTTTTGAGCCTAGGGGTGACTAGAAGACCTAGTAATTCATCGTAGCATCAAAAGTCTGGTAGTTCCCTATGTACAGCTCCTTCTACAAACTGCAAGAGAGGTCACGATAGAAACGATCCCTCTTCTTCTCATCAGTATCGATGTGGGTCCCAGCATACTATGCTAGATGGTTGAACTTGTTCACACAATCCATCACAGACATGCTTCCTTGCTTCAGGTCTAGGAACTCAGTCAACTTCCTATTCAACACACTAGCTGGAATGTAGTACTCTCTGAAAGCAGCGGTAAACTCCTACCAACTCACATGGTGGTCCACCGGCTACATGGCATTGAATGTGTCCCACCATGCAACTGGTAGAACCAACAACTACTACGCTGCAAAGCACACCTTCTGCTCCTCAGTCACTATGAGCAGCTAAAACTTTTGCTCTAGAATACAAAGCCAATGCTCCGCATCTAGAGGCTCAACAGTCAGTGTGAACATGGGTGGGTGCATATTCAAGAAATCCTAGTAAGAACAGGGCCTCTCGGGACCGCGAGCACCACCCCCGTTCCCACCATTGCCTCCATGGCCCCCACGGGCATAGCCACCAATCGTTTGGGCTAGCATCTCCAAGGCACGGGCTAACTTGTGCCGAGCAGCCAACATCTCTGCCATCGTCTCCATATGGGTCATCGAAGGTGATGGTGCGGATGAGGAGGATCCAGAAGTGGGGCCTCATGGCTATCCCCATTGGTGTTGCCAATGCCCTCACTGCGACCGTTATCACCTTAGTTTGCCCCAGCACTGGTACTCCCCTGACCAGACCTCAGGTTCATCTAAAAATAGATAGGAACCCATGATTAGCGACTAGGCCTCCATACTTAGGAATAAGAGATTAGAGAAATCATAAGGCTTTTAGACAGAGCATTCTTTTTAGGTTAATAGATTAATTCACTAACCAAAATTATATGTGTGGGGGAAACTTAGTTTAAACAAGATTCTCTTTTCATGATGCATGCATCGGCCTACCCATTCACTCAAGTCGGAATATAGCGGCATTCACAAAATTTTTTGGCACATCGTACACTCACTTTCCGTTTGCTAAACGATTCTTACGCAGCGTAAGTTAGTGTACCTATAGAAAACTGATTAGATAAAACCAGTGCCACTATCCTAGATAGACCATATTACTAGGGCTTATATTTATTTACATAATTTTATCGCATCCTACTTTTCGCAAAACTTTTGTTGGTCAAATTTTAGGTTTTAAAAAGAGTTATGAAACTCGTAGACTCATTATTGGCTCTGGTACCACATGTGGTAGAACCACCCAAAATAACACACTTACAGAGGCGCTTGTCTTCCACTAGACACTAAACACCCCGAAGGTGAGCTACATCAGGCAGTTCTGTCGAGCACACCCCATGGGAGAACCCGAAAATCCACATTTTTCAACAGGATCATAAATAGGAGAATAAAGCTTACAACATTTTAGCCATTTCTTATATCACTTTCCATGCAACATTAGAGTATAATATTTATTGTTTATAACAGTAGAATATAACCATGTTATTAGAGTTTTAGTGGAAATAAAATCATTAAATGACAAGTTAAACATTAACATGATAATCGGACCGAGTGATTGGAGGCGGGGATGGTGGAGGTCTAAGCACCACATTGAGTCTGGGACTCAGGTGTGGGGGCTTGGAGTCTAGGTTTGGATGGAGACCTAGACACCTTGATAAGAGAGTGGTGGGTTGGTCCTGCTTGTGCCTAGGGTACAAGCAGGGCATGTGTTTTGGGATACCCAGTTGGGCTACATTTGTTCATGAATCGCCGTGTAATACGGTATGACTTGTCTATGATCTAGCACCATAGTAAGAACTAGAAGATGAAAGATGGTGAAATGGATCTGATTGGTCAACTCTTGCTTAAAAGTAGAACAAGTGCTTACGTAGAATGGTTAGCTAATGAATTAATCATGACTGCTAATAAAATACATACATAAGGATTCACTACTAGTAATGCTTTTTGCAAAAAGGAAACTCAATAAACCATAAAGCTTATCATATCCTTTAGAGTTGGGAAATTATTCCCACTAGTCGAGTAAGTCTTGCGAGTACATTGTGTACTCAGGGTTTATTTACCCCTGTTGCAGGTACAACTTGAGAAGTAGCTGTTGTGTGGAGGATTCTTCTAGTGGGCACAGACGGATCCTTGTATCTTATCGTTAGATGTTTATTGTAATTCCGCTATTTAAATTCCATACTCTGAACTTCGTATTGTAATAATATATTTCTAAGAACTCTTGTTGTATGCAATGGACTAAGTAATGTAAACTCGTTCTTATTATTGGATCCTAGAGGAAAAACATGGATTGTTCAAGTTCTCCCTTGGGGTGTGCTCGACAGAACCATTCGATGTAGCTAGCTTTCGGGGTGCGTAGTGTCTGGTGGAAGACGAGCGCCTCCGGAAGCGTGCTATTTTGGGCGGTTCTGCCACACCAAAGCCACCCCATGCTAGATTTTGCCACTAAACAAGTCTCAAGATTAGCTTTACTTTTGTTAAAATCAACTAGGTAAAGCTTGTTCTTTAAATGACCCATAAAGACAATACAGGAATCCTCCCTTCTAAAGATTTCACATCCTTATCCGTAAAGAGACAATTGAAGCTCATCTTGCATAATTGAGAGACGGATAATAAATTGGAACCTAACGAATCAACATGTAAAACATTTATAAATGAATGCTCAAGGGTTATAGCAACTTTACAGAGACCAATCACATTCCCCTTAGAGTTGTCTCCAAAGAGAATATTTTCATTTGAGTCTATCTTTGGCGTATATGATGAGAACATACTCCTTTCTCTGGTCATATGATTTGTACATCCACTATCAAGCACCCAACTTGACCCACCAGAGGAGTATGCCTGCAAAACAGATTTAGTTGCTTGATTTAGGTCCCCAATTAGACTTGGGGCCTTGCATGTTAGTCACAAGAAATTTAGGAACCCAAATAGAAGTATTCCTATATGTGTTGGCTTTCTTTCCAACATATTTGGCAACCACTTTTTCCACTGTTGTTGTTCCTTAAAATAAAGCACAAAGTCAAGCTTTGTCGAGGTGGTTGAAACTTTGGTTGGTAGGCATACTTGTTCATAGTGCCCCACACTGATTCCTTTGGCTTCTGCTGAACCTATTTCTACTGGGACACCTTCTTCTTGGGCTTAGTTTGATCAGGAGTAGAATTGGTAGCTTTCCCATTTTTGCGGGGAGCGGCACAGCTGGCCTTTACTGCGGCACTGCCGCTCTGGACTGTGGCACTACCACTGTCTATGTAGGCTGATCTATATCAACTCTTTCCTTCCTCTCAAACTTGACACACTCATAGCCATTTATGATCTTTCTTCCATTTGTCTTGGCTCCTATAGTGTGCCTAAGCCCATGCTTGATTGAGGGGTGTCTCCCTTGCTTGAATTGAGGCACTTTTGAATCATTTGCCTTCTTGTCACTTACTTGAGCCTTACCACTCAAGCAGCCCTTGCCAATGATCTCATTGAGTCTAGCAATTTCTTTTCTCATTGCCTCCATGTTTGCAAGGTTAGTGAAATAAGCATTCGAATCAGTATTATAACATTTTCCACAACCTTAACTAGTGGAGGTAGTAGAGGCATCCTTTGCCTTAGAGGGATGTGAGTTGCTATCCCAAAGAATGTTATATTGCAGCTCAAGTTCTTTGTGCTTTTCATCTAAGTCATAATACTTTTTCTTGAGAGCAATATTTTCTTTCTTTGTGATAGCATGGTCCCCTTGTTTTTTGGCCAAGGCCTTGCGCAAGGATTCCACCTCACTTCTCTCTAATGCAAGAGCTTCCTTGCTAGCAATGTAGAGATCCTCTTGTTGTATAAGAGTTTCCTCTCTAGATTCTAGCTCGGCTTGGACACTCTCTAAGTCCTCCATTAGTTTAGTGATGAATAGTTTAGTCTTTCCATCTAAGTTCTTAGTTAATTTATCAATTTCTTCATCACTAAATTCATCATCACTAGAGCTATGACTAATATCACTACTAAAGATATCACAAGGAGGTGGAGGAGCTTTGGCCTTGGATTTAGATTTTACCTTCTCACCCTTTGCCATAAGACAAATGTGAGGGGAGTAGTAGTCATCATCGAACATATTAGTGAAGAGTCTTGGTGAAGAGGATGGCTCATGGATAGCAATGATTGCAACTTTCTCATCTTCTTCACTTGAGCTTTCAATAGATGAATCCAATTCATGCACAATGTGAGCTTCTCCCATGTTTTTCTTGCTCTTTCTCCGGTCGGCCTTGTCCTTCTCCTTCTCTTTCTTATACTTGTTCTCCTTGATCTCATGTGGACACTTGACAATGAAGTGATCGGTGCTTCCACAATTGTAGCATGTCCTCTTCTTCTTGTTTGGAAACTTCCACTTTACTACCTTGTACCCTTGCTTCTTCAACCCTTTGTAAAACCTCCTCATAAAGAGAGCAACATCATCCACTTTCTCATATTGGTCATCATCATGTTCACTCTCACTAGAGGATGAGGTGGTCTCTACTCTTTCTTGAACTTGCTTGATTGCTTTGGGCTTGCTAATTGAAGCTTGCTTGTTGGTCTTGGACTTGCTAGTAGAACCTTGCTTGCTTGATTTATTGGCCTTGAGAGCTACATCCTTGTTGATCTTGATGCCTTCTAGCTTTGCTTACAATTCTCCAAGCTTCTTCCTCTCGTTTGCTTCTTCTCTTTGCATATCAAAGGTCAAGATCCTCCCAAGTACATCATTTGGTGTAAAGTACTCAAACTTCTTCTTGTCTCTAATTAGAGTTACTACGGTCTCATTTCTTGGTGAATAAGCTTCCAACATAATCTTGACAACTTTGTGGTCATCTAGCTCATCACAACCATAGCCTCTAATCTTGTCCACCATGGTCATCAACCTATCAAACATCTCTTGTGGCCCTTCTGTATCCAAGATAATAAATCGGTTGAGCTTGGACATCAAAAAATCAATTCTTGCCTTTCTCACTTTGTCAACCCCTTCATTTGTAAGATGCAAAGTATCCCAAATTTGCTAGGCAACATCCACACCAATCACTCTATTATACTCATCACCATCCAAGGCACTAAGTAGCATACTAGTAGCTTGACCGTTGAGGTGGATGATTTTTATTTCTTCCATGGTTGAATTCTTGGGATCAACCGATGGCTCAAATCCATTGCAAGCAACCTCTCAAATGCTGGGATGAAGACCTATAAGATAGGCCCTCATCAAGTGCTTCCACTTGGCAAAGTTAGTCCCATCGAAATGAGGTAACTTGCCCATGGGCACATTGATGAAAGACTTACGATCATGGTTAGTCATAGACATAAAAGAATAGTTAAAGGATACGACGGTATATTTGTTGTCGTCATTCTTCTTGTCCTTTCCTTTCTTGTCCTTCTTGCTATGCACTTGGTAGGACTCATCATCATCACCATCTTCGGAGCTGCTAGATAGCTCACTTAAAGATGCATTGGAGGCTTTTGCTTCTTGTTTCTCTTCTTTTTCTTCTAGCTTCTCTCTTAAGTCTTCTTTCTTCTTTTCTTGCTTTCTTCTCTTCTAACCGTTGCTACTCCTTCTTCTTCTCTCTTGCTTCTCTTTTCGCTTTTCCAACTGCCCATCTTCTTCTTTTTTCTTCTTCCTTTTGAGCTTTGTTGGCATCGGTTGCCTCTAGCTGCGGGGGCATGGAGTTGCTCACTGTAGAGGCACTAAGCTCACTACTATCGGTGTCATGCAGCCCAATGTCCTCCAGATCAATGTTGATGGGCTTCACAACACCGGATCCTCCCCCGGGCTCCATACCTCACGCGGTGAAGCACACATGAGGTAACCTACTCTGATACCACTTGTAAGATCTCTGGTACGCATAGAGGGAAGGTGAATAGGCCTATAAAAATTTAACTCAAACCGAAGTCAAATTTACCCGTGGCATTGTCGCTCTGTGAGCACGGCACTACCGCATCTTGCAGGAGAGATTAGTTCATAGTTCAAAATCTATCCAACGAAATTTAGATCGGGTAAATTTCTTAGCTTCCTGTCGGGTAGTAGATCACAAATCGACAGCTGAAAGTGGTGGGAACACCACACACAACTAGATCGGCCTCAAACCCTAGAAATCACCTCAACAACAACAAGAACATAAGTGTAGCAACACAAGCACAAGATGACATAAGGATTTATCCCGTGGTTCAGCTCGCCACCAAGGCTTGCCTAAGTCCACATTGTTGAGGTAGACCACTAAGGCTTAGGGCTTTACAACCCTACCTCATTCTCAAGTCAAGAGAGTGAACTCTTGAGATGAGAGGCGATTTTACTCGCTGCAAGAGGTGATTACAAACCTCCCGGGGTTGCCACAAACTTGGCAAGCTCACCGGGCGATGCTCTAGCCAGCTAGGAGCCAAGCTCCAAGAGTAACAAACACAACCGCCGATCAAAACATGAACCAAATGCTCTTTAGACTTTGGGAATTAGTGGAGCTGCTCTCTAATCACTTTTGGCACCTTTTCTCTCAAGGATTGATGGGGAAGTTAAAGGGAAAGCTTGAGAGCTTGAAGGGCATCAATGGAGGAGAGAGGAGATGAGCACCTGTTGATTTTCGTTGGTCTGAACCCTTGGGGAAGAAGAGAGAGACGTTATGCAGGATAGGGAAAAGTATAAATACCCCCCTGCCTCCCAACGGTTACTTAAGTGCGGCAGTGCCGCGGTGCGGTAGTGCCTCTCTCCAGGTGCGGCACTGCCGCACCCAGCAAGACAGCAAGGGTGAAGGAGTTGTTAAGTTGGCTGTCTTGGCTGAGGTGTGATGATGTTTTGTGTAAAGATTGAGCATTTGGTTGCACACTTTTAACCAGTTGTAGTGTCCCCTTTATAGTACGGCTTTTCCTATACTCAATTTTAAAAGACAAAAGAATTCAAAACTCCTTTGAGCGTGATGCCGTCCTTATTTGTAATTGGAGGCTCCTCCTTTTCATGTAACATCCTCTATAATGAATTCCCTGCTTGCCATCTTAATAAATCTCATTAGTTCTCTAATTATGTGGTCATCAACACCAAAACCCATATTAGGGCTTGATTGCACTTACAGCCGCGCTGTGTCGGGAGGGAAGGGGCGCCGCGCTGTGTCGGGTCAGGATCAGGAGGGAGGCGCTGGGAGGGAAGGGGCGCCGCGCTGTGTCGGGTCGAGAGGGAGGTGGGTCAGGAGGGAGGTTAGGGTTAACAAGTGCTAATTATATATGAGATGGGCTTTTTTCTGGGCTGTGAGCTAGGGCACTATTTTTGGAGGCGGGCCTTATAGAGTGCGCGCCTCCAAAAATATATTTATGAAGGCAGGTTCCTTAAGATGACCACCTCCGAAAATAAATTATTTTTGGAGGCGGTTGTTTTAAAATGCCCATCTCCGTAAATCAATTTTAGGAAGCGGGTAAAAGTAACCGCCTCCGTAAATTAAAATGTCTGCCTCCATTAATTGTCCGGTATTTTTCGAGGTGGTTGGATTTTGTGACCGCCCCCGTTAATTAAAGTGCAACGCCACGCAAAATCAATTCTGTAGTAGTGATTGATTATATTTTGCCTGCATTTTTCTATCCAGATTTCTGCTGGTTCCGAGAAACTGGTTGGATCATTTTAAGCACTGATTTGTATTAGAGAGAAGAATGTTTGAGAAACTGGTTTGACCATTTAAAGCACTGATTTGTATTAGAGAGAATAATTTTTGTACCAGTGGCACATATCCTGTGTTGGAGCGGAGCAAAATAAAACTGTTTTCCCTTGACACATAGGACAAATTGTCCAGTCTTTGCTACATATCTTGATATAGACTTACAATTAGGATCGGAGCGAGTACTTAGCATCCATGCTTAAATCTGCACCGATGCGCAACACATGCTTATCATCATGCACCACAAACTGCATCCCTGTAACCTAGTAAGTACATGTAACATGTCAACTGTAGTTGAGCTAGTACTCCAGCATAGTACAGTTTTTTTGGGGTTTCTTTTTTAACGGTAATGCTGTCATCTGTCCGGACAAACCCATATAAGTCGCCCGCTCGTTTTACGCCTTGCTCATGTCGCCTGCTCGTTCAGCGTGCTGCACGCCTCTGCTCCGGGATGGACCTTGCCCTCAGTCGCGCCGCCCCTGCTTGTGCCGCGCGGCCCCGCTGCCCGCTCGCGTCGCCCCCCCCCCCCCCCCCCCCCCCCCCCGCCCGGACTTGCGCCTCCCATCGTGGCCACGCTTCATCCACCTGCCCCTGCCCCTTGCCGAGGTCCGTGCCACCGACGAGCTCCACGTCGGCGACCTCCGTGGCATCGAGCTCCGCGTCGACGAGCCTCCATTCGTCCAAGCATCAAGCATGTGCTAGCTGAAAGCGCATGCTGCAATAGTATGTTTCAAGCGGTAATGCTACTTATAGGCGTATAAGTCACCTGCATCGCCTACTCGCTCAGCGCGTTGCGCGCCTATGCTCCGGGATAGACCCTTGCAGCCCGCCCAGACTCACGCCTCCCGTCGCAGCCGCACTCCATCTGCTTGCCTTTGCCCCTGCCGAGGTCCGTGCCACCGATGAGCTCCACACCAGCGACCTCCGCCACCGTCGAGCTCCACGTCGATGAGCCTCCATTCGTCCAAGCAGCAAGCGGATGCTACGCTGAAAGCGCATGTTGCAATATTATATTTCATGTGTTTCAGATGTTTCATAGGTAAGTTGCAAGTGTTGTATATCGATGTTGCAATAGTAGACAAGGATATGTGACATGTTGTAATGACTATACACGTATGCTTGAAGTGTATGTTCTAAATGTTTTATCTGTTGCAGATGAATGTTGCAAGTGTTTTATCTGGATGTTGCATATACATGCATGTTGCAAGCATATGTTTCAAGTGTTTTCAGGTGTTTCATACGCACGTTTGCGAGTTTTTATCTGGATGTTGCATATGTTTGCTATGGTTTTTAAATATTTTTCAGGCGTTTTCGCATGTGTTTCAGACACTTGTTTTAAGTGTTTCATTTGTCTTCTTTTGTATGTTGTAACTGTTGCATCTGGATATTTCAAAGTAGATCGGATGTTGCATATGAATGCTTGTCGAAAGCGACCAACAGCGTGCTTGACATCCGAGATGGCGCAGGTCCACTGCTAGTGCACTCCCTCATGAGCATATTGCTCCTTTGCGCGGCAGCGTAGCAAGTCCGCTTTCGTGACAGTTGGACGTAGCATCCCGACGGGTGGAGCCGAAGCATTTTAATTTGTCACGGGATGGCGCGACGATGTCCATGTTATGATTCACTTTATTAGTGATCAACCGTTCTCTTAGACGGCACCCTTCAAAAGTGTCCTTTCACATGTATATACATGTATATATATGTACACCATGGATCGACGAAGAAAATAAGTTTCCACTATTTGTCTCTTGAGTCCCTTGCTTTACATCAAAGACAATCTACACTGAACACGTTATCAGCACTGTTTCGCTCTCTCTGCACTGGCTCAAAAGGGAGAGGCAGAAGTCGATCAAGAAGATCGGGAGAACAGAAGAGGCCTACGTCGAGAACGGAGAAGTATCCAAGATGGAGGCTGTGATCTCCGTCGACTGTCTGTTGGTTTTGCAACTCATATTCTTTCCTGAGAAGAAAGGAAGAATCTAAGGCTCTTCGGTGAAGAACGAAAAACGAAGGGAAAAGAACACGTGGATTGCATCCAAGATCGGTATGTACCGATGTTTTTCCCCCCAATTCGACGATGTCCTTACCTCGAGACGAAGTCGATCTGCTTGTAAGCACACTCCATCTCCTTGTCGCCGGCTGGTGCACGACAGGCTAGCGCGTGGCACCCATCATGGTTGCCGTGGACATCGCAGTTGTGCCAAATTGGCTGCGGCTCGAGCGAAGTTATTCGCTGAAGATCGCCATGGCTGACGACCCGGCAGGCGGCGGCGATATCCACGCACGCGACGCTGCGCCCGCCTGGCCCCGTGCATGCGGGCCTCTCGCTGTGGCCGGCGGTCCCCGTGACCTCGCGCCGAAAGCCCCTGTGGCCATCGCGCGTTGGCGCCTGATGCCAACTGCTTCGCGCTCGAGGCGGCCAGGCACCTTGCACCCGCGGCTCGCCCACGCCTGCAGCGGCACCGATTGGGGACACGCGCAGCCCCTGCGCCAATGGAGAAGGCCCTGTGCTCGCCTCATGCGCCCCTACGGCCTGCGGCCAGTGGCCCGCGGCCGACGCCAGCGACCTTGCGTCGCGCTCCTACGCCCGTGGCCGGCGCTCGTGGCGGCCAGGACCGCAGCCACGGCCACGAGCCTATGGCCCACGCTTCCGGCCTTGCGCCGAGGCCGGCGGCCCCGGCCCCACGCCTCGCTGCTCGCTGGGGACGTGGTGGTTGAGCCCGGTGGATCGCAGTCCTGTGCCTGTGGCGGCCGACTGCTCCCGCAGCGGCCCGCGGCCAGCAACCTCTGCGCCCCTGTGGCTAGCTCCCTACGTCTGGCAACCTCCGCGCCCGCGAAGGCGACCCCACGGCTGCGACCTCGCGCGGCTCCCATGCCTATGGCCAGGCCGGCGGCTGAGGTCCCTAACACACGGCAGCGGCGATCGGCTACACCCCGACGGTTGGTGGCTGTTTCCCAGCGGCGGTGTCATCCTCACGGCCGAGCGGCCGAGCGACGATTTTCTGCCGAGGAGAAACCGTCCGTGTGTTTGGGATAAGGTTATGTACTTTTGCAGAAAAGGCCTTGCATTTTCTGTAAATTAAATAATTATCCTTCTAGATAATTATGTATTATCCTTTATGTTTTAGCCCACCGGTTAAAACATTAACCCCAGATCTTGTTATCTATACTTTACAATGTAGTCTTCCGGCTACAATATATTTCACTATGCTTTATTTGCCACATGCAAATAAATTTTCTGGGTCCTCAGCTCTTCAGGAAAGTGCGTAAGTGACATATATGTTTGCTTTTGAGTCATTGACTCCATGCAATAGATTTTGTTCTATTGTTCTAGATTGGAAATTATTTCAGACTAGAATTGGTACTGTTCAAAGAGTTTGCTTTGTGGCATTCTCAATAACACGTACTACCATGGTTACATTGTTCAAAGTTTTGCCAATGGCAATTTCCAATTACATGTAACCAATGTGTTGAATATATTGTTCAAAGTATTGTCCTATGACATTCCCAATAATAATATATTCCACTTTATTTTTCATGCATTTTTTATGCAATTTATTTTATGTGATTACCTTATCATTTATATATAATGTTCTAAAACTTTGAATATTGGCCATGCACAAGGTAGTACCATAATACTACTGCAGGATCTACACTGTGTTATACATTGTGATTGTCCTCAACGTGCTTACCCAATATCAAGTTTAAGAACAAACGATCTTCGCCTTCACGATGACTACTTTTGTTCATTTTCAAAATTGGCCATACACAAAGTAGTATCATAGTACTACTGTGGGATTCGATCCTCAGTGTGCGTACCCAATTTTGAATATGAACTGCAAAGGGGTCTACACCTACAGGTGTTTGCCATAATTCATCTTTTAGATTGGTCATATACAAGCTAGTATCCTAATACTACTGCAGGATCTACACTATGTCCATCACATAGTGACTATCCGCATGTGCTTATCCAATCTAAATATGAATTGCATAAGGTTTACACCATTTTGGTGTTTACTTTGAAAGCAATGGTCTCATAATTTGAGGTCTACACCGTGTTTCTATAAACATAGTGACTACCTCTTAGTTGAATCACCCAATAAAGTCCATGTCATGTTCCTTTACATATGACTACCTTCAAAGTGTGATCAACCTAATTATTATTAGCATCGCACATGTAGTGGGATGACATCTACTGCACATATTTGCAGATTATGCTCCCCTACTACAAGGTCACCAATTTGATTTGCACCTTCAATGTGCTAATTTGCTAATATATAATTATTGAGACTATCTCTTGGCAATGATTAATGTTCATAGTGATAGTAGTGATTTTCTATCACCTATCCAATATGAGGTAAGCACTACATGTGATTCAAGATTCATCTTGATTTCATAATATTTTGCATATACCAATTCTAGACTCATCTTGAATTTGACGATATTTAAGTAATCATTTACTTAAATAAATAGCAATCTATAGTACATAATTTGGGGACTCCTTTCTATCATATACAGAGTCTATGATTTGGCAAAGATTTTACATCATCTATTCCCACAGGAATGGATTCCAAAACATTAGCAGTGACTTTTGTCGCCTGTTCTTTATAGAATTGTTAGTCTATAATCAAGTATTATCTTGAACCCAAATTTTTTTGCCTTTATTGCTATACAATTTACTATCAAAGTAAATTCATACATGATAAACTCGTGTAGGACTTTGCTAATATTTTCAATTCAGAATATTTCCAACCTCGCATTGGATGGAATTTATTTTCCTAACATGAGCGTTAAAATATCAATGATATCATTAGGGGCATATGGCATCGTTGCTATTGTTGCTCAACCCCAACAAAATGCTCAGTCCATTCTGGATATTGCCACACTTGTTTTTGCATTTATGATGCATCTCCAACACTTGGATTTCTACAAATCCGTGTATTCAAAGGAGTGAGATCCATCTACCTTTTGCAAGTCCCTCATTGGGATTTCAACAAAGGATATAATATTGCCCAAAAACATAAACAATTGTTTACTCATTCGTTTATCAAGGATCTTTGGTCCATGGCAATTATAACATAATGGATTCTCATTAATGCAAATGTCATTTTTCTTGAGAAAAGTGATAAAGTGTGATAAATCTCACATTTTTTAACAAAATGTGATTGTACTGTCCATGTACATAGAAATGCCAAATCAAATATTTGGCTCAACTATACCTCCAACTCATTGGAGGCAAGCGAGTTCTTTGGAATAGTTTTGAAGTTCACTTCAATAAGCAAACGCTTGCAAAAATGTCCATATTTCGATTGGAGATGTTATTATTAGCCTAATGTCATACTACCACATGTAGTATGTTGTCCATTACCAGATAATATCATGTACCTTATACATGGTATAAATATTCTATATGAGTGCAAATTCATACTCGAATATTGCCTAACTCTATAGAATCACTAAGGATCTAACCAGGTGGAAAGGAATCTTGTTTAGTGGACCATTGTACCGCTAACACAATTATGAGAGATTACACTCTCTATGGGTATCATTATTAATCATGGATGCACCTATGTATCCTGATTTTATTGATACTCCATGATGCTTTCATGTATTTAGTTGCATGGTTTCCAAACGGGAACTCAATACTAAGGAGTGATGATGAAAATCTACACTCCACTTAGTGCAACTAATATGAAAACTAGATAATTGTGCAATTTCTTTCCATATCATCTGGGTTGTATTATACATACACCAATCCCATAATATATGTTCCGTACAAAATAATTCTCTCTCTTAATCCCATCAAGATTTGGCATATTTGCCTTGATCATTCTACCTTTAGGATGATGAGAAAATTATTATCAATTCTATTGGTCACAACATTAATATGAGCCACTAAATTTCTTGAAGAAATTTAAAAACATACATGTGACTCTATATGCCAATTTATGGATCGTAAAGATACTATGTAAAGCACATTTATACATCTACAATATTGTCCTAAGTGTGTGCCATACTCATAAGGTACCACAAATTTGCCAAACTCATTGCTCAAATTTTTCAATTTAGAGCAAATGATCCTGGACGCGGGATCTAATCCATTTATATGGAATTGTTTGGTTTTTGGGGACTACGTTAAGTATCTTATATTCATACACATAATGGCCCAATTGAATCTCTAATCGAGAGAATCAAGCTTGTTACTTGACCCAAAATAGAATATCAATTTATCAACATCTAGTTGGTGGCATACGGATTTACACACCGCATCATAAATCCAAATTTATCAAACTACAATCATATGGCTCCTCCGTTGTAGTTAGTACATGGAAATTTGGCCCTATAGCCAAAACATTTCCCATCTACGAATCGGTAATGTTTTGCACGTACCGATATCACCACCGCAGCATACATCAATGGACATTTTGGAGATCTACACGAGGTATCATTATCCATCATTCAATAATACCTTATATCTCTTCTTGGGGATTCATTCATTGCCCGTATGATAAATACATCTTTAAGGAAGATTCTAGACATTAGGGGGAGATACTTACCACACATAGAATGCCAGGAATAAGAAAGAGAGTATCACTATTGATATTCAATCCTCATATCCACGTACCAAAGAATCTAAACCAACAGTTCAGAATATCTTATATTTGCAACACATTGCAAATAGTCTGCCAAATGCATTTACTTGTCATAAAGTTGTCACCAAATCCGATTCCCGTTGAATGTGCCAAAAAGAGTGGAGGTACCTAACAAAACCACTCAACTCCTGAATCTTAATAAGAGGGGGAGAAGTATGGCCACGTGGGGATACAACTTCTTGCAAGCATTCTCAGATTAGGGGGAGAGAATTCTCCAAGACAGTACATGCATATCAATATAAAGTTGATAGACACTATGGATATTTACTATCCAAAGCCTATGGATATTTAACATCCAAAAGCCCAGCACAACTTGTGCACAAATTTAGACGCTGGGTCATTGGAACGCCCTAACTCTGTTATTATGGGAAATTACATGGAGTTTAAAGGGTTAATATTTCCACATGCTTAATTGGTTCCATTGAATCAATCATACAAAAGTCTACAAATTGTTGACATATACTCCTCAAAATTGCCATACACCTTATCTGGATCCAGACCATAAGTCCTAAGCAGAGTGTTCAAACACTTATATTGGGTCAGCTAAAGGTGGCAATTAAGGAGAATTGCTTTCACTCAATAGTGGGAAGTCTTTACATTTGTAATGACTCCTCACAATGTGTTCCCTATGGAAGCATTATGGATTTCTCGAATCCACAAGGTGGTGAAATAGTGAGAGCTTGTAGCATATGGTTTCACGTAGAGACCTAGCATAACATACCCATTGGTATATGTGGAAATTATATTCCTATATCGATAATTGGCAGATCAAAATTTGATTTGGATAGATTCGGATTATAAGTCCCAAATGGACTTTGTATTTTGAATCAAAACATAAACCACAACATATATTGGTGTACAAATCAAGTCACTCCATGACTTGAGATAGTCAAGTTGATTGTGGTACTACTAACTAAGTGAGTTCCTTTCATAGAAGGATGTCTCCCATCTCGATGATTTCACCTGTGTGGCCATAGTAAAATCCCATTGGATTTTATACATCTCATATGCCATATATCAAAACAGGTAGTCATCATATAAGGCAGACTTTAAGATGTAACATTTGGGTAAAACCAAATTATGCTTATGTCTATAGCTTAAGCATGTACATTAGTCATACAATATTCAATTGATATTGTCTACCAATATCCAAATAATATTGGATAATCATACTATCAACACTAATGGTCATTCAATCCCTAAATATGGATCAATATCCATTCAAACCTTGGGATGATAACCTTAGTGCCATCAAAGCACTTATGTATCTTGCATATCGCAATAGGCATGATATTACATTTACAGATACTTGCTATAGCTTGAAATAGTGCAACTTCTATAACACCAAAAGGTGGGAGTCAAAAAAGATATCCATAGATATCTATTTGACACAAAGGATCTTGATTTATTGTTATATAAATTAAGATATGATCAAAGTGGAGTATCGAGGTACTAGCTATCTAATCCCCATAATGCTAGACCGTATACTGATGTTATAGTGGTAAAGTGCTCATGGGTGTCATCATCTTGACTCTAGTGGCTACTTTCACTTCTCATTCTAAAGTATTACATGAACATGTATGACTTCATTGAATGATCAATTTTGATTCCATCGAATCACTAGGCATTATCTTCAAAGATAATTGGCCTGTTCGCTGGTTGGTTTTTGAACTGATAAGTCCGGCTGGTGCTAGTTTGTTGTGATAGGAAAAATACCGTACCATGACTGATAAGCCCTAGCTGAAACAAAAAAGCGAACAGGCTGAATGCAACTTGTGTTGCTTGGATCGATGTAAACATGTTATATATGAGCAATATCACTATATTGCCTTATATAAATGTGTTATTCTCACGAAAGTGAGGAGATAAACACCTTGCAAACTAAATTAAGTGATAACTCCATGAGATTTATTCACAAAGTCCCTACCAATTTCCACATTTTACAATGTATTATTGAGATTGGTATGCGATGACTTTGAGAGTTGCAAGGTTTAGGGGGAGACTTCTCTTGAAGCTATAACCTGTTCAAAGCATCATATTGTACTCTTTTCCTCTATGAGTTTTTCCTTACACAGATTTCTCATAGAAGGTTTTTAGTGAGGCAATATCAATACAAGTTTATATGTCATATCTCTTATTTTCCCCACCGGGGTTTTTATATAGGGGTATCTTAGACATATACATATCATATCTTATGTTTTACCCGCAGGGGTTTTTGAGAAGATATCAAAGACATATAATTACAATTATGATCCTCAGATCATATTTATTGCTCTCTAAACTTGGTTATGAGTTCTTCCTTCCGAGGTTTCCCATATAAGTTTACAATGAGACAATAATCGACATATGCATATCATTTTCTCCTTATTTTTTTCACTGGGTTTTAAGGATTTTTAATGGCATATCTACACATATTTCTCCGTATTTTTCCCACAGGATTTTTGAGAAATTATTCAATATATTGATCAGTGATGGACAACGTTATTGATAAGGGGGGAGTGTTATGATTCACTTTATCAGTGATCAACCGCTCTTTTAGAAGATACCCTTTCAGAAATGTCCTTTCACATGTATATATATGTACAACCGTGGATCAACAAAGGAAATAAGTTTGAGAAAATTTCCTATTTGACACTAGAAAAACTTCTACTCTCCTATTTGACATCCAAACATAAAATATTTTCTATTTGTCACCCTTTTTGTTTTTTCTTTTGTATTTGACACTTCTGTCAACTCAGTTAGCCAGGACCGTTAACTTTCCCTATGGGCCAATGGGAAAGGACTAAAATGCCCTTCAGCAAGTAGACTAAAATGCTCTACTTTAGAAAAATTATATTATTTTTATACGACGTCGGATGAAGATGATTTTTATATGAATCTTTTAGTTCTCGATGAGATCTACAACTTTCTACTTTTAAGTTTTTTCATTTGAGATCGTTAAGATGCTCAAAAAAAATAATATAATATTTCAGGAGCATATTAATCGCGTACCAGGGCTCGTCGTCTTAGAAAAATCATAACTTTCTTGTATGGCATCGTGTAAAGATACTTTATATATGAAAATTGTTGCTCTCGATGAGATATACAACTTTTTAGTTTTAGGATTTTTCATTTGAGGTCATTAAGATGCTTAGAAAATATTATAAATTTTCAGCAATATATTAATCGCGTACCAAGGTTTGTCTTCTCAGAAAAATCATATCTTTTTTTATATGATGTTAAATAAATATACTTTTTATATGAAAGTTATATATTTTGATGAGATCTACAACTTTTTAGTTTTGAGTTTTTTCATTTAGAAAAACATAGAAATGTAAAAAAAACAGCAAATGAAACATCATGACTAGAAATAAACAATAGGGGCAAAATGGTCTTTTGGAATCGGACTTAACACCGGTAGAGCTCTAAAGTGACGGAAGTGTTAAATAGAAAAGAAAAAAATGAAAGAGGTGACAGATAGGAAAGATTTCGAGTTTGGATATCAAATAGGAAAGTAGAAGTTTTTTTAGTGTCAAATAGGAAATTTTCTCAATAAGTTTCCACTGTCATTTGTCTCTTGAGTGTCTTACTTTACATCAAGACACTCACGCTAAACAGTCCACATGATCGGCTCACCCTCGCGCCCCCGCGCAGCCGAATTCCCGCGCCGCGCCCGCGTCCACTCGTGTCGCGTTCGCGTCGCGCTGCACGCATCGGTGTCACGTGACGGTGGCGCCGCGGTGGCGACCTGACGGCTGACGCCTACAAGAAGCCGTCCGCGCCGCGCCTTTCCCAGCTCCCCCCGCGCGGCGAAGCTAGGGAGGACCGGAGGAGATGGACCTGGACAAGCAGCGCCAGCACGACGGCGACGGCGACGGCGCCGCCGCCGCGGAGGCGGACATCGAGCGTCTCCCCGTCGACCTCCTCGCGCACATCCTCTCCCTCCTGTCGCCCTTCCGCGACCTGTCCATGTACGCACGACGGCCGCGCCCGCCTCCTCATCTTTCTGCTGTTCTGTACTAGTACATGTTGTCATGTGGATCAGATTCCCTCTGCTCTGTTGTTTTGCCGTGCCGTCGTCAGGGCTGGGGGAGTGAGCCGGAGGTGGCGCTGGGCCGTCGAGCGGGTGCTGGCCTCGCGGCGGCGGCTGAGCTTCGCGGGCCAGCGCACCGGCAACGACACCGCCGCGCGCCTCATCCACGCCGCCGTCAACCTCCGCGACCTCGACATGTGAGTTCACCGGCCCCCGGGCCCCATCTCTCTCTCCGCCGACGGCCGGCCGACCGGACGGAGGCTCCTTTGCTGAAAATTCAATCCTTTATTTCTTCCTAACGCTGTCTCCCCGTTCTTGGAGTTCACGAAGCTGCTGGGGCTGCCATATTACCGACGAAGGCTTGATCAAGATTTCGTCCGCGGATTGCGTCGCCAACCTGACGTCCATATCGCTCTGGGGATTGGCCGGCATCACCGACAAGGGCGTGGTTCATCTGGTGAGAACGGGAAGCTTCCGATTAGCTTGTAGATGCCGCCTTTTCACTATTTTTTCAGATTATTAAAGTGATGAAGAAGTCAATAGCTTTGCTCCACCCGTTTCTAAAAAAATGATGAAAATTGAACGGAAATGTTTCGGCTATTTTAGTTGTCATGATTTTTTCAAGTGTACGAAAGCGAAAAATTTTTGGACATTGAATATGTGGAGAGATTCGTATGTTACTTGATTGGATGCTGACTTGTGCTGCAGAAAAAGTTGCCACTTTACAATTGCATAACTTGTCTTGCTTTGCTTTCTACTCATCTGCGGATAGTTTTATTCATCCCCCCCCCCCCCCCGGATCACGTACCCGTGGATTAGACTATTAGGTTGTTGCTTTCAGAACGATATAACATTCAGAATGATGCATGTTTGCCAATATTTTTAGATTTAACATATTGTGCTTTTCATGAACTTGCCTCTTTATCCGTGAGAAGAACGTTTGTTGACAATTTGATCCACGCCACTAAGCGTGTCCTTTGAGGCGTTAGTTGCCATTATAACTTACCTTCACGTTTTCTTAGCTTTTTTCTTTGCCGTGTACCTGTGTATTCGTCTATTAGACTTTCTGAATGACATGTTAGAACTATCCACACATCTCATCTGCAAGACAAAAGTTGCCAGTCTTATCAGCCTGGCTTATCAGTCATGGTACAATGTTTTTCTCTCACAACAAATTAGCTTCAGCCGGCTTATCAGCCGCATAAACCATCAACCGAACAGGATTGTTAATCCTAACTGCCATCTTAACAAATTAACAATTGTGGTTTTGCCAAATCTCCCTACAGGTTTCAAGGGCTTATTCTCTGCGGCACCTGAACATTGGTGGAACATTTATCACAGATGAATCCCTGTATGCAGTTGCAAACAGCTGCACAAATCTGAAGGTGTGCCTCTCTCTCTCTGCTTTTTTTCCCTGAATCCCAAGTACTTCAGTTAATGCAAGATCACATGTTTACGCAAACAACAAAAACTGACAAAACACCACATGAAAAATGGGTTTAGGAACAGTCCAAACCTGTTGTTTGAAGATATTTCAATTATGACATTCTTATGGTACTTTGAGTTTAACTAGTTAATGAAGAAGAGGAAAACGTGGAAAAAAATGTAGAAACTTGGTTTGTTGGGCCTATCACAGAACATTGCTGCATTTATATTATGTTCGTAGTCCATGAGCAGGGGTAGATTGGTTATGACTTATCATGTATATAGGTGATAAATGATGCTAGGTAGCAATTGAGAGTTCTTTTTCTAATTGTTCAAGCAAACTGGATGTGCACACAGTAACTGCATTAGCAGACGTGATGCTTTCGTTCTCTCTCTCTGTGGTTGTTCTCAGAATTCAGAACACCACAGCTTTAGCAAAAAATGAGGTTCAGTATCAGAGTGGTTAGGTCTGATCTGTTATCCTTAAAGAGATACAGGAATATACCATCGCTGTACTGTTAGTTACATCTCTTTGACGAAGATAGATTCCTAGATACAGAGGAGATGCATGAATAGAGGCCTGGACCATTTTGTGCCTAAAACTCTGGGCCATTAGATAGTTGTTTACAGTTGTTAGCTTTCGTGTTTTTTTTACCTCTGCGGGTTATCGTTGCTCCATTGTATTTCCCGGTCTAGGTTCTTCTTTTTAATATAATCGAAAGTTTTTTTGCCTGATTTGTTTTAAAAAATGTGCCTAAAACTCAGGCCATTTAGAGGCGAAAGTAAGGTTCGCTAGGCTGTGTTCTGTGTTTCGTTAGCTTTCAGTTGCAGTGCTAATTTGAGCTGACTTCTTCGATGCAATGAAACACAATTCTCTTGCGTGTTCAAGAAAGACAAGTTGATCTTAACAGCTGTGTTTGTTGCCATGACATTCTTACGGTACTTTGAAATAAGTCGGTTAATGAAT
This sequence comes from Miscanthus floridulus, assembly GCF_019320115.1. Classification (NCBI taxonomy): domain Eukaryota; kingdom Viridiplantae; phylum Streptophyta; class Magnoliopsida; order Poales; family Poaceae; genus Miscanthus; species Miscanthus floridulus. The sequence continues at coordinate 26,533,217 of NC_089597.1, read as the reverse complement.
AATGATGAAAGAAAAACGTGGAACAAATCAATGGAGACTTGGTCTGATGGTCCTGTCATAGAACAGCGAGTCATTAAACTTAGGTCCGGGGGGCCATCAGCTGGGCAGATACTTGTCGTGCAGTCATGCAGATCGAGGTGATCGATGCTGCTAGATACTGTATTGAGGTTTTTTCTGGTCAGGATCTGCAGGCACGAGCACGACCGCCATGCTGCTCTTTGTCCTGCACGGTGCCTTTCGTATCATCCCTGGCTGCCACAGCACATAAATGTAGGCTGCGAGTAACAGGGCTTCTCTAATGCTTTGCGGTTGTGGGGGTTCAGTTAGCTTTGAGTCAGTCCGATAGGGTGTTGAGTGTTGACTGGAGTTATGTTGGCTGCCATGCTGATTCCTGAATCCTTGTTTTGGAGAATAAAAGATCCAGTGGCTCAAATTCAATTGCTAGTTAGGTCAAGAACAAAAGATCCACTAAATCAAAATTCAGTTGCTAGTTAGGACAAAAGTCCCAAAATTCAGTTACCAGTTTGATCAAAATAACCTGAAGGAGCGCAGATGCAGCCATGGTGGGACGACAGCGGACGGGATTAAACCCGTTCCATTGTTTTACTTTTTGTCCGACCATTTTCGTATTTGTAGGTCTAGTGTTTGATTGGTTGTCTGCATTAGCCTGTATTCAAGCTTGTACTAGGCTCTGTTCGGCTTACCCCATATTCGATTTGTTCGATTTTTTTTTAGTCGGAACAGTATTTTTCTGTCACAACAATTCAGCCGGGAACAGTGTTTTTCAACCGGTTTCAGCCAAAATTCTGCCAGCCAAACGGGGCTATAGTTTATCCATGTTTTATTGCAGACTCTTATATAATCTTGCGGTGTGCTCAAAGCAATGACAATGTAGCATTAGCTATTACACCAATTTTTTTTGTATTAGACAATGCAGATTTACATAAGTTGATGGCACACAAAAATAAAATATTTCAGATTCTCTAACTTTAATAGAAATGAGACTTCTAATAAAACATATAACTATATATAAAAGATGACTATGTGTAATAAAATGCAAACAAACTAACACAATTTTATCAGACGCTGCTTGTCTACACAGGATAAAAACACGAAGGTACTACATACTGGCTTAAATTGTGCCGCATAAAGTCTAATATAGGCTAAACTCATTCCAGGAGTGGCATTGTCCTATCCGTTTTGGCAGGATCCTGTTTTGAGACAGAAAAACACTCGTATTCCTTTTTTTTTCCTATTATGCCGCAAAAGGGAAAAGTCCACATTACCTCTTTCAACTTTCGCGAAAGTTCGTTTTTCCTCCCTGAACTTCAAAACCGGGCAAAACACCTCCCTCAACTTTTAAAACCATTCATCTTAACTCCCTGTCTCTGTTATAAGCAGTTTTGAAGACGGTTTTATCTTTTTCTTTTTTATATATTTTGATTGATTTTTTGAAAAATCATAGTAAATCACAGAAAAATCATAAAATAAAAAATTCAATTTTGTTGGACTCCACATGAGGAGATCGACACAGTGAACATATAATAAAGTTTGTGTTGTGACTTTAGATCTATACTTTTCTGTAATTAATTGGAATAATTTATGGCTATAGTTTCTATGGTCCAATTGTAATGAAATTTTTATGGTGGGCTAATTATTGTATACTTAAATTATAGTACAAATTTCATACTCATTGGATCATGTATAGCGTAGTTATAGATTTATTTATATTTAACAATCATAAACCTAAATAAAATCTATAACTAAGTTATACATGATCCAATGAGTGACATTTTTGCTACAGTTTAAGCATACAATAATTAGTCCACCATAAAAATTTTACCATAATTGGACGATAGAAACTGCAGCTATGAATTATTCCATTTAATTAAAAAAACATAGATCTAAAGTTACAACAAAAACTTTATACTAAAGCATACCCTATTATATATTCATTGTGTAGATCTACTCATGTGGAGTCCAATAAAATTAGATTTTCCATTTTATGATTTTTCTGTGATTTACTATGATTTTCAAAGATTCTACCAAAATAAATAAAAAAGAAAAAGATAAAACTGCCTTCAAGACCGCTTATAACCGTGCCAGGGAGGTCAGATGAACGATTTTAAAAGTTGAGGAAGTGTTTTGCTCGGTTTTAGAGTTCAGAGAGAAAAAACGGACTTTCGCGAAAGTTGAGAAAGGTGATGTGGACTTTTTCCACCGCATAAAGCTGGGAAAGGCCCAAGAAGGCAAGAAGAGCAAAAGATCCGAACACCTGCTCGGCCTATGCCATTGTTGACAGAATATCGTCGCCAGTCCTCCGAGGGGTATCCCACAAAGGTAAATTGATCGGCACAGAGGCGTGTAATCAAGAACAAGAAGGCAACAGAGACACACGAGTTAGACAGGTTCAGGCCGTCAGTATGACGTAATACCTTACTCCTGTGGTCTGTTGGATTGTATTGGTTATCGTATGATATTGCGTGAGTTTGGAGGGGGGTCCCTACCCACCTTATATAGTCCGGGGGTAGGATTACAAGTCGGTTAGATCTGAGAGATAACCGGAAAGTAATAACAAATTACAGAAAATCATAGGATCATACGTATCCTAACAGATCTCATAATATCTTTAGAATATCTTCTCGGTGTCTTACGAGAGACGCCGAGCAGAGTAGGGTCCCGTAAGACTTTATCTTATGGGCTAGGCCGTTTAGGGACGTAGACCATGTAATCTGTCGTACCCCCACAGCCACGTGATGTCACCAGTGGCTTTCTCCACATTCTGGTGCCGTGGTGCGTCGCGCAGGGACTAGTCAAAACTCTTTATCTTCTGCTCCTGCCCAGCATGGCACGCTGTAATAGGAAACAAGGCTTCGTCAAAACTACTACTACGGCCTTGTTTAGTTTAAAAAGTTTTCTCAAAAAGTGTTACAGTAGCCATCACATTGAATCTTGCGATACGTGCATGGAACATTAAATATAGACGAAAAAACTAATTACACAATTTGGTTGAAAATCACGAGACAACGTTTTGAGCCTAATTAATCCATAATTAAATACTAATTGCCAAATAAAAACGAACATGCTACTGTAGCCAAATTTCTAAATTTCGTCCAACTAAACACAGCCTACAATTCGTTGCTGCTGCCAGCACAATCATGAGCTTGGTCAAATACGTGCACATAATGCTACAAATTTCAGATCTGGGTGGAGTCGTTGACCTGCTTGCATGGTTGCTTTTATTTATTTCCATACATGCATGTGCAGAGCATCATCCTGTGGAGCTGCCGCCACGTGACGGAGGCCGGGCTGGTGGCGCTGGTGAACAAGTGCCGGCGGCTGGAGTGCATCAACGTCGGCGGGATGCGGGTGCCGCCGGAGAGCTTCGTGGGCCTGCTTTCCATCAGCCCCGCCCTGCAGATCAGGTCCATCCCCCGCATCCTCGACGCCGGCGTGCAGGCCTCCTGATCCACATCCATCCATGCATGCATGCATGAACGACAAGGATTATTGTATCTGTATCAGTTATCATTAAGCCTGCCATGAACCCACATTGTTGCCACTGGTTTTTCATGGAAAAAGAATTGTCACAATGGATTCATTCATCAAATTAAGGATCAACGTACGTGTGTGTGTTCTCGTGTTGCCATATTGTTGTTGTAAAAAGAAAAAGATACGTTGTCTTGATTCTATCTTTTGTACATGTATACATTTTACACAGAATAAAGAAATTGTACCGCCACTGCACCACAGAAAGTGCTATGACACTCATATATCAGCATCATACATGTTAAGGTTAAGTGACACTGCAAGTGCAAACATATCTCAGACTCGAGACTCAGACTGCTGGTTGGTGAACTTTCATTCACGGACTTAAACTCCGCCATCAATTTTCACATGTTCGCTTGGTCATATCAGCCAGACTTATCAGTCATGATACAGTATTTTTCTCTCACAACAAAACAACATCAGCCGGCTTATAAGCCACAGAAACGATCAAGCGAACAGAATGGTGACCTGACAAGAAAAATAAACTGCATATGGTTTACTAAGGCTTCATGGTACTTAGGATCTTTTCTATTATTTACAAAACTGAAAATCATCGCAAATAGATTGCCTAAAGTCTTACTTGGAGACCTACTTTCCACCAAAGATGATGAGGTTCAAGATGTTAGCGTCTCACCAACCATTCACCCACCCCGTGAGACAGGGACGCCAACCCAACTCCGGCAACCGGTTTGGCCTGCCTCCTCCTAACTGTCCTGGAACCCACTCTCTGTCTCTCTGATGAGATGGCTTTGATTTCCTTGCACGCCACTACCGGCGGTGTGTGAATTGTGATGATAAAACTGCTGCTATTGTGCTATGCTTAGCTGCTACTGCAACTGCTATCCCTGGCAAGCATGACTGACTCACTGACTGACTGACAAACTGGCGTGTTTCTGCAAGTTTCTCCTTGCCAAAACTATGGTCTGTCTGTCTACGAGAGTAGGACTTCTCTGGATTTCGTTGCGATTTAAGGCATTGGATGTTGGAGTTGGACTTTGAGAAGGGAAAAACAGATGCTTTTTTCTTTCTAAATACTGCACTGCGTTATCGTTGATTTTTCTTTTGCTTTTGTTCGTTCTATCCACATCAGCACATGGGCACAGGCCACTGGCCACATGTGCACTCAACTTGAGCTAGCTAGCTCTGATACAGAAGGTTCTGTTCACAATCATGTCGTTCGGCAAGGTACAGATGCTATACTAGTAGCAAATATCTGCACGGAGGTGTCGCTGTCGGTGAATCGGTGAACATGTGAGGAACTGGGTTTGAGGTTTGCCATCTCTGTCAAAAGATGGAAGCATCCATCGACTGATGGGGTAAAACTTCAGAGCGCGCATGAACTGAAATGTACCAAACCAGAATCGGGTAAGAGCTGTAGAATCTAGGAGTAGATGTAGATGTAGATGAATGCGAAACGCACCCAATTTGGCAGCTTGGGTTTTGACCAATTCAGTAATTAATCAGGATTTGGACATGCACAAGGAGAACGAAATCATTCACAATACTATAGGTACAAGTATATACGTAGTAAAATACTAAAATTGATTGGTAGTATTATCCATCTCGAGATTTACGTATTGAAATGGCGACAATTCCCAAGAAGAAGAAGGAAGAGGACAATAACATTACAGGGCCAAGAAAGAGCCAAAAAAAAAAAAAACCGGTGAATAATTAATGCTGCGCGTCGTCTATGGTATGATTGGAATGGGGATGTGGCGGCGGCGCCGTCGGTGGCCAGGGCATGCTTTTCACTTGACGCGGCGGCAGAGGGTGACGCCGTCGCCGACGGGGAGCTGGCAGATCTCGACGCGCTCGTCGGCGGCGAGGGCCTTGTTGAGGACGAGCACGAAGTCACGGTAGAAGCGGATGTACTTGCGCATGGGGGCGTCGTCGGGGAGCACGACGGAGCCGTTCCACAGCGTGTTGTCGTAGCCGATGAGGCCCCCCAGCTTCACCAGCTTGAGCAGCCGCTCGTGGTAGTTGAGGTAGTTGTCCTTGTCGGCGTCCACGAAGACGAAGTCGAACGACCCGTGGTTCTTCTCCTGCGGATTCGAGATGGAACCTTCGTCAGGACTCGCTGTCATTTCAATCGCTGGATGATAGATCTAGCTAGCGGGCATTCTTTTTTCGTACGTCTGCGATGAGGTCGTCGAGGACGGGGAGCGCGGGGCCCTCGCGGAAGTCGATCTTGTGGGCGACGCCGGCCTTCTCGATGCAGGGCAGGCCCAGCTCGTAGTTCTCGCGGTTGATGTCCATGGCCAAGATCTGCGGGACGAGCAACAGAGAGAGGGTAAAAATCCTTCATTTATCAGTGGACCGCTAGCTGCTTCACCTTCATCAGGGAGGTGAGTGGCATGCAGATCTGGGAAGAGAGGGAAGAACCGACCGTGCCGTCCTCCGGGAGGGCGAGCGCGGTGGCGAGGAGGGAGTAGCCGGTGTAGACGCCGATCTCCATGGTCTTCTTGGCGCCGATGAGCTTGATGAGCATGTTGAGGAACTGGCCCTCGTCGGCGGAGGTCGTCATCAGGTTCCTGCACGCCACCACAGGACGCCGCCATGGTTTCCAGATCAGATCGGTCCAGCAGGTCCGTCGGCTCAAATCCGCGGCACGGATCGACACGGGAAACGTACCATGGGTGCTTGGCGGTGATCTCGCGGAGCTCCTTCATGCTCTCCGGCTCCCGCGGGTACACGCTCGTGTCCAGGATGTACTGCGGATCCATCATTCGTCCCCCGGTCAGATTGATTCGGGCCACGGAAGATCTAGAGCGCACGCGCGGCCGGAAATGGGGGCACGCACGGCTCGAAATGGGCAGGACAGGCAGTGTGTGTGCTCTTGTTCACCGTACCTGGTAGAGGTCGTCGCTCTTGAGCAGACTCTTGTGGCCGACCTCGGAGTGGCGCGTCTTCTGCTCGCCTTTGGCCTGCTCCGCCGGCGCGGCCTTGGCCGCCTCGGTCGCCGTGGTGGCCATTGCGGGCAGTGCTGACGAACGAGTCCCTCCCGGAGATCTGGGTGCGGGGCACTAGCTGGCGCGTCGGCTACTCGTCGGGTGTTGCTGGCTGGATTGACCGACCTTGCCTGCCGTGCCGCCGGGGCGGCTTATGTAACGCGCGGCGGCAAGGCGAGGCATGTGACTGGCTGCCAGGTGGCGAGCGCGAGCGACGGGGTCCGGGCCCCGCGCGTCAGCGAGCGGACGCGGTCGGTGTGGCACTGTGGGTTTGGTTGGTGGGGTGTGCGCGGGGGTGGGTGGCGGCCGCTGGGGCGGGGCGGGTCTGGCCGATGGCCGGACCCGTGCGGACACCGTCGCGGCCGTGCTGTCCTGTCGAGTGAGCGGAGAGGGTGGTTGGTGGGAAAGGGACGCGCGCGGGCGCGGCTGACTCTGACTGCCGACCTGGCACTGGCAGAGTCCTGGGCCCGGCGGGGCGGGTTGCTTCCTCCGGGGACCCGCGTGGTGGTCTCCTTCCTCTTTCCGGGGAGAGAGCAGCGAAGCCCGCAATTGGTGCCTGCCGCGGCCCGCGGGGGAACGGACCCACCCACCAACCCACTCTTGCTTTCCGTGCACCAATCATCATCCATCGGGTGGTTAGAATCGTGACTCGGGAGGTAGCGACCGGTACTCTACTATACTCTGGCACGGGAAATGGAGTGCCAGTGCGCGCGGCATGACCATCGTGTTCGCGCAGCATCTTGCACAGTTGCACCGGCCCATAAATATACGCAACTCCTGCCGACTTTTGTGGTGGCCTTGGGCTGTATGGTCCAGCTTGGACCTTACCATTCGTCCAGGGAAAGAAAGGTTGGACTTTAGGACGTCCACCGACAAGTCAACAGTACAGTTATAGTATTTTAGTGGTGCTAATTGCTCCAATTTGGGGGAAAAGAATAGGTAAAATTTAACCGATTGAGAAAGACATGTCCACTTTGAGGAGACGAACGAAGGCACGTGAGAATGAATGATGCATACTGGCTGGTAAATACTACAGTACAAATGAAGGGACTAGCTTTCACGTTGCTGTTTTCTTATACCTGTCTCAATGCGAGTTTTATGGGCATTACGTCAGCTTATAAATAAAGAGAGAGATGAAAAAAAGTTTTATGACATAAAATGAGTTTCACAGAGATGAAACTTATTTACACCGGTTCCAGCACCAGAAAGTCTTGGAAACAGATTTGTGAAACTCCCACGAATAGAACCTTACTGGCACTAGCTGCTGGACGCTTCAATGCGAGCCAATCATCAGGGCGAGTAGTTAATGGTGCGTGTATGCATGCATGAAGTTGCCCAGATTAATGTCCCAGGATTCAGCCCTTGTTTAGTTCCACCCCAAAATCCAAAAAGTTGCTATAGTACCTGTCACATCGAATGTTTGCGGCCCGTGCATGGAGCATTAAATGTAGACGAAAAGAAAAACTAATTACATAGTTTGGTGGGAAATTGCGAGACGAACGTTTTAAGCCTAATTAGTCAATGTTTGGACACTATTTGCCAAATAAAAACGAAGGTGCTACAGTGGCCCCAAAATCCAAATTTCGCGAACTAAACAAGGGCTCATCTTGTCACGCCTAAGAAAGTTGTCCGAAGGGAGCAGAAATACAAGGCAAGGCAAAGTATCCCTGTAGGGCACAGGTCCTACTACCCGTGCTATTGTTTTACGAGAATATCAGATATCACCTAAATATTCGTTATGTCTAATACATAATAAAAAATTATGTGCCTAAAAACTAAAATAACTTATAATGTAGAACCGAGAGGTGTTGGTTGTGGGAGCGAGTGTAACACCTCGGGTGTTTAAATGTTAAAATCTGACATGTCATCATATGCATTGCAAAGCATTTGGCATTTGGTGAAAACTTTGATGTGCATTTACTAAAACAAGTTTACATTGGTGTAATGAGTGTTGAATTGTATTGTTTGACTCAAGTTCAAAGTTTGCCTGGGTTTTGAATTTTTCGAGAAAACCCCGCGTTTCAACATGTAAACCCTACCCTGAAAATCCATTTCAAAATCTAAGCATATTTTGGGGTTGGGCCCAAAAGCAAAAGTGTAGAGCTTGGCAAGTTATACAAAGTTTGTTTTTGGAGTTTTTCAAGTTGTTTAGAAAATTTTTGAGTATATCAAAAAGGCGTAATTCGGTAAATTTCCCTATTCAAATTCAAAAGTTCATTTCAAAATCTAGACCGAATTAGGAGATGGTTATAAAAGCAAAGTTGTAGAACTTTTGATTTTGAACAACTTTTATGTTTGGAGATTTTTGAGTTGTTATGAAAATTTGGGAGTAATTTGTGAATTTTGGCGAATGGCAAACTTGTAATTTCGATGAACAGTGTTCACCGCTCAAAGCTACACCGGCGGCGACCTTCGGTTTGCTTCCAGGCGCGGTCGTGGCCGTCTTTGGCGTCGCGCTGGCGCGGTGAAGGCCACAGCGCAGCTTCCTTGTGCTTTCTGAGCTGCTCTATTTAGCCCAGGCCGTCGCCGTTGGCCCCGTTCTCTTGCTCTGTTTTCCCGACACCACCGCCATAGCTCCGGCGAGCCCGCACCGTCTCCCTAGCGCCGCGGTCGTCTTGGTAAAGGCCGTTCTAGTTCCGTCTTTCTCTTGCGCATCCACCCAGCCAATTGTGGTCGGCTGATTTCGCCGGGAACTCGCTGACCACGCTCTTCTTCCTCGCGGCCGGCAGAGTCCCCGTCGAGCGAGCGTCGTCGTGGCCAGTACTCTACGGTGAGCTTCTGATCTTGGGAAGCATTGTTTCAACTTCTCCGTGATGCCGTGGTGCTTAATATCTTGTTGATTGCTCGTTTTGTCCACCACAGCCACTGGAACACCGCCATCGTTATTGCTCGCACCGCCGTGATCGCTGTGAACGCCGCCCTGCTTCACCGTTGCTTCTCCGGCCTTAATTCTTGCTTGAACATGTTCGTGGTGAGCTACTGGACCTTCCCATGCCTTCTGTTTCCCCGTTTTTGGCTTTGTTTCGCCGGCGTAGCACTGCCGTGCCACCGCATCTGCCATGGCCGACGCCAAGCTCGTAACTCGTAGTAATTCGTCTAGCTAGCGCCTTCAGTCGATGCGCCGGGATGATGTGGTCATTTTGGTGCCTTGACCGTCGCCTTTGGACTCGCCGTCGGTGAGTTTGCGCCGGTCAGCGCCGTCGTCGTCGTAGTCAACACGCGGGAGGTAGAAGATGACAGGTGGGGTCACCATGTCAGTGACTCAACGTTCAAAATGAATTTTTCTATTTTCAGATTTGAATGAATAGTGTCTGTTTTTGTTATTTTTGTGTAGATTTATTTAGAGCTCCAAAAATTATGAAAATTTTTGAGTGACTTCTTTGTGAGGTATAGTATTTAAAAAAAATATGAAATAGTGTTTTTCAGTAAGTTTTAAATGTGATAAAAATTGCTCAATTTATTCATAAATGGATTTCCAGGATTTTTCTAGGCTTATTTATTTATCCAAAAATTATGAAACTTGTTTTGCCACTTAGTTAACATGTAATGAACATGTACTAAAATTTTGGGCTCAATTAGAATAAGTTGATTTATTTCATAATTTTGAATTAAATAATTAATTCATAAAAGCAAATAGTAACCTTTAGTGATTTAGGTTTTTTTTGAAATTTTGGATTGAGTGATGACCTTGGGTCATTTGTTGTTAATGATCCTTGGCAGTTGATGTATGTGTTTACGAAAAAGAATTTGTTTGTTTGACTTGCAACTGTACCGCGAAGGAAAATTGTATTCAAATTATTAATTTTTCATCCCTCATCGAGCATCATGTTTCGAATTCCGCATCATGTTAAACATGGCATTGTTATTACGTGTAGTGAACGAAGGTGAAAACGTGGTAGTTAATCAAGCTGTTGAAGAGGTTAATCCGTCTGTTGAGGTCGGGTCGAATACTTGTGTAACGTCGCAGGAACCGGACTTTTCCGTCAACGAAGGCAAGCCCCGGATGCATACAACCCTACCTTGTGTTTTATAAATTAATTTCGCTTTTGCTTTCCGTTACTGCATTAAGTGATTAGGAGTTAAGTAAAAGCCTAATTGTTGCATTACCACCCTTGTTATTCCATATTTACCATATTACCAGTTTTAAACTCGTATATGCCTAGTCTTGCTTAGCTATGCATAGAATGATGAAAGTCGGGTGACTACCTGCCACCCGCAAGTTACAAATGGAACACTGGTTAACTATGTTAACATGTGATATGGGAATGTGGAGTAATAAATCTAGACCGGGCGGACTCGGTGAGTGTGAGCCACAAGACATGGAGGTCTTGTGAGCGGGTTCTTTCCGCCTGTGTCGATTAAGGCACGTCCGTTGTTGAATTGCATGAGGTGAGAATTTGTAGTACTAACCACATACTACGGTAAGCCTGAACTTGGCAATTCTATTACGAGAATGGCTACTCGCGCACTGGGAGTGGAGAGATGGCGGGAATAGCATGTACCCACGTGGCCATGGGCTGGAATGGTGGAGTACTGTGTTCTCGGGTGGCGCGGACCCATTCTTGTTTTAGAGGATCCGAGGGTAGGTTGGTATATGTAGGTCGGGGACCCGCATATGTCGTGTGGTCTGGAATTCCCAGCTGGGTGTTAATCGGTTCGAATCGTCGTTGCTCCTCGGTTATGGAGACTCAACTCACTGTTCATCATCGTAGAATTAATAACCGGAACTTGAATAAGGCTTGTGAAGGTGCTGAATATGAAGTTTCATGATCTCAGTGCGGATCGTGTCAGCTTTGTATATAATTCTTGAGAAGTTTTCTATATAAAGAATGTTGTTAAAAGAGCTTTTACGCAAAAGAACTTTGATCATTGTTAAAGCTATACCTTGAACCCTTGAGCCTGCATTACTGAGTTTATCAGTTAAGATTTCGGTTAAGTCTTGTTGAGTACCTTTGTACTCAGGGTTCGTTGACCCCTTGTTGCAGGTGAGCCTCATGAGCAGATCTGTTTTGGATCGTGCTGCATGACTATCGTTCGTTCTGACGATGAGAATTAAATGTGTGATCCTTGGGCAGGATGTTTATTTTGTGTGTTATGTATATGTTAGTTATGCCACTCTACCACTACTATGGTTTGTAATAATTATGGAACTTAGTTTGTAAGGTTTGAAACAACTGTTTGTAAACTATGTTATTGTAAGACTTCCGCTGATTTTACTCTGGTTTTGATATTTGAATAAATGTTGTAATACTGCAATGACTCTGTAACGTGATCCTGCTCGGAAATCGTGGATGATTCGGGGTTCCCCGAGGACATCCGACAGTCTTTTTAAGTTATTGGAAACATATGCATAAATGTCAAAGGTCGTCGGACAGTGACAGATGCATGTGGGTCCTATAACTTAGGAGGTTCTGCCACAGCGAGGCATGCGCTCCGAGCTCATGCGTGCGCACGAAAGACCAGCGGAGGGAGGCAAAGAGAACATCTGCAAAACGTGACACACCGCATGTTGTCGTGGATACGATGAATGTGGCAACTGGCCACGATGTACCTCTGTGCCTAGCTCGCTTTCCACCTATGTAAGCTCTAGTCAATCTTCTATCATTTTCCAATATGAGACTAATCCGTATTGTACCTACATTAATTACGAGTCTTAGGATTTTATGACGTTATTTTTAAGACTTCAATGTCATGTAGAATAAAACAAAACAATGATGAAACACACACTCTCAATGGAGAGTTTCATTCTACAGTTCCATGGATATTTAATTCGATGACTCATAGAGAGTTGGTAATCGGTCAAGAGAGTTTTATCCCCATGAAACTCATTTCTTCCTCTCTTGTTAAAAACCTTGTCACGTCATCAAATGCGCTTAGGGCATGTACAACGGGTCTTCAGAAAGCCGTCTCTACGATGTATATTTTGCAAAAAGCACCCCACCGATACGAGGAGACGGGGTCGGCGTCGTCTCGTGAGACGACGGGGAAGTCCCGTTGCCCGAGGCCGAGGCGACTTCTCCAGCAGTGTTGTACGGGCGCTGCCGTCTCTAACCCTGAGGGCGAGGATCCAGTGCGCGCGGTTCAGGGAAATCTCGCTCAAGAGATCCGTTCGTTCCAGGCCGCCGGAGAGGCCATCGCGGCAGCGGGCATCTCGTTGCAAGCCGCCGGAGGAAGCAACTGTTTCGGCCATCGCGGTCGTTCGGTAGGTGGTGTCGTGCGCCGCCGCTGCTGCCGGAGAGCGCAGCCTCCGTGGGATTTGGCAAACGTACGATGACTGTTGGTTGACGAGCGCAATCCTGCCCAGCTATGGCATGCGCGTTCTTGATTAATCACTTGATCTTGTAAATCGAAGCTTGTTAGGCTGTTTGGGATTAGTAGAATTGTTCCTTGATCATAGGACTTGATGTCTGATGAAATGTGCTTCATAGAATCAGGGTCGGCCCTGGCATTATGGTGGTCTGGGGCGAGTGAAAATTGGGGGTCTATTCCTAATATATATGTGCAATATTTTTTTCTAATATATAATATAATCATTATATCGATGGTTTTGTAAAAAAAAATATTGTAATTATGTTGCTATGCAAGCGGTAGAGTCTTACCGCATGTGACCGGAAGGTCTCAGGTTCGAGTCGCAGTCTTCTCGTATTACACAGGTGAGGGTAAGGCTTGTCACTGACACCCTTCTCCAGACCCCGCACAGAGCGGGAGCTCTCTGCATTGGGTGCGTCCTTTATGTTACTCTTATTTATCCTTGATACATTTTCTATCAAATAACCACACAATGGTATACACAAATATTTATTTATAGTTGATCTTAGCTACATGCAAAATATTAAATAGCTTAGAGACATAACTCTGTCTGTGAGTTGTATGACCGGTCTTTATACTTGTCTGTATGATAGATTTGAGGCACTTAGAGACGGGCCCTGTCTTCGGGTTGTATATGCCCTTACGTGGTAGCTTATTAAATGCAAATAAATTTCCGATAAAACACCCACTGAAACTAGCCTTAACTTAATTGAATAAAAAAAAATGAAAGCTAAACAAAGTACGCTTGTAAGTAACTTTGTCTGTTTACTGCGTATGGAACTGAGGATTAGGATAAACATGATCGCGACCCGTCACCATTTTTTTTATTCTTTTGCGAAGAGCGATCCATCATCATTCGGTTGTGTTGTGCGTACCCAGTGGCCCCCACACAGGCACACACAATACCGCAATCTGGCTTTGCCGCCCCGCCACCCCCAACCATGGTCCCTAGGCCGGCCCTCCGCCGTCGCCCGGCTCGTCGGCCCGTCACCCCCAGTTCACCCCCAACCGCTGGCCCTCCATCGCCGCTCGGCTAGCCGCCCCGACGCCCCTAGTTCGCCCCCAACCACCGCCCAGACTGGCTGCGGCTCCCTATGCCACTGCTCTACTGCCCACTCTGAGGTCTGCAATTTGGCATATATTCTGAACAATTTGATTGCATTTGAAAACAATTTGACATATATTACTTTGATATTTGTAATCCATTGAAATAATTTGTAAATTTTTTTGAAAATTTTGGCATATATTTGTGTTATTCTCAAATTACATCACTTTGTCCAATAAATTACACTGAAAAAATTATTATAAATATAGTAATAAGATGGTGTAAATATAAAGTATATGAAAAAAAATCTAGTTGTTGGAAGAGGCTAAAACAACACGTTGTTGGCTAGACAGATTCATTCAGCGTGGGCACTGCCACTAACCTCGTCTTAGGCATATCTTTATTCTTGTCGTCCACATGACATGCTTTTTTGTTTTCCCCGGACGACGCTGCGTAGTGCTTGGATGGGGGCACGCCGAGGAGACGGACAAACGGAGGCCGGTTGCGCACGACAAAGGCGCCGCAGCAAGCGTAAGCGTAAGCTAGCGCCCTTGTCCCGTTGTCCGTAGGCGAGGCTACGTGCTGGACTGCTGGTGCTGGAGGCCACTCTAGAGCCTAGACGCCACCCGGCGCCCCGCACGGCACGGTAGCAGGTAGCTCGGCCGTTTCGGACGCGGGCGCGTGTTGGACGGCAAAAACGGCCCAAGAGCGACAGCTGAATGAATAGCTGATACGGGCTGCCATTTGCGCGGGCCACGCCGACGCGCCTCGCGTTGCAGGACAGGAGGCCTAGAGCCGGTTGGGTTGATTGATGCAGTGACATGAGCAGCAGATCACAAGCCAAACAAATTAACAAAACATACATTACTGCAGTTGTCGTGGCCCGTGGTGGTAAAAGACAAGTGTCAGATGCTGCAGTTGTCGCCTGTGATGTGTGATCTTTCTGTTCTAGGAGGAGACGACGCTGATCCAGGTCCTCCGTCATTTATTTATCCGGTTCCTAAATCCTAACTAAACTAAGGAGCTTCGTTCGACACGGTTAGTGAGTCAGTTAGGCAGCGAGGCGAAGCCAAGGGTCACCATCCCCGTGGCACCAAAGGAGCCATTCGGTGTCGCTTTGCCTTACCAGACGCGTGTGACTTTTCAGTGACTCGTGTGGACGGGACGGCCGGGGGCAACAAGTGCGCCTGGTCCCGGACACGCTGAATATTCAGCCGGTTATTAGGACACACTAATGCTTGCCAATGTACTGGCAGTACAACTTGTACCAAATTGAAATTGCCAGTGCGCGGTGTATATAGGAGTAATTACAAGCGACACTGGTGAACGCACTCTTGCATTGCTGTCCTTGCAGGCATTTCAGCGTATTCAGATGTTCGTTTATTGAGTCTCTGTCCCCCTAGACATATGACTGTATGAGGCCACAGCTATAACAATGGAAGCTGCAAAGTTGCTCCAGTGCGGCAACGAGTCAATGCAACGACCAATATGTCATGATGAGCTATATGTTATGAACGGGACGCATAGGAATATGAAGTAAAAAATCAAGCCACAGAGGAGACACACGATTTAATGTGAAAAACCTCTCCGATGTGAAGGGGAAAAACCACGGGCACCAACCAGCAACAATCTCACTATCTCAAGAGTTTTGGGTTACACGCCTATGGCGGCTTACAAGAGAATCAAGTCTCCACGAAACCCTATCAAGGGTGTATATACCGTACGGCCCAAGCCTCCGGCGACGGGCCTCCGCTTCGCTCCGTCAGAAGCCCGGCCTATATCCTGGAGTGAATTTAGAACAACTCCAACAAACTCCACATTGAGACAAATTCATCTTGTATCATAAATCAACCCTTCATCCTGAACATAACAAAGATAGAAAATCACTGGTGCCAACAATAGTCTCTTGGACTATCCAATTAAACCAACTAAGCTTAAGCACAACTCAAACTTAGTAACAGGAACATGCTTTGTCATCATATCAGCAGGATTATCATGAGTACTAATCTTGCATATCTTCAGCTTACCTTCTTCAATCACATCACGCACAAAATGATACTTGATATCTATGTGCTTAGTTCTCTCATGGAACATCTGATCTTTAGTGAGGTAAATTGCACTTTGACTGTCACAGTGCAAACTTATGCAAGATTCAACTCCACAAAGCTCAGCGTACTAACCTTTCAACCAAATTAATTCTTTGCACGCTTCACAAATAGCCATATATTCTGCTTCAGTAGTAGACAAAGCAACAACTGACTGTAAAGTAGCCCTCCAACTTATCTTCAGCTTACCTTCTTCAATCACATCACACACAAAATGATACTTGATATCTATGTGCTTAGTTCTCTCATGGAACATCTGATCTTTAGTGAGGTAAATTACACTTTGATTGTCACAGTGCAAACTTATGCAAGATTCAACTCCACAAAGCTCAGCGTACAAACCTTTCAGCCAAATTAATTCTTTGCACGCTTCACAAATAGCCATATATTCTGCTTCAGTAGTAGACAAAGCAACAACTGACTGTAAAGTAGCCCTCCAACTCACGGCACCATGGTTTCCTTTATCGGCCGAAATCTCCCGATATTTCCGATATATCATTTTTATCCGTAGGTGCCGATAAGAAAATATCTATCTTTTTCGTACAAATTTTGTTTAAATTTATTTAAATTTACTTAAATTCAAATCAAATTTTATTTGAATTTAGTCCGATATTTCCGATATATCCTGTTTATCCTCTTTATCTGTGACCCCCGATAAATTTTAATTTCCGAAAATGAAAACCTTGCACGGCACAACTGCCAACAGTAAACACATAACCTGTAAGTGATCTTCGCCTGTCCAGATCAGCAGCATAATCAGAATTCACATAGCCAATAAGACCCTTATCAGTTCTTCCAAACTTTAAACAGGAATCTGCTGTGCCTCTGAGGTACCTGAAAATTCACTGAACTGCCCTCCAATGTTCTTTGCCAGGATTAGACATATATCTACTAACAAGACTCATAGCATATGACAAATCTGGACGAGAGCAAACCATGGCATACATCAAAGACCCAACAGCACTAGAATAAGGAACCCTTGACATGTATTCAATCTCTGCATCTGTACTAGGACACTGAGCAGCTGACAACTTAAAGTGAGGTGCAATAGGGGTACTAACAGCCTTAGCATTTTGCATGTTGAAACGCTGAAGAACTTTCTTGATATAATTTTGTTGACTAAGAAATAGCAAACCAGATTTTCTGTCTCTACTAATTTTCATACCAAGAATTTTCTTAGCACTACCAAGATCTTTCATATCAAAACCACTACTCAATAGCTTCTTTAACTTAGTGATTTCAATCTTACTCT
Organism: Miscanthus floridulus; assembly: GCF_019320115.1. Classification (NCBI taxonomy): domain Eukaryota; kingdom Viridiplantae; phylum Streptophyta; class Magnoliopsida; order Poales; family Poaceae; genus Miscanthus; species Miscanthus floridulus. Next base: position 26,516,009 of record NC_089597.1, on the reverse strand, counting down.
TGGCAGCAATCAGCATATCATCAACATATAACAGCAAATATATAGGTGATCCATTAACATGATTGATGTAAACACAACTATCATACTTAGATCTTTTAAAACTGTGTGCTAACATAAATGAATCAAACCTCTTGTTCCACTGACGAGGGGACTGTTTCAAACCATACAAGGATCTCTTCAACTTGCACACATATTTTTCCTTGCCTAGGCACTATGAACCCTTCTGGTTGGTCCATGTATATGTCCTCCTCAAGCTCTCCATGCAAAAATGTAGTCTTCACATCTAACTGCTCAAGCTCAAGATCATGTGAAGCAACAATACTAAGGAAAGTACGAATTGAACTATGTTTTACCACTGGAGAGAACACATCATTGTAGTCAACACCCGGAATTTGACTGTAGCCTTTAGCAACTAACCTTGCCTTATACTTTGGAGGCTCGCTTGGAGATAAACCCTCCTTTCTCTTGAAGATCTATTTGCAGCTGATGGTCTTCTTATTCTTAAGCAAAGGTACAATCTCCCATGTACTGTTCTTCTCAAGAGACTGCATCTCCTCATGCATAGCAGAAATCCAATTCTCAGTATCACCACAACGAATAGCTTCTTTATAGGTTGCTGGCTCATGAAACATTCTCCTACATGTTCAGCACAACTCAAAGCATAGTAAGACAAATTACACTCTTCAATAAGACGCTTAGGAGGTGCAATTGTCCTTTTTGACTTGCGTTGAGCAATAGGTAAATTCCTCCTCTAACTGCAAAATAGGAGGAGTTTGCTGAACATCATCATGAGCATCATCCTCAGCAACATCATTATCATGGTCACCATGCTCATCAACAGGCTCCATCCTGCACACCTGTATCATCATCAACATGCTCCACCTGCATGCGCATACGCTGCAGCTCTTTTTCTGGAACATGATCTGAGGGCAAACTGTCAGTAAACATCACAGATTCATTGAAAACAACTACTCCTGCTCATAAAAGTCTTTCCTGTTTCAGGATTCCATAATTTATAGCATTTGACTCCCGAACTATAACCAAGGAAAAGACACTTAACAGCTCTAGGCTCTAATTTTCATTATCAACATGAGCATAAGCAGTGCATCCAAAAACTTTCAACTGTGAATAATCAGCAGGCGTACCAGACCATACCTCAATGGGAAGTTCTTTTATTTAGTGGAATAGAAGGCGACCTGTTTATCAAGTAACAAGGCAGTATTAGCAGCTTCAGCCCAAAAATGCTTGCTTCATCCTGGCATTAGACAGCATGCAACGGGCCTTGGACATGATGGTTCTGTTCATGCGTTTGGCCACACCATTCTGTTGTGGAGTATGGGGTATGGTGTGATGCCTAACAATGCCTTCCGATCTACAATAATCATTAAATTCACACGAACAAAATTCTCCACCTATTATCAGTACGAAGCAATTTTACCTTCCTTTCAGTTTGCCTTTCTATCATTACTTTCCTAGTCCTTAAAAGCAGCAAAAGTATCATCTTTCTGTTTCAGAAAATAAGGCCAAACCCTTCTAGAGTAATCATCAATAATTGTAAGCATGTAACGAGCACCACCAAGTGAGGACTTACAGGAAGGACCCCATAAATCAGCATGAACATAATCAAGAGTACCTTTAGTGGTGTGAACAGAAGTGTTGAAATGTACCCTTTTATGCTTCCCGAAAATACAATGCTCATAAAACTTTATTTTACTCGAAGTGCAGCCATCTAGCAGGTTTCTCTTCATCAATTCTGCCATACCATGGTGACTCATATGTCCCAAACACATATGCCAAAGGTTAGTTTTACTAGGTTCATCATTAGTAACAGCAGCAACTAGCGGAATCAGAACCAGGATAAAGTACACCCTCTAAGGACATATAACTTTGCAGAATTAAGATCACCTTTCAAACAAACAAGAGAACATTTCGATACCTTCAGAACGTCATCTGAACCGGAATATTTGTAACCTTCTGCATCAAGCGTGCTCAATGAGATAAGATTTCTAGACATCCCTGGTATATACCTGATGTTTTTTAGCGTACGTGTCATGCCATCATCAGTCTTGATCTGAACTGATCTAATCCCCACAATGTCACATGGGTTATCATCTCTCATCCGCACAACATCCCCTTTCTACACAGGCTTATACGAGCTAAACCAATTTCTGTTAGTGCAAATATGAAATGAACATGCGGAATCGAGAATCCATTCATCATGATCAACAACACAACCAACAAATACTACTAGACAATCTCTAGAATCATCATTAGATGCAGCAGCAGCAACAGAGACCTTACCAGCCGACTTGTTTTTCCTCTTCTCCTTATTCTGTACTTTTCTGCAATCCTCAACATTATAATTTGTCAGCTTGCAATAAACACAGAACTTTTTATTACCATGCGGCTTGGACTTTGAACGACCTCTTCCTTTCGTAGTTCTTTCTACAATCATTGCCATCATTGGAGGATCTGTTTTCAGTTCTGCCTCTCACATGCAAAGCATCGCCCTTGGAGGATGACGTCCCATCATTCTATACCATGCCTCTCATCTTCTCCCTAGACTGGAGAGCCTCATAAACTTCTTTAGGGTTAGTTCATCACGGCTCAAAAGTATGGTGTCACAAAAATTTGCATACGAATTTGGCAAAGAACATAGCAGTAAAAGACCTAAGTCCTCATCATCATACTTCACATCCATCGACACTAGGTCGGCGACGATCTTCTTGAATTCAGCGATGTGGCTCATCACTGAATCCTCCTCCTTCATCTTCAGGGTGAACAGCTTCATCTTCATCTGCATCTTACTGGTTAGATCATTGGACATACAGATCGATTCCAGTTTCAGCCATAGTTCTGCAGCAGTTTTCTCTTTCAGACACTCCTGCAAAATATCATTATGAAGATGCAACTGAATTAGGGCGAGCGCCTTCTGATCCTTGCGGATCTCTTCTGGAGTCCACTCGGCCTTCCTCTTTCCGAAACTATCCTAGCGCCTCATCATAGTCATGAGTCTGCGCCAGAATCCCCCGCATCTTGACTTGCCATAGCGAGAACCGCGTGTCGTAGTTCAGCAGCGGAAGATCGAACTTCATCGACGTCGTCATGAACCCTAACAGCAACCTAAAGCTCCGGTACCACTTGTTATGAACGACGTATAGGAATATGAAGTAAAGAATCAAGCCACAGAGGAGACACATGATTTAACGTGGAAAACCCCTCCGATGTGAAGGGGAAAAAACCACGGACACTAGCCAGCAACAATCTCACTATCTCAAGAGTTTTGGGTTACACGCCTATGGCGGCTTATAAGAGAATCAAGTCTCCACGAAACCCTAGCAAGGGTGTATATACCGTACGGCCCAAGCCTCCGGCGACGGGCCTCCGCTTCGCTCCGTCAGAAGCCCGGCCTATATCTTGGAATAAATTTGGAACAACTCCAACAAACTCCATCTTGAGACAAATTCATCTTGTATCATAAATCAACCCTTCATCCTGAACATAACAAAGATAGAAAATCACTGGTGCCAACAATAGTCTCTTGGACTATCCAATTAAACCAACTAAGCTTGAGCACAGCTCAAACTTAGCAACAGGAATATGCTTTGTCATCATATCAGCAGGATTATCATGAGTACTAATCTTGCATATCTTCAGCTTACCTTCTTCAATCACATCACGCACAAAATGATACTTGATATATATGTGCTTAGTTCTCTCATGGAACATCTGATCTTTAGTGAGGTAAATTGCACTTTGACTGTCACAGTGCAAACTTATGCAAGATTCAACTCCACAAAGCTCAGCGTACAAACCTTTCAGCCAAATTAATTCTTTGCACGCTTCACAAATAGCCATATATTCTGCTTCAGTAGTAGACAAAGCAACAACTGACTATAAAGTAGCCCTCCAACTCACAGCACAACTGCCAACAGTAAACACATAACCTGTAAGTGATCTTCGCCTGTCCAGATCAGCAGCATAATCAGAATCCACGTAGCCAATAAGACCCTTATCAGTTCTTCCAAACTTTTAAACAGGAATCTACAGCAGAGATGATTGTGACTAAACCATTCATCACAAAGCTGATAATTTCCACAGGCCAGTTGTGAGCTGTATATCTAGTACAGTAGTAGCAATCATAGGGATGCAAGTTTGTTTATTATTTGGTGGACCTAGACTCATCCAATTGAACTTTTCCGGATTCCAAAAGATAAATGATATGAAAACTGTGCTAAAGCGAAAAAAGAACAGAGCTAGTATACGCAATAGTCCGTGACAGAAAGTGACGTTGACTTAATGCAGACTACGGCTGACATGGTCCTACTGAGTAAAGCAACTAGCCAGCCAACTAGGACTGGTAGTCTCCTGCCTTTTGGTTCAAAAAAAAGCTACAGAGAAAACGAACAGCAACGACGACGACGACTCTCTCTCTCTCTCTCTGATAACAGACGACTATTTTTGCCATCGGCGACGGTCTTAGACGCGTTAAAATATTATTTAGTCCCTTCTCTCTTTTTTTTGGGAAATTTTATATAGTCCCTTTCGTATGCACTGCTGCATTATTTGCTATGCTATAGAGCAAATATTAGCCACTTACAAGTCAACAAGACCAAAAGCCACTTGTTTGACTCTCGCTGACTGGCTGTGCGCAGGTGATAGATATATATGACTCCAACGACGCACAGCAGCACATCTATCTTTTGTGAATTTGTAGCCAACTAGCCATGGCCTTGAGAGGTGTTAGCAATTTCGCTACTACTACTACATTGGTCTCCTTCCTTCTCCATCTCCACCAGGGATACCACCACAGCCATCCTAGTGTCGCCTAACAGCGCCTTCTCATGCGGCTTCTACAAGGTGGGCGCCAATGTCTTCACCTTCTCCATCTGGTTCACCAGGTCAAACAGCAAGACCGTTGCCTGGACGGCCAACCTTGATGCCTCGGTCATCGGAAATGGCCCCAGGATTGTCTTCCAGAAGTTCGGGAGCTTAGAACTCCTTGACTACTATGGCGCAGCCGTATGGAGCACCAACACAGCTCATGCTGAAAGTGCAGTGCTTCTTGACACAGGCAACCTTGTCATCATGGATCAAGGTGGCCGTCGCCTCTGGGAGAGCTTCGACTCGCCGACACACACACTTCTGCCATCACAGTTGATGACCACAAATACTAAGTTGGTATCTACATCTGGCAACGGTTTGCTCTCTTCAGGCTTCTACACCTTTTACTTTGATAGTAACTACACGTCGAGGATTATGTACAATAGAGATGAGATTAGCACTAAATATTGGCCTATACACAACCAATCGTGGGAGAAAGCTACGACCAGTAATATCAGGAACCAATACTGTGGTGTTGATGACAATGGCGCTTTTGTCGCTGGTGACCAGCTTAAAGTTGAAGCCTCTGATCTTGGTGAAGGTAAAATGACAAGGTTGACTCTGGATTATGATGGCAACCTTGGGGTGTACAGTCTAGACATGACCAGCGGCAATTGGTCCGTCTCTTGGATGTTGTTCACTCGGCTATGTGAAATACATGGCCTGTGTGGCGTAAACAGCCTATGCAGTTACAGACCAGAGCCTGAGTGTTCTTGTCTTGAAGGCTTTGAAGTGATCGACCCAAGAGACTTGAGCAAAGGGTGCAAGCGCAAGACAAATAGTGTAGCCAACAAGGAATTTACATTCCAAGAACTTCCTGGAACAGATTTCTGGGGGTACGAATTAAACTACAACATGTCAATGCCATTGGAGAACTGCTGGAAGATCTGCTCAGATAGTGTTAGTTGCCAAGCATTTGGTTACCGTGAGGGAACCGGTCAATGTTATCTTAAGAACTTGCTTTTCAGTGGCAAGGAATTCCCAGAACCCTACAATGATATATATCTGAAAGTTCCTGAGGCGACACTTTCATTGCCAGTATTTCCTTCTAGACAAAGCCCTGTCCTCGGAGTTCTTGAAAATGTGGCATCTTCTATAGCAATTCCTCCTCAGAAAGAGTTCAAGTATGGCTACTTCATTACTTGTGCATTGACACTGCTTGTTGTCGAAGTCATATTAATCTTAGTTGGGTTTTGGGTTATTCACAAATGGGGAAAAGGACCAGAGACTACAGATGTAGGAAGCATGATACTTTATGGCCAGTTCTGCAGGTTCAGCTACAAGGAGTTACAGAAAGCAACTAATTGTTTCCATGAAGAGCTGGGAAGTGGTGGGTCAGGAGTGGTTTACAAGGGAGTCCTCAGTGATGAAAGGAAGGTCGCAGTGAAGAATCTAAGTGATATTATCCAAGAAGAGCAAGAGTTCAGGTCTGAACTTAGTGTCATTGGAAGAATATATCATATGAATGTGGTGAGAATATGGGGGTTTTGTGCTGAGAAGACTCATAGGCTTTTGGTTTCTGAGTTTGTTGAGAATGGTTCTTTAGACAAGATTCTGTTTCATAATATGAACTTATCTCCTAGTCTGACATGGAGCCAAAGGTACAACACTGCACTCGGCGTAGCAAAAGGTCTAGCCTATCTCCACCATGAATGTCTTGAATGGATCGTGCATGGCGATGTCAAACCGGAGAACATACTGTTAGATGAAGACTTCCAGCCAAAACTTGCAGACTTTGGGTTGGTGAAACTATTAGGCCAAGGAGCCGGGGCACAAATGTTGTCAAGAGTTCATGGGACTAGAGGCTACATTGCACCTGAATGGGTTCTAAATCTTACAATCACTGGCAAGGTCGATGTTTACAGCTACGGAGTAGTGCTTCTTGAGTTAGTGATGGGTACTCGGGTTTCCAGTCAGGTGGTACAGGGTGAGGGCGAAGTGGAGGTGGAAATGACTGTTGGACACTACACCAAAATTCTTAAAGAGAAATTGGCAAGCAAAGATCAGTCATGGCTCCTGGAGTTCGTTGACTGCAGATTGAGTGGAGAGTTCAACTATTTACAAGCAGGAATGATGCTAAAGATAGCAGTTTCATGTGTGGAAGCGGAGAGGAGGAGAAGACCAAACATGAGCCATGTGGTTGAAACTCTGCTTTCACTAATGGATTAATATCTCGTGGCCTCAGACTGCTACTTTCACTAGTTAGGCGATGTGCTTATGTAAACAAAAGCAATGGTGTGCTATTGCACAGCAAAGTAAACAAGAGCTGGGATTAATGTCTAGTGATCTGAGACTGCCACTTTTACTAGTCAGGCAATGTACCTTTGTAATCGAAGTAATGGTGTGGAGTGTGCAAGCAAAGTAAACAATAGCTGCATTCCTATGTTATGCAATCTATGTATGATGCTGCAATTCTATTAACACCGAATAGTGCTGTTTCCTTTAGCTAGTTTGCCTACATACTTTGTTTTACAATGAAACACATCAGATCCCATTGTAACTTTACATTATATTTCTTGAAGCAATAATTGGATCATAACAAGAAAGAATATTAACTCTATTGCAAAGAGATCATCACTAATAAGATGCCTCAGATGATATTATAATTCATTTTCATAACTTTGTCTATTGATCAAGGTAACAAACTAAATAAGTCAATCTAAACACACTATATTGATCCAAAAGTGCACAGATTGTTCAGAAGATCACCTTTGCTAGGTTGGCATTGGCCGAGCCCTGGAACATCGCTGCTGCCGATGCACTCAAGCATCATCTATCTTGTTGGAAGAAGGGAAGCTCAGATTCTTGAGATTGGGTCTTACAATTTTATGCATGTACAGATTCAGTCACAATTGTATTAACCATCAAGGGCCACTGATAGTATGCACTGGTTCATTTTTCAGTAATTGAACAGATACTTGGTGCATCAGGTGATAAGCAGACCCCAGTAGATATTTTTCGAGGGGGATTTCATTGCCGGCTGCTAGACGTTCTGCCATATATTTATGATTATAAGTTGGTCGGCAAGATGACCCACAAAAGATGATTTTTTCTAGCCACATGTTTAGAAAAGCTACATGCTCTTTTTCATCAACAATCGATCCATCCCCAATATAGGTTCAGAATATAGCTTGCCCATCCTGTGCAGTCTGATATTTTGGCTAATTTCTTGTACCCAACACTTAAGAAATCATAGGGTTACATTAATCATATTATTCTAAGGCCGGTCAACATGTAAATATCGAACAAAGTGATGGTCATTGGACCATGACAAAAAACAAAGGCATTCAAAGTGTTAGACCAAAAAGTAAGATGCAGAAATCAGAAGTGAGTCATTCCTCTCCATTCCAGATTGTGAGAGTGTTAGGCATTGATTCAAGTCATAAATTTTCCAATCTCTAGCCTTTTTCTCTGATACCCTATGAAACCAATCCCTCCATCCCTTAGGCATTTTGGGCTAGCTTCTAAAGGAAGTTTTGGTGTTCCAAGAAGACAAATCTACTACAGATTGTTTGAAGGGGATTCAGTTGGTTTCTTGATTGATGAAATCAGATGGATCAGGGTCACCCATGGGTCCAAAATAATAGGCATTAGGAACAACAGCTGATGGAATTAAAATTTCATTCCTCATTTCCTAGAAACCTGTTGGGACGAATTTAGGAAAAAGGAAAATACAAAGTAGTGGTTAACACTTGAAAGGGCAGAAGTTTGAAGGCATACCTCAGGAACGTGGTCGCTGATTGCCATTATAACCAAAATGGATCTGAATCTGAGGAAGGTTACTTGAACAACAGTTTGGTGGAACAGAGGATTTGCTAGGGTTAAGGCTTTGACAGTGGCGGCTTTGACTATTGAAGTTTGCTCTAGAAAAAAGAGGAAAGTAAGCAGGCCGAGCGAGCTAGAAATGATACTGCTGGGGTATTATATAGAATTTGGCCCGAGAGATCAGGAGCCATGCGTTTATTTTGGAATGAGCGGTTGTGTCGGGTACCTTAGAATGGGGTACCCCAAGCAAAACATCAAATGGGTTGCCCAAGTCCCATCTAAAAAATAATAAAAGCAAAAAGGTAAGTCGTAGGCCCCTCCCCGTCACGATCAGGCCCACTGGCTCCTCCTCCTCCTCGCCTCGAGCCTCGAGAAGGAGGTCTCGGCATCCTGGCAAGGCTCCCCAGGGAAGGCCTCGGCAGGGAATGCCGTCTCCGCCTCGCCCGAGGCTCTCCACAGAAGGCCTCGGCAGGAGGCGCGTTCTCCGTATCGCGCGAGGCCTTCCGTGCGAGACCTCGGCAAGGAGCCTAATCTCCGTCTCGCGCGAGGCCGCGTTCTCCGTATCGCGCGAGGCCTCTCGCGCGAGGCCTCGGCAAGGAGCATTCTCCGTATCGCTCGAGGCTGGCTCGTCCGCGGTCCCTCGCCCCCCGCCTCGGCCGACCCTCCCGACAGCGCGTCACATCTCATTAATACTTTCAACCACTCCCGCAATCTCAGTCGGACAACAGTTCAACATCACAGAATGGCCGACGCGACCCGAAGTCGCATCAGCGCCATACCGACCAGGACAGGGCACGGCGGGGATTACCGGCCACTGTGTCCCAACACTATGCCCACGATCAGCGCCTAGGACAGGGTATGACGGGGGTTACCGGCCACTGTGTCCTACCACTGTGCCCACGACCCGCCACCCGCTCGAGGCCTCGGCACTGTACACCAGGGCCTCGGCAGTCTCGAGGTTCGTGCCTACCGAGACCCCCACCGCAGTACAAGCCTCGGCACCGACCAGGCCTCAGCCTCACGCACAATCTATCCACCATGGCTTGCACGTTCGCCGCCACGTCTGCTCCGAGACACTCCTTGGGCTCCCACGACGCACAGGACCTGATGTGACGACCACGCCGCCCCTTTACTCCTAGGACGGACTACTCCGACGGCCATGCCGCCACAGGAATAGGCCACAGGGTTCGGACATGCCGCCCCTGTTGGCACGATGCCGCACAGTAATACATGTGCCGTCCCTGCCCTCCCTTCAACTATAAAAGGAGAGGACTAGGGCCACTTAGGGGGGGACCGAAAAAACACACACGCACACATTCTAGCCGCTTGAGAGCAACGTCTCAGACGGTCTACACGACACCCTGCCGAGACCTGGGACTAGTTCCCTCTCTCCCTTAGCTTGTAACCCCCTACTACTAGCACTTTGGTGCAAGGAATACAAGTTCGATCTCTCAGACTGGACGTAGGGCACCGATTGCCTGAACCAGTATAAACCTTGTGTCTCTTTGCATCACCATCCAGAATCGAGAGCACGCAGAACAAATTCACTAGTCGGTTGAGGACCCCCTGGTCCGAAACACCGACAGTTGGCGCGCCAGGTAGGGGGCCTCTACGTGCCGGTTTCATCATCCCAGCAGGTTCCGGATGGCAGACCCCGTACGACCATTGCGTCTCGGCACCGTAGTTTGGTTCGGGAGCCTAGAGTTCATGTCTCTAGGGCATGAGTACGACATGGTACTCCTCACTCCCCGAGCCCCACCGTCCGACGATGAAGTTACGCATCGGCAGCCCAGGCGCAGGCGGCGCTCGGGCGGCCGCTCTCGCCGCGCTCGCCAGGCACGACGCGAGCAAGGCCACCCCGACGCTATGCGAACCCAGGGCGGCACGCCACTCCCCGCTGATACCCTATGACCAGCTGTTGGTATGAGGTCCCTGGCTGGGGACCTGTCTGGCCTGAGCCTAGACAAAGGGAAAACGCCGGTGGCTTGCGATGGTGCCCAGTCGTCAAGCTCCACTCCACCACTCCCTGGAGAACTGACCCCGGCGGAGCAGAATCCGGTGACGGCACCATCCCCATACCCCTTTGGGTTGAGAAATGCCACCGTTTCTTACGCCTACACCTATGCTGCCGCTCATGAGGATCCCTCAGAGCGCTGCCAGCGCTTCGGTCTCGACCTAAGCACCCACGCCGACTCCTCGGATGAGGACGAGGCATGGCCCGGAGTGGATTTCTCCGGGCTCCACGACCCTAGGACTTTGCGCCAGTTCTTGGCCACAAGCGATTACTGCTTCGGTCACTCCGACTCCGACGACGAAGGCACTTATGACCCTACTCGCGAGTGTTTTCACGTCGGGCTCGGGATGCCGAGGGCAGGTGAAGAGGATGAGGGAACAGGTAACCGCTCCCCACTTCGTCTAGGGGCGGGCGCCGTCACGCCCCCATGCAATGTCCTGCCGGCCGCATGAAATGAGAACGTCGCTCTTGCACGACCTCAGCACCCAGACCTAGAGCAGCTTCGTGAGCTCCAGGCCAAGGTCGAGCAAGACCAGCTCCTTCTGCAGCAGCTTCGAGACTCTCTTGAACAGGAACAGCGAGGCCACAGCGAAGGCGGGGGAGCCCGATGAAGAGCCCGCGATGTGCATCACCGCATCCATGACGACGAAGGGAGCGAGCAACCCCCAGTCTTCAATCGCGCCAGCCAGAACGTCACGGCTGCGGCAATGCTGGTCCGCGCAATGCCCGAGCCTTCTACCACGGAGGGGCGGCGGGTCCACGGTGAGCTCCGTGATCTCCTAGAGACCGTTGCGGTTCAGCAGGCCGAGAGTTCCGCCTCCTGATGGCGCGGGGGCGCCTCGAACCTTCTCACGGCACCGCCTCGGTAGGACTGGGAAGCCCTGGCTCGTCCCGAGCCCGACCGAGCGCCAATAGCCCATAGGGTCCCCGTGCTTCTGGACCGCCTCGGCAATCGACGCGAGGTGCAGGGAGACCATGAGGTGGTCAGCAGGCGACGACGCCACGACAACGAGGGGCCCGCTTGGGGCTACCACCCACACCGAGGCGATCGCTACGACAGCGGTGAAGACCGTAGTCCTTCCCCTGAGCCGCTAGGCCCTCAGGTCTTCAGCAGGGCCATCCGTGCTGCTCCTTTCCCCGCCCGGTTCTAACAGCCGGCCAATCTCGCGAAGTACAGCGGTGAGACCAACCCGGAGCTCTGGCTCGCCGATTATCGCCTGGCCTACCAGCTAGGTGGCGCGGATGATGACCTACTCATCATCCGCAATCTCCCTTTGCTCTTGTCGGACTCGATGCGAGCCTAGCTCGAGCATCTCCCTCCCTCGCAAATCCACGACTGGCGCGACTTGGTTAGGATCTTCGTCGGGAACTTCTAGGGCACATACGTGCGCCTTGGGAATTCCTGGGATCTCAAGAGCTGTCGCTAGAAGCCGGATGAGTCTCTCCGAGACTTCATCCGGCGCTTTTCCAAACAATGCACCGAGCTACCCAGCGTCGGCGACTCGGAGATCGTCTAGGCTTTCCTCTCCGGCACCACTTGTCGGGACTTGGTCCGAGAGTTAGGTCACAACATCCCGCGCTCTGCTGCCGCGCTCCTCGACATCGCCACCAGCTTCGCCTCAGGGGAAGAGGCCGTCGGAGCCATCTTCCCCGACGCCGGCACCAAGGGTAAGTGGAGGGAAGAGGCCCCTGAGGCCTCAGCCTCCCACCTCCCTAAGAAAAAGAAAAAGGGGCGCCTGGGGAGGCAGGAGGTACTGGAAGCTGATCTGGTCACGACCACAGAGCGCAAGAATCCCCGAGGCCCCAAAGGCCCTAGGCCCTTCGACGACATGCTTAAGAAACTCTGCCCTTACCACCAGGGCCCGGTCAGGCACGCTCTTGAGGATTGCCCCATGCTGCGGCGCTACTACGCCAGGCTCGGGCTCCCCGACGACGACGCCAAGCAGAAGGGCGCTGGCGGTCGGGACGAAGACAAGGACGATGGGTTCCCTGAGGTACGCAACGCTTTCATGATCTTCGGTAGGCCCTCGGCATGCCTTACGGCGCGGCAGCGCAAGAGGGAACGCTGAGAAGTCTTCTCGGTCAAGGTGGCCACCCCCCAGTACCTCGACTGGTCTCGAGAGGCGATCACCTTCGATCGAGGCGACCACCCCGACCGTATTCCGAACCCCGGGCAATACCCACTGGTTGTCGACCCGATCATCGGCAACACCCGACTCTCCAAGGTGTTGATGGACGAAGGCAGCGGCCTCAACATCCTCTACGCCAACACCATGGAGCTCTTGGAGATCGACCGGTCGAAACTACGAGGCAACGTCGCACCCTTCCACAGCATCATGCCAGGGAAGCGCACGCAACCCCTCGGGCGCATCGACCTTCCTGTCTGCTTCGGCACCCCTTCCAACTATCGCAAGGAAGTCCTCACCTTCGAGGTAGTCAGGTTCGGGGGAGCCTACCACGCCATTCTGGGGCAACCGTGCTACGCCAAGTTCATGGCAGTGCCCAACTATACCTATCTCAAGCTCAAGATGCTAGGCCCTAATGGTGTCATCACAATCGAGTCCACGTACGAACATGCGTACGACTGCGACGTTGAGTGCATCGAGTACGCCGAGGCTCTTGCAGAGGCCGAGACCCTCATCGCCCACCTCGACCAACTCAGTGGCAAGGTGCCTGACTCCAAGCGTCGCGCAGGGGCGTTCGAGCCCGCTGAAACCATCAAACTCATCCCGGTCGACCCCGCCTGCCCCGACGACCGGGCGCTGAGGATCAGCGCCACCCTCGACATCAAATAGGAAGCCGTGCTCATCGACTTTCTCTGTGCGAACGCCGACATATTCGCATGGAGTCCCTCGGACATGCTGGGCATACTAAGGGAAGTCGTGGAGCACGCCCTGGACATCCGGGCTGGATCTAGACCGGCGAGGCAACACCTGCGCCGCTTCGATGAAGAAAAGCGCAGGGCCATAGGAGAGGAGGTACAGAAACTCTTGGCGGCCAGGTTCATCAAGGAAGTATCCCACCCAGAGTGGTTGGCTAACCCCGTTTTAGTCAAGAAGAAAAATGGGAAATGGAGAATGTGTGTAGACTACACCGGTCTGAACAAAGCCTGTCCAAAGGTCCCCTTCCCATTACCTCGAATCGATCAAATCGTTGATTCCACCGTAGGGTGCGAGACCCTGTCTTTCCTCGATGCGTACTCTGGTTACCATCAGATCAAGATGAAAGAGTCTGACCAGCTCGCAACTTCTTTCATCACACCGTTTGGCATGTACTGCTACGTGACGATGCCCTTCGGCCTCAGAAACGCAGGAGCCACGTACCAGCGGTGCATGACCCAGGTCTTTGGTGACAACATCGGGCAGACCGTCGAGGCCTACGTAGACGACATCGTGGTCAAAACCAGAAAGGCTAAGAATCTCGTGAATGACTTGAGGGTAACCTTCAAATGCCTTAGAGAGAAGGGCATCAAGCTCAACCCTGAGAAGTGTGTGTTCGGGGTCCCCCGAGGCATGCTCTTGGGATTCATAGTCTCGGAATGCGGCATTGAGGCCAACCTAGAGAAGGTCTCGGCTATAACCAGCATGGGACCAATCAGAGACCTCAAGGGAGTGCAGAGGGTCATGGGATGCCTCACGGCCCTGAGTCGCTTCATCTCGTGCCTCGGCGAGAAAGGTTTGCCTCTGTACCGACTCTTGAGAAAGTCTGAGCGTTTTTCTTGGACCCCTGAGGCCGAGGAAGCCCTCGACAGACTCAAAAGGCTGCTCACCAATCCTCCCGTTCTGATACCCCCGGCCATGGATGAGGCCCTCTTGCTCTACGTCGCCGCAACAACCCAAGTGGTCAGCGCCGCCGTAGTAGTAGAGAGGCAGGAAGAAGGGCATACTCTGCCTACCCAGCGACCTGTCTATTTCATCAGCGAGGTGCTCTCCGAGACCAAAGCGCGCTACCCCTACATCCAGAAGCTAGTCTACGCCGTGGTCCTGGCCCGGCGCAAACTGCGCCACTACTTTGAGTCACACCCAGTGACTGTGGTATCATCCTCCCCCCTGGGCGAGATAGTTCATAACCGGGAGGCCTTGGGCAGGATAGCCAAGTGGGCTGTCGAGCTTATGGGGGAAACCTTGACCTTTGCGCCTCGAAAAGCGATCAAGTCTCAGGTCTTGGCTGATTTCATGGCTGAATGGATAGATACTCAACTACCACCTGCTCAGATTCAGACGGAGTGCTGGACCCTATACTTCGATGGATCCCTGATGAAGACTGAGGCAGGCGCGGGTCTGCTCTTTATTTCGCCCCTCGGAGTACACATGCGCTACATGGTGTGGCTCCACTTCGCCGCCTCCAACAACGTGGCCGAATATGAGGGCCTCATCAATGGCTTACAAGTCGCCATCGAGCTTGGAGCACGGCGCCTCGACATCCGAGGTGACTCGCGGCTCGTCATAGACCAAGTGATGAAGGAGTCAAACTGCCTCAACCCTAAAATGGAGGCTTACTACAAGATGGTGCGATGCCTAGAAGACAAGTTCGACGGTCTCGAACTAAATCATGTCGCGTGAAAGTACAACGAGGCCACCGACGAGCTGGCAAAGATGGCCTCGGCACGGGCCCCGGCCCCCCCAAACATCTTCGCCAGAGACCTCCACAAACCTTCCATCGGCTGCACCTCGACAGTAGAGGAGGGCCCACCTAGGGAACCCATGGCAAAGCCCGACACCCCCTCTGCTGCCGAGACACCCTCGACCGAGCCCGAGGTCATGGAAGTCAGCACCAAGCCTTCGTAGACTGATTAGGACGTGGATTGGCGAGTCCCGTTTCTCGATTGGCTTGATCGGGGGGAACTTCCCGACGACCGAACTGAAGCACAACGGCTTGCGCGCCGAGCCAAGACCTACGCCCTCTACAATGGCAAATTATACAGGCGAAGTCCCTCAGGTGTCCTTCAATGATGCATCAGTTTCGAGGCGGGCCAAGCCCTGCTTTGGGACTTACACGCAGGCGCCTACGGGCACCATGCGGCGCCTTAGACGCTCGTAGGGAATGCTTTCCGCCAAGGGTTCTACTGGCCGACGGTGGTCGCTGACGCTACCAAGCTAGTATGCTCCTGCGAAGGATGCCAGTACTACGCTCGGCAGACACATCTCCCGGCCCTGGCCTTGCAAACCATCCCCATCACATGGCCGTTCGCCGTGTGGGGGCTCGACATGGTCGGGCCTCTACAAAAGGCCCCTAGGGGCTACACCCACCTACTAGTATCAATCGACAAGTTCTCCAAATGGATCGAGGCCCATCCGATCAATCGAATCAAATCCGAGCAGGCAGTGCTGTTCTTCACTGACATTATCCACCGGTTTGGGATCCCCAACACCATCATCACCGACAACGGGACGCAGTTCACTGGCAAAAAGTTCCTGACATTTTGCGACGACCACCACATCCGTGTGGCCTGGTCGGCCATAGGACACCCAAGGACCAATGGCCAAGTAGAGCGTGCCAACGACATGATCCTACAAGGCCTCAAGCCAAGAATTCACAACCGGTTGAAAAAGTTTGGCAAGAAATGGCTCGCCGAGCTCCCATCGGTCATCTGGAGCCTGAGGAACACTCCGAGCCGAGCCACGGGGTTCACGCCTTTCTTCCTAGTCTATGGGGCCGAGGCCATCCTCCCCATCGACCTGGAATATGGTTCCCCGAGGCTGCAAGCCTATAACAAACAAAGCAACCGCACAACCCGAGAGGACGCCCTCGATCAGCTGGAGGAAGCCCGAGACGTCGCGCTACTACACTCGGCCAAGTATCAGCAGAGCCTACGGTGCTATCAGGCCCGACGCGTACGAGGCCGAGACCTGAAGGTAGGCGACCTGGTGCTGAGGCTAGCACAGAGCAACAAGGGTCGCCACAAGCTGACCCTACCATGGGAAGGACCGTACATCATTGCCCAAGTCCTAAAGCCCGGGACCTATAAGCTGGCCAACGAGAAGGGCGAAATCTTCACCAACGCTTGGAACATAGAACAGCTACGTCGCTTTTATCCCTAAATTTCCAAGCATTGTATATGTCGTTTCTCGAAATGCAATTAAAAAGCGTTCTTTAGTTGGTCTTTATTTTTCGGGAAACCCCTCGAGCCCACCGTAGGTCTCGGCAGTACAATAAACACAATAAGGGAGACTCGGCTCTGCCTCGGCAGAACCAAGCCTCCCTCGAGGGCTAGATGGGGGACTTCCCCTAGGTCCCACGCACTATTTTTTAGTTGCTTTTCGAAAAAATTCCTACGCCAAGTCTCTAGCAGGCTCTGACGAATCATTTGTAGAGACTCCTTGGACCAAGGTCTATTTCCTAAGCAAGATGCCGGTTGAGTCGCGAGACGGCCTACGCCCTCGGGCTACGGCACTCCCTCAATACCTCTCGCTCAAGGGACGGCTTAGGCCCCAAAGGGGTGTTTTGCAAATGAAATCTGATCAGGAGCAGCAGAGGGCAAAGGCTCGGAAACATGAGAAAAACAACTAAGAAACACAAATACGTCAGAAATAGAGGCCTCGACGGCCACAAATGTTATGGTACAAAAATAACCCCTATTCTATCTTTACATAGCCCCCGGGGCCCATATCAAGGCTCAGGGCCTCTAGCGCCAGCAGATGGTAGGGGAGGAACCACCTCCTCTTCAAAGAGCATCGCCAGCACCATGCCAGGGCCTTCCGCCGCCTCCAGCAGCTTCGTGACCACCGCGTGGGCCTCCTCGTCATCATCAGGCAAAACATAGCCATCACTGATGGCCGGGAGGTCGACACCAAGGTAGTGAGAGGAGAAGACGGCCCTCACCCGCTTGACACCCATGTGCAGCGCCCCTCAGAGCCGCTCGTGCATCTGGCTGCTCAGCGCAATCAAGCGGCCCCCAAGGGAGCTGCCCGACTGAACCCCCTCGACTTCTAGGGCCTCACAGGCAGAAAGGGCAGCACACTTTAGCGCCTCGTGCTCCCCGATCTCGGTCTTGAGCACCGTCTGCACCGTGCTGGAAGCCTCGGCAGCCCGAATGATCTCCGCCTCTGACTCTGCACCATGGAAAATGGAATGAGGTCGAGCCAGAGAAAAAACAACCTAAGTTAGGGACGGAAGCCCACGGAGCTCACCCTTGGCCTTCAGCTCCCAGCATCGGGTCTTGGCCTGACAGGCCTCGGCTTTCTCCTTCAACCGCTAGGCCTTGACTCGAGAGGCCTCGGCCGCCTTGGAAGCTTCACTCCCCACCTCTGCGTCATACAAGGAAGTTAGGGAGCAAGCATAAGGGAAAGAAAACAAAACAAGGGGACTCAAACTCACCCTCGACCGTCCCCCTTAAAACCACAGCCTTGATTCGCGAGGCCTCAACCGCAGCAAGGGCCTCGTTCAAAGCGCCTTTGGTCAGCCGGTGTGCACTCTCCTCTGCCCCCAGCTGCCCGACGAGGGCCTTGCTCGAGGCCATCGCTTCTTCAGCCCAGGATCTAAAGGCATCCCGATCGCTGATGGCGCGGGTAAGCTCCTCCTCTAGCTCCTTGATCCGTGCCGCCAAGGGGGCAAGCTGCGTCTGGGCGGTGGCCGCCTCGACCTTCGCATCGGCACAGCGAAGGTGGAGGTCTTCCACCTCCGTGCTTCGGGCCGACAGAAGCTCGTTAGCATCGGCAAGAAGGCCCCTCTGCCTCTGAAGCTGGTCCTAGATTCCCCTCTCCCGCCGAAGGAAGACCGACTTCCCAAGGGACCGGGTCTCGAGCTCCTGAGGAAGCAGAGCAAAGGTCGTCGATTGCAACAAAACCAAGGAAAGAACAACGTCGCGCAAGAAAGGGAAAACACGAACCTGGGCGACTTCGGGCAGTTCATCGGCCACCACGGACAGCGCCGTCTGTAGCGACCGCTCTGCCAGCTCACGGTACTGCTCGAAGGTACTCTAGCGCCCACCATCGGCCGTGTCCTCGAGGGCGAACAGAGGCTCCCCCTCAGGGTCATCCCGGCTCCGCCACAGTACTCGTGGGTGATCCCACCCGCGGGGCTCGGGTCGCACCCGCACGAGGGCCGAGCTTCCCTCGTCTAAGAGCGGCGCCGGCTGCTCCACGACATCGGCCTCCTTGGCGCCGACCACCTCCCGTGCCCGGGAAGTATCGTCGGAGGAAATCAGATAGACCTCCATCTTTCGGGCACTCTCCCGCAACAACAGCGGGCCCTGAGCCAAGGGCACGGCCGAGGCCTCCGCCGCCGACATCTCCGCCTCCTGCACAGATGGCCTCGCTGCCGTCACGACGGCCGTGGTGACCTCGGGGGCTCCGGCCTCTGCAATCACGGCCTCGGCGGTCTCGGGGGCTCCGGCCTCCGTCATTATGGCCTCGGCAGACGCAGAAGCGCCGGCCGCGGACACTGCGGTCTCGGCGGTCATGGGCGCCGGGGCCCCCATCGCCTCAGCCCCAGAGGCCCCGGGAGCCTCGGCAACAAAGGGCACGATGGCCCCATCCGACCGTTTAGGGGCCGCCTCGGCAACCCTTCCCTAGGCAACCGGTTCCTGTGGGTCGACCCTCGCCGATGCCGTGCCGCGCTGGATGGCGGCTTGTGCCTCCGCCACCCAGTGGGCAGAGGAGCCGGGGCTCGCCTTAAGTGCTTTAAGGGGCGCCAAGGGGAGGTCGTCCGCAGGCCGCTTCCGACTAAAGAAAATCAACCTACAGGGTCAGCACGAGACCAAAAAAGCGAATGGAAGACACCATAACCCCGCCAAAAACACACTTACTTTGAACGGGGCAGCCCCAGCTTCGCCACAGCAAACCTCCTCCGCAACGGCGGAGGCGGCGGCAGTGGCATCGCATCCGTATCCATCGGCGCCAGTCGGTCCTCGGCGGACCCCGGCGCCACTTCGACCCTCGGCGGGGCCGGCGGCGCCGCCTCCACCGCCACCGGCTCCGCCACGACCGCCGAGCTTACAGGGCTGACGACGTGTTTGCCTAACGCCCGCGCCTCGGGCGTGTCGGCCTCGGACCCAGAGGGGGCCACCGGCGGCCCCAGGTCCGCTTCCTCTCCCCTTCCCGGGGGTGCCGGGCTGCTTACCGATGCCCCGGGCGCCACCTCCTCGACGTCTGGAAGGTGGTCTAGGGGGCCTCGCCCCCCCTCGCCCTTGTCATTCCCGTCCGAGGCCTCCATCGACAACGACGTCGACAGGGATTCCTTCAACAGGAGACCATCCTTCCGTTGCTGACGGCGGCGCTTATCCAACGCCTCGCGCGCAAGGATATGCTTCGTGCGCTTCGCCGCCTTAGCATCCTTCCGCTTCTTCTGCGCGTCGGCGTGAGCGCGGTTGATCGCCCGCTGCCCCGCGTCCTCAGGAATGGGTGGCGGGGAGGAGCGCACATCCCTCATCCCCTGAAGAAACGACAAACGCGCATAAGGAAACAAAGGATAAAGGGAGATCGAGGAGGTTCAGAGGCTACGGCGGCGTTCGACTTACCAGCGAAAGGAACCCCCACGACGGACGCATCGCGAAGGGGGTCAGGTTGCCACCCCTCAACTTCACATCTACCGTCTCCTCCACCCGACGGTGAATTTCCTCGTCGGAGAGGGTGGAGGAAGACATCCGGGTGCCCTTGATGGGCTCACCCGGCCTCATCTCGAACAGCCGCCGCCGCCAAGCCATCAGCGACAGCACCCTCCAGCGGTGGAAGGCGGCCACGACCACAGCGACGGTGAGGCCATGGTTCCGTAGCCTCGCCAGCCCCTCTAGGAGTGGCTCCAGCTTGGGCTGGTCGACCTTCGGGACGCCCCACTTCAATTTCTCCGGGCAACTCCCCACAATCCGCCCGGTATAAGGGGGAAGTCCTCCGTCGTCGTTGCGGAGGTAAAACCAACTTGTGTACCACCGGCGGTTGGAGGACGCGAGTTAGGCCAGGATGTAGAGATGCAGGCGGTCCTGACGCACTTGGAGGGTGCAGCCTCCGGCCCTCGATGCCTTCCTCTTGCCCGACGTGCCCATCGGCTTGGTAGTATGCCTCGCCCGGAATAGGTGGAGCCACAAATCCCAATGGGGAGCGATCCCCAAATACCCCTCGCAGACGGCAACAAAGATAGCCGCCTGAGCGATGGAGTTAGGATTAAAATTGTGGAGCTCCACGCCGTAGTAATGCGTGAGCGCCCGCATGAACCGGCCCGCCGGAACGCCGAGGCCGCGCTCATGGAAGGAGACGAAGCTCACGACGTAGCCGTCGCGGGGCCTCGGCTCTAGCTCACCATACGGAGCAATCCACTCCGGCCTACTAGAGTCTGTCACCGGGCGGAGGAGTCCACCGTCGACAAGCGACTGGAGCATCTCCTCAGTGACATCCGATGGATCCCAAGGATCCGCCTTGACAACAACGATGTTGCCGGCCATGGATGCGATGGAGGAATTGGGCGCGATGGTGAGTTTTTCTCTCTCCCTCCACGCTCTCGCTTTTTTCTCGCTTTCCCCCTAGGCTCGCTCTTCTCTCCTCTTCTTCCCGGCACCTGCGGCTCTGGCGACGGCTCGACGGAGGTGGCAGGCAAGGTAAGACAGGGAGGGGTGAGACTCTTCGGGTATTTATGCAGGGGGGAGGTGAAACGAACGGGCGATGAAATCGGGGAGGTTTTCCTCGTCCAGCGCGGTTAACCACGAGCCGATTTCGGCGGCCCACGCGCCCACGTCTCTCGCATTAAATGCAAGGACAGTTACGCCCCGTCCATCACGTCGCGCTCGGCCACTATGGCAGTAGGCGTCGTTTCGCCTCCCCACGAAACCGCCTCAAAAGGCACCCCCCCCCCGCGGCCGAGCCGATAGGGAAGATATTTCCCGCGGCCTGTTCCTTTCACAGGAAGGAACCAGGCTCTGAGCCTATTACGATCCAGGGGTTCGAAGGCTGGACCCCAAAGGGTTTCGACAGCCGCCCTAGGATAACAGAGTCAGGGGCGACTGCGGGCGAGCCTGTACGAGGCCGAGACCCAAACGAGCAAAACGCTTGGGACGCCCAAAGTCGTGTCCGAGACCGGTAGGAAAGTATCCGAATGGGATCCCACCGTAGGGAGGCACCGAGCCACCGAGGCCCAACAATCGACCTTGGCACCCACTAGAGAAATCCGCTGGTATTCTTGGAGTGTGTCTCTGGACCGCTAGCCACCCCCTAACGAACGGGGTTCGGACCTCCACTCAGACTACCCGATAACAGCTCACCGGAAGTGCCACCGCTCGTGCCCATCGAGGGTAGCGAGGCACATTCCACCCCTCCTTCCGAGCGAAAAGGAAGCGCGAGGGTCGCATAAAAAGTCAGGGGAACCCCCGACTGCCTTCTCGCCCTATGCAGAGGCTAGGGGGCTCCTCCTGCAAATATGCCGAGACCTCACGACCCGGGCTCGCGCCCAAAGAGGCCTCGGCAAACAAACCCTCATGCGCGAGGGGCGTATAAAAAGTCAGGAGAACTCCCGACGGCCCTCTCACGTAGAGGCTAGGGGCTCTTCCTGCAACCTCGCCGAGACCAGAATGGGCTCGGCAAACTAACCCTCCATCTGAACGAAAAGGACACGTGAAGACCAGGTGAAAGGGCCAGAACACCCAAGACAAAGACAAACAGTCCAAAACCGCGCTAGAAGTTTCACTACAAACACGATAAAAGGGCGCCGAGCCCGTTACGGTCCAGGGGTTCGAAGGCTGGGCCTCCAAAAGGTTTCGACAGCCGCCCCAGGGCAACAGAGTCAAGGACGACATCGGGGCGAGCCTATGAATGGCCCAGACCCGGGCGAACGGTCGCTCGGGGCATCCTAAGTCGTGTCCGAGACCGGCGGGGAAGTATCCGAATGGGATCCCACCGTAGGGAGGCACCGAGCCACCAAGGCCCGCGAACGGCCTCGGCACCCACTAGAGAAACCCCCCGGTACTCTTGGAGTGCGTCCCTAGACCACTAGCCATCCCCTAGCGAACGGGGCTCGGGCCTCCACTCGGACTACCCGCTAACAGCTCACCGGAAGTGTCCACGCTCGTGCCCATCGAGGGTAGCCTGGCACATTCCACCCCTCCTTTCGAGCGAAAGGAAGCGTGAGGATCATACCCAAAGTCAGGGGACCCCTGACAAACCTCTCGCTCCGCGCAGAGGCTAGAGGCCTTTTTCCCTGCAGCCTCGCCGAGACCCCCGCAACCCGAAATTGCGCTTGGGGCTTGGCAAATGCAATAAGAACTACTCGTTTAGACACGGAAATGAAGAAAGCCCCTGGAGGAGTAACTCCACTCCCCTAGGGGCTCGGGGGCTACACCCGGTGGGTGTGCTCGCGCGCACCCACCAGAACCTCAAAAAAAACCCCCAATTCCTACGGAGCAGGTATGGACCCAGCCTCGGCAAACCCTTAGGGGGAGTGCACGCACTCCCCCCGAGGCTCAGGGGCTACTGTCGGGTACCTTAGAATGGGGTACCCCAAGCAAAACATCAAATGGGTGGCCCAAGTCCCATCTAAAAAATAATAAAAGCAAAAAGGTAAGTCGTGGGCCCCTCCCCGTCATGATCAGGCCCACTGGCTCCTCCTCCTCCTCGCCTCGAGCCCCGAGAAGGAGGTCTCGGCATCCTGGCAAGGCTCCCCAGGAAAGGCCTCGGCAGGGAACGCCATCTCCGCCTCGCCCGAGGCTCTCCACAAAAGGCCTCAGCAGGAGGCGCGTTCTCCGTATCGCGCGAGGCCTTCCGCGCGAGGCCTCGGCAAGGAGCCTAATCTCCGTCTCGTGCGAGGCCGCGTTCTCCGTATTGCGCGAGGCCTCTCGCGTGAGGCCTTGGCAAGGAGCATTCTCCGTATCGCTCGAGGCCGGCTCGTCCGCGGTCCCTCGCCCCCCGCCTCGGCCGACCCTCCCGACAGCGCGTCACATCTCATTAATACTTTCAACCACTCCCGCAATCTCAGCCGGACAATAGTTCAACGTCACAGAATGGCCGACGCGACCCGAAGTCGCATCAGCGCCATACCGACCAGGACAGGGCACGGCGGGGATTACCGGCTACTGTGTCCCAACACTATGCCCACGATCAGCGCCTGTGACAGGGTATGACGGGGGTTACCGGCCACTGTGTCCTACCACTGTGCCCACGACCCGCCGCCCGCTCAAGGCCTCGGCACTGTACACCAGGGCCTCAGCAGTCTCGGGGTACATGCCTGCCGAGACCCCCCACCGCAGTACAAGCCTCAGCACCGACCAGGCCTCAGCCTCACGCACAATCTATCCACCGTGGCTTGCACGTTCGTCGCCATGTCTGCTCCGAGACACTCCCTGGGCTCCCACGACGCACAGGACCTGATGTGACGACCACGCCGCCCCTTTACTCCCAGGACGGACTACTTCGACGGCCACACCGCCATAGGAATAGGCCACAGGGTTCGGACATGCCACCCCTGTTGGCACGATGCCGCACAGTAATACATGTACCGTCCCTGCCCTCCCTTCAACTATAAAAGAAGAGGACTAGGGCCACTTAGGGGGGGGACCGAAAAAACACACACACACACATTCCAGCCGCTTGAGAGCAACATCTCAGACGGTCTACACGACACCCCGCTGAGACCTGGGACTAGTTCCCTCTCTCCCTTAGCTTGTAACCCCCTACTACTAGCACTTCGGTGCAAGGAATACAAGTTTGATCTCTCAGACTGGACGTAGGGCACCGATTACCTGAACCAGTATAAACCTTGTGTCTCTTTGCATCACCATCCGGAATCGGGAGCATGCAGAACAAATTCACTAGTCGGTTGAGGACCCCCCAGTCCGAAACACCGACAATATCTTTATTTCTACTAATGATTTAATATATATTTAAAACAAAGAGCATTTAACTACCCTAATGCTTAGTCTATTCAAAAGCTACAAAAATTATAGTGAGCTCATAATAATACAATGAAGCAACTATAAAAATTTCAGGACTAAAGCTATCACTAATTTACCACAAAAAATTCCTACAATAATTCTCCTAACAATATTAAATATTTTCAATTGATTTAATAGATCCTGGTATCAATATGTTCATATATGAACTAAATAGACTAATCGATAGAGCACAATTTTAGGAACCTACCAAAATTTGTTTCATAATTTTTGGACACCTACATGATTTTATATGATTTACCAAAGATCAGCTCAAGAATTAAATTAGAAAATTATTTCTAATTCCTTAGGAAAACAAAACCGAAATCTCCCGCGCGGTACACACACGCGTCCCACATGACAAAGTGCGTGTACGGTGGCCCGCAGGCGCGGCCCACGTGAGACGGCCCGCGTCGGGGAATCCCGCGTGCGTGGAAGACTTTGCAAAAGAGACCTCAAACTCCTCCCAATTTACAATTAAGTACTAACACTATTTTCTCCTATCTTAGAACTTCTCACTTAACCCCCTATCCTTTCCCTAATTCACCAGCATGCACCCCCTGCGACCCAGCGCATGGCAGCGTGGCGGCCGATGACATAGCGCGGCTACGCCGGGCACCAGGGACCTGTGACCGACCACCTAACGGGCCGGTCACCATCTTCAACCTGAGCGGCTATGTTAATTAGTGGTGCGGGGTGACACGATTGACTGGGGAAGGTTGCAGCAGCGCGCGGCCATCCGTGATGGCGGCGCAGCTGCCTCGACGATCTAGAGCACCTAAGAACCTAACTAGCTAGCGAGGGAGCATCAATAGACCATCGTGGACCTAGCCGAGGTGATGGTTGTGGTAGAGGATGACGGAGGAGGGCTAGCCACGTGCGGTCGAGCCGTGTGGTGATGCACCATGGTGGCACGATCACGTCAGCAACAACAGGGAGGCGGCAATAGTTCTGCTGACGTGCGCAAGGTGAAGAGGGAGGCGAGGCAAAGCTAGTGGTGCAAGTGAATTAGCTCGGGAGGGCCGGTAGGAGGGCTGCCCACATCCATAGCCAAACTCGGCCTTATCGACGTGGCGGTGGGCAAAACTCTAAATTGGAGCTTGGTCGTGCTTGCTTCAAGGCTGGGCGGGGGTCGGGGGTTAGGTGGCTTAATGGAGAATCCAGGGACGTGATGAATCAAGCGATGGTGACTCAACCACGCTGAATTAAGCGAGTAGGGTCGGCCGGTCGTGGTGGCAGAGAGGGAGAGGCAGGTCTGGCTCGGCTCATCCTCGCCTTGGTGGTAAGCGGCCGGCCAGACCCAAGGCAGCGTCTACGCACCCGCTACATGACAACATGGCCAGACCACATGTGCACGTGCAGAGGCATATGGGGACGCGCTATGCGTGACCGCAGCGCCTTTAAGGAGAGGCGACGACGTGTGGCAGCCGGGGCAGCCCATGTGCATGTGAGGACAAGGCGAGCGGTAGCACAGCACACCATTACAGTGGCGTTGGTAGCGGCAATGCGAGGCAGGGCAGCAGTGCGGACGCTACAACAAGGTGATGGGGCTGGTAGAGGTTTCATCGCGGCGCAGGGCGGGGCAGGTGGAAGCAATGGTGGATCCATGCGGTGGGGCCATAGCCAGGCCAGAAGCAGCCACGGCCAGCCACACACGGCAGCGCGTGCACACGCGACCAGCGCAGTGACGCCGAGCCATCGAGCCTGGTGATTGTGTCCACCCGACGAGCTAGCCCAAGAACGTGTCATGCATGAATTTTAAAGCATCGATAACAACTAAATGGTTGATGTTGGCACTAAACCGCCTTCACTATGCTAAAGATGGCCTATAAGGCTACCAATCCAAGCTAAAACAAGACACCACCTCTTAACCCAATTTCTCAAAATAATTTGTTAAACATAGCAATGTCTAGCTGTTGATAAACTTGGAAAATTTCTAAGTTTTTGAGCTGAACTTGATTTCAATTTGCAATTCCTAGGCTAGTAGAAATATTAGTTAGTAATATCATTTTTCAACAACAAGTATTTCACTATCATCTACAAACTTTAAATTCCAAACTTTATTTAAGCACCACATATATGTTCTATAGCATTTTTGTTCAATAAAATTTACTTTTAAACCCTACTTGATATACATGAGCTATTGAATCCACTTTTGTTTAACATTTTTATTAGTTATTTTAGGTTATAAGAAATTGATCGACATACTTTATCACATACACTAACACATAAACATGATGCTCATGACATGTTTCAGTAAATGATTTAGGGTGTAACACCGAGGGTGTTACAGTGAGCTAGCAACGAGTTTCTCGCTAGCGATTAGTATTTTTACGTTTCTTTCTCCTCCACATCACAAAACAGCTAGCTCCGAGCTATCTGTTGGGGACACCCTTAGCGCCACGAGATCTGCGGACTGTAGGGTCACCATGGAACCTAGCTACGAGGGATGGGACCACGTCCGCCATGAGCCCCGAGATGAGGGGGCAGTGGGACCGACGAAGCGCACACCGCGGCCAAGAGGGAAACATGGCTGAGGAAAACAAGGGGATCCGACAGGTAAGGAAAGGGGTTGAGGGAATAGATGGCAACAACGATGCCATCAACGGCGGTGAATGGGAAGAGTCTGAGAGCGCGCGGAAGGGCTACGGGCCTTTTTGCAAATCTTTGCATTTATTAATGCAATCTTTTTTAGAGCGGCCATCCGGACTGAAGCGACGCCCACGCCGTGCCCACCGCTCCTTCTCCCTGGATCCCCCTGACCTCTTCCCTCTTTCCGTGAGTCCGATCGAGACCTCCTCCGTCACACACGCCAACGAGAAACGCTGCATCGTTACTCCTTCCCCCTAACCCACTCCTCTCTTTCTCTCCGCACGGGCGAGACCCGAGAGCCAGGATGAGGACGAGCACACCCAGTCCGCATGACACTAGTGTGCCCCATCCGCTGGCCCCTGGCTTGCCGTGCCCCATGGACTCTCTGAATATACCTCTAAAATATGAAACACTTGAATGCAACATACGTCTGAAGGAGATAAAACATTTAGAACATATAATTGCAACATATGTGTGAAATATATGCAACATCCAGATAAAACACTTGTAACTTGCAACATAGAAACACTTAGTGCAACACAAGACTGAAATAGTTGAAACATACTCTTGCAACATATGCGTAAAATATATGCAACATCCAAATCAAAACGCTTGCAACAACAGATGAAACATTTTTGAACAAAATCTTATAACATGCCTCTGAAACATTTGCAACATCCCGATCTACTTTTGCAAGATACATATAAAATATTTGTAACATATCTCTAAAACATCTAAAACACTTAAACACATAGCTTGCAACATGTGTTTTTATCACATCGCAATATCTCCTTGCTGCTTGGGGAAATGAAGGCTCATCGGCGTGTGGAGTTCACCGGAGGCAACGGTCCGACGGCGCTTGTAGGCAGTAGGCTAGTGGCAGCGGCTGAGTGACGCGGCAGGGAGGCAGCAGCAGCCGCGTGCTGAGACTGGGAGAGGGCAGCCATGTGCAACACCTGGTAGGGCTGGCAGTCGAGCGCTGCATGCAGGAGCAAAGTCGAGCGAGGCATGCGGGAGTGAATTTTTTAGAAACGGACGAGCAGATAATGAAGAGGGTCGTTGAATGAGTGGCGCTTGCGGGAGTGAGCAGAGAGAGGCATACGAATGGACGGACGTCTTAATTGTATTATTATCGTTTATCAAAGTTAGGATCGTGATTAATAGTTGTGATCATTCTAGGGGTGTCATGAAAAATATTTGGATCGTAATTATTAATCGTCATCGAGGTTTTTGTCCAATTTCTCTTTAAAATGGAGGAATCTAATCCTAGTTTATTGAAATGATTTTTTGTCTATTAGTAAAATTATTAAGATTAAATATTTGTAATGACAACTCTCTATATGTGTTTAATTTTCTTTGAACTTATATATGTGCAACAAGTACTTTTTTTGGGAATAATAAGTACTTTTTTATTGATATGTCCACAAATAATTTCACATCAAAAGGATATAATAAAGGGCCATTTAATTTTTTTTTTGGTTAAAGAGAGAAATGCCGATCGGACAAAACAATAAAATAAAAGAGAAAAGGCAGTGTGCTCATGATTTGTGTTTTTTTTCGAGGACACGACATCACGCGCTGCTCGTGATTTATGTGGCTAGCTTATCAACTAGCCACATTTAAGCCAAAGCTAAGTGACTGATTTTGACATCTAAGGCAAAGCTAGGCGACTGATTTTGGGCTTATTTGGTTGTGTTTGGATCTAGTGATTAAAAATTAGGAGATGTGTCGGGAGGATATTGCATTGGATGTTTGGATACTAATAAAAAAATAAATTACATAATCCGTCAGTACTCCACGAGACGAATTTTTTAAGCCTAATTAGTCCGTCATTAGCACATATTTACTATAGCAAAACATTGTCAAATCATGGACTAATTAGGCTTAAAAGATTCATCTCGCAAATTAGTTACAAACTATGCAATTAGTTTCGTAATTAGTCTATATTTAATACTTCACATATATGTCCAAATATTTGATGAGACAACGACTAAAATGAGTAAATTGCACCCTGGGTACTTAAAGTATTGGAGCATTATCATCTAGGTACTCGAACTGAAAAAGCTACCACCTGGGTACTTAAACTATGGGGGTATTACCATCTGGGTACTCGAACTAAAAAACCTCCCACTTGGGTACTTAAACTATTGGGCCATTATCATCTGGGTACCGTCGCCGCCGCTGCAGAGTGAACAGGAGCACGGGAAAATAAATTTTGATTCTTTTTCTTTTTCTGAAAATGGATGAATAGTGCTGGAATTTGTTATTTTTGTAAAAAAATAATTAGAGCTCGAAACATTCTAAAATTTTTTGTGTAGCCTCTATATGATGTACTCTACCTAGGAAAAATATGAAACTTGAAAAATGAATAGTTTTTGTATGTTTAAAAATTACCTCTTTTAATTAATAAATGAACTTCCATAAATTTTATAATTAAAATAAATAAATGTCCAAAAAGAGGTGGCCTACCTGTGCTCGCCTGCTCGCTCGCACACAGTTACGCCGCCTCTTTTTGACATTTATTTATTTTAATTATAAAATTTATGTAAGTTTATTTATTAATTAAAAGAGGTAATTTTTAAACATACAAAACTATTCATTTTTCAAGTTTCATATTTTTCCTATGATATAGAGGCTACACAAAAAAATTTAGAATGTTTGGAGCTCTAATTATTTTTTTTACAAAAATAACAAATTCTAGCACTATTCATCCATTTTTAGAAAAAGAAAAAGAATCAAAATTTATTTTCCCGCGCTCCTGTTCACTCTGCAGCGGCGGCGACGGTACCCAGATGATAATGGCCCAATAGTTTAAGTACCCAAGTGGGAGGTTTTTTAGTTCGAGTACCCAGATGGTAATGCCCCCATAGTTTAAGTACCCAGGTGGTAGCTTTTTCAGTTCGAGTACCTAGATGGTAATGCCCCAATAATTTAAGTACCCAGGGTGCAATTTACTCGACTAAAATTTAGGAGGGGCAACCCAACGCCACCCTGATAAAGGGCATGGCGGGCATTGCCTGGGGCGTTGCCCTTTTCCAGCCACCATCCAAACAGCCGTGTGTCTGCCTGGGCGACGAACGGATGCCTGGCCCAATCACGTTCCGAGGACACCAACCAAACGTGTCGCGGGGAAGGTATAGGCAGAGTTTTAATTAGAGGGTGTTTGGTTCGAGCTACTAAACTTTAGTAGCTACTAAACGGTTTAGTTATTTTTAGTAACTCCAGAGTTACTAGAGAGGACTAAAACTCTTTTAATAGCTTTTAGCCATATCGTTTAGTTAAAAAGTTACTAAAGTGATTAAAAACTACTAAATTTAGTAGTTACTAGACGAATCAAACATGCCCTTAAGCAAGTTTGGTCCAAACACGCCTGTATAGCTAAGCTAGTATTGGCAACAAGATGAACAGATCGCATCTCTTTTGATTTATTCGTCACTCCTTAACAAAGGAATGGTCTGCGACACACAACGGAGATGAAACTTCACACGGTACATGTACGGTAACTACAGTGATATACCCGCAGGACATCCTGGAAAGAAATAGTCCCTGCTTGTCTACCTAGTACTGCCTAGTATACATGCTACTATACTTGTAGAAATAAATAATTACACAAAAGTTAGGCACGGACTCGTGCACTGCCGTGCTGGACGGGTTGAGCTAACCACCGGTATACAATATCTAAGCTACAGAGCTATGGTGGTGGATAGTTTTAACGAGCAACTGCAATGAGATGAACAATGCAAATCGCGTCTTTGTGTATCGCATTGATTCCATGCTCCATTCAGGCAAAGGTGAAGCAGCGAAGGAATGGCTCTGGCACGAGAATCGGCCGATGTTTTTCTACGGTTGATAAGCCGGCTAACGTTGTTTTATTACTGAGAGAAAAACACTATATCATGACTGATAAGCTGAAACGAACGAGGGCCGAGACAACGACTTCATTAGATACAGTCTGTACAGAGCAGTTCTTGCACCCCACTGTCATTGTCAGCTCACATTCGACATTCACGTCCTGGACGGGTTCAACCGTTCAAGGATGTTGTAAAAAAAACATTTAGCCCTTGTTTAGTTTCAAAAAAAATTCAAAAAGTGCTACAGTACCCTATCACATCGAATCTTGCGATACGTGCATGGAGCATTAAATGTAGACGAAAATAAAAACTAATTGCACAGTTTGATTGAAATTACGAGACGAACGTTTTGAGCCTAATTAGTCCATAATTGAACACTAATTGCCAAATAAAAACGAAAGTGCTACAGCAGCCCAAATTTCAAAATCCAGCCAACTAAACACGCGCTTAAGGATTGGGCGCCTAGTCCCTTTCCTACCTGGTACTGACGTAGGGCCTGCTTGGTTGCTTTTTTTTAGCCTCTACTCTGGGTACAACTGTAGAATCTGTTCATGTACGAACACACACCTACACACACCCTACACACACCACGCGTACACAATCAGATCTACAACTACATGCAGATAGAAAGATCGCGTCATTCTTGAGATCACCGGAACCATCTACGGCTCCGTAGGCGACGGGCGCGTCGCAATCCCTTTGTGGTTCCACGCGATAGAGGCTGTAGAATTTATTTGGGAATAAATCTCGGTGAGAGACATGAGTCGAATCCAGGATTCGAACTAACGCCGGCAGCGAGCACACCTAGCTCAGCTAGCCACCCGAACCTAGTTCGGTTCTCTGGTTGCTAAAATTTGGCAAGCTAAAAGTTGAGCAAAAACATTAACATAGATTTGACAAGCCAAATGTGAGACTTTTGTAAGTTTTAATAGCAAATTAAATACAAGTTAAAATCATAGCTTGCCAAATTATTGGCTTGACAAATTTTGAAAGTGATCCAAACAGGCCCGCAGTACATGCTAGTATGCTATCCGGCCTGACAGAAGCTGCACCTGGTTGTGACGTCAGTACACGTAGTTGAGCTTGATGAGCATATATGACCCTCTGCCACACGGTTTGCTTGTTCACACTTGCCAAGTAGCCATGGCCCTCCATTCCCATCAGATTCATCTCCTCCTTCCTTCTGGTGTTCTCCATTGCTGTCGCGAAAGAACAAAACTACCTCGCTAAAGGGTCCACCGTCTGCACCGAGGATGACACCACCACCATCCTGGTGTCACCCAATGGCGCCTTCTCCTGTGGCTTCTACAAGGTGGCCACCAACGCCTTCACCTTCTCCATCTGGTTCTCCAACTCAGCTGACAAGACCATGGACTGGACTGCCAACCATGACGCTCCGGTGAACGGCAAGGGCTCCAGGCTCAAATTCCAAAAGGACGGGGGGCTGGAGCTTCTGGACTACAATGGTACCATTGTATGGAGCACCAGCACAACTTCGACTCCTGCCGACCGTGCAATGCTTCTCGACAGTGACAACCTAGCTGTCATGAACCCAGATGGCCATCACCTCTCGAATAGCTTCGACTCACCAACCGACACGCTCCTGCCATGGCAACCGATGACTTCGAGCACTAGGTTGGTATCTGCATATGCCAAGGGTTTGCCCTATTCAGGCTTCTACAAATTTTACTTTGACAATACCAATGTTCTAAGTCTTATATACAATGGCCCTCGAGTTAGTAGTGTATATTGGCCTAATCCATTCTACAAACCATGGGCAAATAAAAGGAGTACTTATAACAGCAGCCACTATGGAGTTCTTGACTATAAAGGCCGATTTGTTGCTAGTGACAAGTTTGAATTTGAAGCTTCTGACCTTGGCCTAGAGGATGTCATGAGGAGGTTGACTCTTGACTATGATGGCAACCTGAGGCTTTATAGCCTAAATGCCACCAGTGGAAACAGGTCAGTCTCTTAGGATGGCATTCATTCGACTCTGCGACATACATGGATTGTGCGGGGCCAACAGCCTCTGCGCATACAAACCAGAGCTTGAATCATGTTCATGCCTAGAAGGCTAACCAGGCGACTGGAGCAAAGGCTGATGGATATAATACGGGCTTGACCCATATAATATTTAATAAATCAAATAAAACTCTATGGTACGTAACATTAAGCGTCGTATGATTTAATACCATATGGAATTTTGACTGAACGTTGACTCGGCTTATATGGCTGAAAATTATTCATCTAAATTGAGAAGCTGAGAAAAGAATAAAGGCGTGCCACGCACGTGCGCCGCCGGCCGGGCTGTGGGCCGTGCCGTGGCGTGGCCTCCACATAAGATTCTCCGTCTCCTGGGATTCTCTGCTACCTCTCTCCCTTCCCGTCGCACCTATATATATCCTTCCGATTCTCCGTTTCCTGGGATTCTCCGCTGCCTCTCTCACGGAGGAGCAAGAGAGCAGGTGCCTCCGGAATCCTCGCCCGCTTGAGAACCTTGCACGGGGTGTGCGGCGATTAGATTTTTGTGGAGCGATCATCTCCGTCTTCCACAACCGCTCCTGAGAGAAACCACATCTCAGCAGCTTTCTGGTTTCCCCATCCCGTACCTCTGCGCACACGGAGGAGCGGGAGAGCAGGTGCCTCCAGAACCCTCGCCCGCTTGAGAACCTTGCACGGGGTGTGCGGCGATTAGGTTTATGTGGAGCGATCCGCGACTGCTCGTCTACGTACGTCTTCTTCCTGGTGGTGATCGCTCTTGGATCCCGTCTTCTTCCTGGTGATTGCCTGCGGAACATCAAGGCGCCTTCTTCCTGGTGATTGCCTGCGGAACATCAAGGCGTCTTCTTCCTGGTGATCCATTCGTGGGACTGCACTGCGAATATCGTCCTGCACCAACTGTGGTCCGCGACTTCGAGCAACGCACTATGTCGACCAGTGCGAATGGAGCCTCCGATGCCCTCGGCATGGGACCCTCCGCTGGGTACAGTGTAATCTTTCTTATTACTGTAATCTGCGCTTTTACTGTATTTATTTGTATGTCATCTCTGCATCTCTGCATGCTGTAGCGTTCATTAGAGATATACACATGCACATATATGCCGTCATGAACCTGCTGATGTTATTTTTCTAGATTAAACTGATAATGAAAATGCCTAAATATCTAACAAAGGCTGCAAGCCCAAGATAAATATCACTGCTAACAATTTTTTTTCATTCAGGAAGCTTCAAGGAATAGATTTCTGGGGGTATGATGGCAACTACTCTAGTAAAATATCACTATGGAAGTGCAAGAAGATGCGCTCCGACGATAATTGCCGAGCTTTTGGTTATCGGCAGGGACTAGGCAATTTCTATCCTAAGGCCTTGCTTTTTAATGGCAAGAACTTTGCAGATCCATATCTAGATATCTATCTGAAAATACCCAAGGCTATGACCTCTTCGCAGGAATCGCCTTCTAGGATAAACCATGCTTGTAGAAGTATTGAAAAAAAGCTTATCCTACATTGCAAATGTTCAACGGTGGCAACTCCAAGTTTAGATTTGGCTATTTCCTATCTTCAGCATTGACATTGCTTGTAATTGAGGTGACACTATTCATAGTTGGGTGTTGGGTCGTTTAGGGCCTGTTTAGTTACCCTCCAAAACGCCAAATTTTTCAAGATTCCTCGTCACATCGAATCTTTAGACGCATGTATGAAGCATTAAATATAAATAAAAAATAAAACTAATTACACAGTTTAGACGAAATCCACGAGACGAATCTTTTAAGCCTAATTAGACTATGATTGGATACTAATTGTCAAATAACAACGAAAATGCTACAGTGTCGTTTTGCCAAAATTTTCGGCAACTAAACTGGGCCTACAAATGTGAGAGAAGACCTGAGATTACAGACCAAGGCTACACAATAATTTCCAGCCAGTTCCGACGGTTCAGTTACAAGGAGATACAGAAGGCAACGAAGTGTTTCCAGGAAGAGCTTGGAAGTGGAGGATCAGGGGCAGTTTACAAGGGGGTGCTTGGTGACAAAAGGATTGTCGCAGTTAAGAAGCTAAATGATGTAGTCCACGGGGACCAAGAGTTTAGGTCAGAGCTAAGTGTCATTGGAAGAATCTATCATATGAATCTGGTGCGAATTTGGGGATTTTGTGCTGAGAAGAGTCACAGGCTCTTGATTTCTGAATTTGTTAAGAATGGCTCTTTAGACAGGATTCTGTTCGACAATCAGGACCTATCTCCTGTACTACAATGGAGCCAAAGGTACAGCATTGCACTAGGGGTAGCAAAAGGACTGGCGTATCTCCACCATGAATGCCTCGAATGGATCATTCATTGCGACGTTAAACCAGAGAACATACTGTTAGATGAAGACTTTGAGCCCAAGATTGCAGATTTTGGATTGGTAAAACTATTAGGTCGAGGATCAGGAACACAAATGTTGTCAAGAGTTCACGGGACTAGGGGCTACATTGCACCAGAATGGGCTCTAAATCTTCCAATTACCGGCAAGGCTGATGTTTACAGCTATGGAGTAGTGCTTCTTGAGCTAGTGAAGGGGATGCGTGTATCCACTCGGCAAGTGGAAGGCGAGGCGGAGGGGGAGGTGGAAATGGCTGTTAGATGCTCTGCCGAGATACTGAAGGAGAAATTGGCAAGAGAAGATCACTCATGGCTCCTCGAGTTTGTTGATTGTAGATTGGGTGGAGAATTCGATTATTCACAAGCAACCATGATGGTAAAGATTGCAGTGTCATGTGTGGAAGAGGAGAGGAGAAGACGACCAAGCATGAGCAATGTCGTTGAAGCTCTACTTACACTGGTGGAATAATGTCTAGTTCTGTTACTAACAGCTATCGTGTCCTGTTGCTCAGAACATTACTGGGAGTCTTATGCAAATCTTTTGTGAAATATCTTGAGAGTGCTTTATATGAAATAAACTAGAGAATTATCGTGTTAATATCACCATAATGCTGTTCAAAGCTCCACTATTGTTAATATGGGCCAACAGGGTACTTGTGTTTCACTTGGTTTAATTATTTGTATACTTCGGTCTATGTACACTTACACTATAAACCTTTGGAAATGCAGGGATCCTAACAAACTAGAAGATTGGATAAAGTTATACTTAAAAATACGGTAAAAACATCAAGAACATCAAGAATCTACACCACTAAGATGCATCTAGTGGTAGTCTAGTTTCTTTCTGTTTGATTCACTAGCAGGCAATAAACTTTAGAACCCAGTATACATAAGAAATATCCAGCACTAGACAAACACACCATCCTTGACATGTTTCCCTGAGGCATTGGTCAAGTCCTAATCCTGGCCATAGTAAGGTCACAACTATACTATCAAAAAAAAGGTCACAACTATAGACCTGCTCATTTTTTGTCTAACCTTTGTCCAATTCAAGGTTTCACATGCTACGTAGACAGTGTCATACCTAGGAAGATTATGCAAGATTCAATAGAAACAAGATTCCGGTCTTTGTTGATTACTTGCTCAATGCAGAGTTTATGCAAGTAACTGTCTGCAACATTGAACGCAATGGCTGAAATTTTTTTTTAACACAATGGCAGGAGCTCTGCCTTTCACTTAAGATAGGAAAGAGAGTTTATGTGCAAGCAAAGACACTCCACATAAGGGTTTAAAGCCCCCCGAAGCAGGGATAAGAGGGAAACACACACCCCAAGGGAAAACAGTAGCTAAACATAAGCGAGTGCTCTCTTCCTTTGCTCTATGTCTTCTTTTATCCTTGCGGCTACTTGCGGCACCGTTTCTATCTCGTTGTTGAAAATTCTCCTATTTCTCTCTTTCCAAATATTCCAAAAGGTGTAGATTACTACCCCGTTTAGTCGTCAATGTTTAGATTTACATCGTAACTCTTGAGGTTGCGCTAGGAATCCTTTTCATTAGAAAAGGATGTCTGTAAGGCTAAGTAGACTGAAGAAAAGAGAAACAACAGGTATACTACGGCGATGGTCACTGTATGGGAAGAGGGAAGAACTGCAAACAACAAACATTTTGACAAATACTTGTGTGGCGGCTACAGAAGTACATAAAGGGTACTGAAGAAATTAGAGTTTATACAGAAACAAGTTTCAAAGACGTCCTGAACTGTGATCACATAGTCAACCGTCTGCTACATCTGGCCTTACCGTCCTCTACAGGTCATCCACCAATCAGTCCCATTCCCAGCTACTGGTACTCAAGTACATGCCACAGAAAGTCAGAGATAGAGGCCACTTGAAGCCGCCAGGGCACCTATTGGCTCTTATGCTATAAATGACTCACCCATCTTTCCTCTGTGCACCTTTGCCAAGTAGCCATGGCCATGAGAGACCTCTGCATTTTCACCACATTTGTCTCCTTTCTTATATCATTATCCTCTGTTTCTGTTGCAAACGACCAGAGCTACCTTGCTAGAGGCTCCTCCATCTCCACTCAGGATGTAACCACCGCCATCCTAGTGTCGCCTAATGGTGCCTTCACCTGTGGCTTCTACAAGGTGGCCACCAACGCCTTCACCTTTTCTATCTGGTTCTCCTGGGCATCTGGCAAGACTGTCTCCTGGACGGCTAACCGTGATGCTCCAGTCAATGGCAGGGGCTCCAAGCTCATCTTCCGGAAGAATGGAGGCTTGATCCTTGTGGACTATAATGGCATGGTCATATGGAGCACCAACACCACCGCATCTCGCAGTGATCGTGCAATGCTTCTCAATAGCGGCAACCTTGTTGTCATGGATACAGATGGGCATCACCTCTGGAGAAGCTTCGACTCACCAACTGATACACTTCTACCATTGCAGCCGATGACTCGAAATACTAAGTTGGTATCTGCTTCTGCTAGAGGTTTGCTCTATTCAGGCTTCTATGCCTTCTACTTCGCCAGTAACAACATCCTAACTCTTATTTACAATGGTCCTGAGACTAGTAGCATATATTGGCCAGATCCATTCTACCTGCCATGGGATAATGGTAGGACTACCTATAATAGTACCCGGTATGGGGTCCTTGACCAGACAGGACGGTTTGTGGCAAGTGACCAGCTTGAATTTGAAGCTTCTGATCTCGGCAATGAGATGATGAGGAGATTGACTCTTGACTATGATGGTAACCTTAGGTTGTATAGCCTAAACATAACCACTGGCAGTTGGTCAGTCTCTTGGATGGCATTCCCTCGAGTGTGCAATATACATGGACTGTGTGGAGCAAACAGTCTGTGCAAATACAGACCGGAGCTAGAGTCATGTTCTTGCCTTGAAGGATTTGAGATGATTGAACCAAGTGACTGGAGCAAAGGTTGCAGGCGCAAGACTAATACCATGCCCTTTTCATTTAGGAAGCTTCCTGGAACGGACTTATGGGGCTATGACTTAAACTATTCTAAACTGGCGCCATGGTGGATGTGCAGGGATATGTGCTTGAACAATACCAACTGCGAAGCTTTTGGTTACCGGAAGGGAACAGGCGAATGTTATCCAAAGGCCTTTCTTTTCAACGGCAGGAACTTCGCAGATCCTTACAATGATATCTATCTGAAAACTCCAATGGCAGTATGGTCTTCACCAGAATTGGCTCCTAGACCAAGACATGTTTGCAAAGTTACTGAAAAGGAAGCATACCCCTCATCACAAATGTTCGTGGGTGACAATTCCAGTTTCAAGTTTGGATACTTCCTATCTTCTGCATTGACATTGCTTGTCATTGAAGTGACTTTAATCATAGTAGGCTGTTGGATTGTTAACAAATGGGAGAGAAGACCAGAGACTATGGATGAAGGTTACATGATCATTTCCAGCCTGTTCCAAAGGTTCAGCTACAAGGAGTTAGAGAGGGCAACCAAGTGTTTCCAAGAAGAGCTCGGAAGTGGCACATCAGGAGCGGTTTACAAGGGAGTCCTTGATGATGAAAGGGAGGTCGCAGTGAAGAAGCTAAGTGATATGATGCAAGGAGAACAAGAGTTCAGATCTGAGCTCAGCATCATTGGAAGAATATATCATATGAATCTGGTAAGAATTTGGGGCTTCTGTGCTGAGCAAACTCACAAGCTATTGGTTTCCGAGTTTGTTGAAAATGGTTCGTTAGACAGATTTCTGTTTGATTATCAGGACTTGACTTATGTGCTGCAATGGAGCCAAAGGTACAATATCGCACTTGGAGTGGCAAAAGGACTGGCATATCTCCATCATGAATGGATCGTGCATTGTGATGTTGAACCAGAGAACATATTGTTAGATAAAGAATTCGAACCAAAAATTGCAGATTTTGGATTGGTTAAAGTACTAAGTCGAGGAGCAGGAGCACAGATGCTGTCAAGGGTGCATGGGACTAGAGGGTACATCGCACCAGAGTGGTCTCTAAATCTTCCAATAACAGGGAAGGCTGATGTTTACAGCTATGGTGTAGTGCTCCTCGAGTTAGTAAAAGGGGTTCGGGTTTCCAGTTGGGTAAGTGAGGGCGAGGAGGTGGTCGAAATGTCTATCCGATGCTCTGCTGAGATTCTCAAAGAGAAATTGGCAACCCAAGATCCGTCGTGGCTCCTGGAGTTTGTTGACTGCAGACTGGATGGAGAATTCAACTACTTACAAGCAGCCACGATGTTAAAGATAGCGGTGTCATGCGTGGAAGAGGAGAGGAGCAAAAGACCTAGCATGAACCATATCCTTAAAACTCTGCTTTCACTAGTGGAATAGTGTTGCATAATTTAGCTAGTTTTTTCTTCTACCAAGCTGATGTGCATACTGTGATAGTGGACAGGTGAATAAAATAATAGTGGTGTGCTGTAGCACAAAATGGTTAAATGGAGCCATGTCTTGGGGCAACTTTAATGAAGTGTATCCAAACTCCTTCAGGAGCTTCAGTATACATATTTATATAATTTGTTCTACACAAAATGTATCCAGTTGAAATGCTATTTGGTGTAGAAATGCTTACAGTTGGATTTCAACAACTAGATGAGTGCATACAGTCATGATGAGTCAACACTCGAAATATTCACTCGAAACATGTGTCAAGTGACAGTCTAATTCTTCTTCATTCATTGAGCAAGCAACTAACTGAAGAGTGACAAATCCAATTGAATCAAAATATTCACCACTATACAAACTATATATGATTAAAAAGAATCGACAATGACAGGAATTGTGAAACAATCATCATCGCTAGTCAGGCGCTCGCAGGTCCTTCATTGTTGCTGCCAATGCGGTCCGCAACGCCAATGCACTGACCATCAACCTCGAGTCCTTCTGCTCCGGCACCGGCGTCATCTCTTTGGCTGTGCATTTCCCCCAAATCACTCTCTGCCTCCTCAACATCCGGCGCCAATGCAGAGTAATCCTCCCTAGTCAGCAAAACATTGTGAAGCATTGCACATGTCCCAATGCACGCCACAGCTGCCCGAGAGCTTTCCTCCTCACGGAGCCTAGCGATGGCTCCCCATCCCATCAAGCTCCGGATAGCACGCCTCACCGGGCGGCACATTGCCCTGTGCGCAGCATTGAACTCCGCCTCAGGGGAGCCAGGCACCACTGGCCCTGGGAACGGCACCATGAGCCAGGGCAGCAGCGGGTACCCACCCCCATCCCCAACCAGGTACTGCTGGGAGTCAAGCAACTTCCCCTGCTCGATCTCCTGATACAGCGAGGAGAGCCTGAGCACCTCGAGGTCCGTGCGGTCGCCGCGGAATCCCGCGGCGAGCGAGAGCACGCGGGAGGAGGCGCCCGCCACGAGCTGCGCGGCGAGCGGGCCGGTAGGG
Organism: Miscanthus floridulus; assembly: GCF_019320115.1. Taxonomy (NCBI): domain Eukaryota; kingdom Viridiplantae; phylum Streptophyta; class Magnoliopsida; order Poales; family Poaceae; genus Miscanthus; species Miscanthus floridulus. Next base: position 26,475,292 of record NC_089597.1, on the reverse strand, counting down.
CCGGCGAAGCGCGCGCAGCAGAGCGCGCCGCGGCAGGAGGGGAGCGGGGCGGAATAGGCGCTGGTTGGGTCGGAGGGGAAGGCGAGCCAGAACCGGAAGTTGGCGAGGAGCACGCGGCGGAGGCGGCGGGAGGCGGCGCGGGGGGCGGAGGGCGGGACGCGGAAGAGCGCCGCGAGCGCCGGGTAGGGCAGGCCCGACGCGAGGCGGGCGAGCGCGAGCGCGAGGAGCACCGGGGACGGGAGGGAGGGGTGGGAGAGGAGCGGGTCGAGCAGGCCCGAGAGGAAGTGGAAGGTGGGCGCCGAGACCCGGAACGCGAGCGGGTAGTCGTCCAGGCTCGTGGGCGGCAGCGGCAGGGGCGCCGGCGCCGGCGGTGGCGTCTCCCGCTCCGGGGCCGCGGCGGGTGTCGCCTGGGCCGGGGCCGGGGTGGGGTCGGGGTCGGGGTCGGTCGCTTCGGCGTCCGAGGCGGAGCCGGCCTCGTCGCGGCGCAGGCGCTTGCGCGTGCGGGCGGTGGGGCCGAGGAGGACGAGGAGCGCGGCGGCCGAGTGGGCGGTGAGGAGGAGGGGTGGCGGGGTCGTCATGGAGGGGAGAGGCGGGGGCGCATGGTGCTGGTGGTGGTGGTGGTGGTGGTGCGGGAGTGGTTGCGCCGTCGGTGTTGCGAAATACGGGAGGATTTCGTAGGCAGTGGCGGACCCAAAGGGTAGTCCAGGAAGGCCCAGGACTACCCTGGAATCTGGCCCAAAAACTTTTTAGTAGTCAGCATTTTCGATCTTTTAGCCCATAAAAAATCTGGCCCAAGAAAGAACTGAAAGAAGCCACATCCGTCCCGAGCTCTGTCTCTGCCTCTCATCCACACTCACACCCCAAGCCCTAACCCCGTAAGCGGCGGCGGCGGTGGCGTGACGCGGGCGACGCGGCTGACCAACGCGCAGCGGATCTCGGAGCAGGGAGCGGCCTGGTGTGGCGGCACGAGCTGGAAGCGACCTGGCGCAGCGGCGCGAGCAAGGGAGCAGGGAAGCTGCGTGCGGTGCGATGCTAGCAAGGAGCCGGGGCAGCGTCGCGGTGATATCCAAGCTACTCCAGTGAGTTGCTACGCAAGCAAGGAGGAACTGCTGGTTGGTGGCTACTCCGCATGCCGGCTGCTGCTGGTGGCTACTCCGCACTGCTTCGATTCGATCCTTTTTTTTTTTTTTTTTGAGAAACGATTCGATCTTGTTGCTGATTGGGATTGGGATTCAGATGAGCATGTTTGGTTAATTTGGGTTCAGATTCAATAAGACGTAGGAACACTTCCCTACTCGGAAGGACTACAACGATTTTTTCTTTCAATTGTATTATCTCAATTTGGTTAATTTATAGCTATTTTATCAAACTTTTTTTTTGAATTTTGTCGTGTTGCATGTGAAATTTTTTGCCAGGACTACCTAGGTTTTAAATCCTGGGTCCGCCACTGTTCGTAGGCGAACGCAGTGATGCGACACCGATCGATGCCGCTTCCGTGCACGGGTCGCGTATGGTGGGACTGGGAGGGATCGATTTTTTTTCGTTTTGGCTGTCGTGCTTCTACTTTTTTTTTAAAAAAAATCCGCCCTTTATTAGCTCAGGCTTGAATTACAAACACCATTTGGGTGACGATAAAAACCAGACGTGTCTCCCAAGAGACATGGATTCGGAGCTCCTAGCTAATCTATGTGCATTCACATTTGAACTTCTTCGTTCATGGACGAACTCCACACGGGGGAAGGTTGCTCTCCTTGTCTTTGATCTCCTTCACTATTGCCCCGTATAGCCCCATTCCCTCTCCACGGATATTCTTCACTGCATTGATACAGTCACAAGCCACCCTAACCTTGTGCAGTAGCAGGTCCGATGCCAACGCCAAACCCTCCCGGCAAGCTATCGTTTCCACTACTTCCGGGCTGGTTATGCCTTCCAATACTAGCACTGATGCTCCCAAAAAATTCTCTGCTTCATCTCTCGCCACTGCAGCTGCGGCAGAAAGATCAGAGGTCTTTGCCATTGCAGCATCAACATTTATTTTTTGCAAGACCAGGCAGTGGGGCTAGCCATCTCGATGACGACGCTGGCAGTCCGCCCGCACTGCTCCCCAGAGTCGGCTTGGTCACCATGAGCTCTTCCAGATACCTCTCCACAAAGAAGTGTGTGGACAAGGGGCTTTAAAAAACATTCTCGTGAATCACCGATCGCCTCATGCCAAATCGCCCACAAGCGGATCATGGCCCGTGTGATTGCCTCATGAGACAAAATCTTCCACACTTACGCTAACCATGCTCTCGCATCTCCTTCACTGATCATACATATTGCTCCAGCGATCTCATCTCGCTCCAACGCCCAGACGGCCTTCGCCATATGACACTCCAGGAGGGAGTGTTTCCAGGAATCCAGGCCACCACAAAAACTGCACCGGCTGTTGTCCACCATGTTTCTCCGATGTGTTGTGCTTCTACTTAGTTCCACGGTTCCGGCCTTGGGCCGGTGTGCCGGACTGCCGGTTGGGCGGCTGCGTGGTTCGAGTTCAAGTACAGTTGGGCCTTGAGGAATCCATGAGCGTGTTTGATTTCGGACCCGGAGGCCTGGCTGAGTCCGTGGGCTGCAACTTTCACTATTCTTGTTTCTCAGCCTGGCTCGTACGGCCTTCAAAGCACCCAAATGGGTGACTCCCAGGAAATAAAATGGGGGTTCATAATTTTTTTTGGTGCTTTTAGATGCCCTTAGATGCTAAATAACTGATGAGTTGGGCATCGTCACTATTCTTTTGTGTTTTGAGATTCATCATGTTTCATTCACCTAAAAATAGGGAGCATATGTTGACACGCAAAATTGCGAGGTAGACCATCAAGTTTCTGACATAAAAAACGCGCCGAAAAATATTTGGAACAATATAATTCAAGCCACAAAAATGAACAAAATGGAGAAAAAGGATGGAGCCACCTCTGCCGAACCTGCACCGGAACCGGACAGGTCAATTCCCAAACCAGCTCCTATGCCTGCCCTGGCTGGCCCTATACCAAGCCTGTGAACCGCCTGCCTTTCCAGAACTAAGTTGATTTCTAATTCGGTTTTGGATCTATTTTTGGCGTGAAAAACATGAAGAACGCATTTTGGACTTGGTTCCTACTAGGATAAGACCACCCTCTCTATGTATATGGGAGGATCATAGCCGATTGAGGATTCCAACTTCAAAAGTAAAAAAAAAAAAAACATAACACATACCCTCTTTTACCCTGCTTTCTCTCTACCTTATTGTTTGTCACGACTCCTGGCAAGATTTGACAGCATTCTATGTGGCCTTGCCAATCCTAAGACACCCTCCACGTGCTCCTCCCCGACGGATCGTCCCGAGAGGTGTTCGAGAATCTAACACGCGAAGAACGGGCTCAACATCGGTTTAACTGGTCTCTAGATCAGTTTCGTTGATCCGCTGCGTTCTTATTGTGACCACGGTCCATATCATTGGGTCGCTACAAGAAACAAGTTGCCAGCGAGGAGTCTTTGAACAAATTGACATATAGGATCGTGCCATCTGCTCCTATCTACTATATAAGTCAAAAGCCCTCAGACTGAAGCGATTCTTTGAACCGAGTTCTTTCTCTTTCTTGCGAATGCTGATGGTTGGATTCAATGTTCTGGATCAGGTCCCTTGACCTTAGCGGCCTCGTTCTTTAAAAAAAACTACATTCAGTCAGTGACATAGCTATTAACTCAGCTGTGAAGGAATGAATGGCGAATCGAGGGAGGAATATGGTAAAAGCTATGCTCAAAAGTAGGTGGTCGACAACATTGGTATCCCTTGCCAACTCTTGACCAGAGATACAAAGCACCTGCAGCTGAGGCATATCTCAGTAGCTTGCAGGAAGAGAAAGATGTACTTAAACACTATAGATCTTCGCGTGATCCGCTTCCCCCAGACCAGCCAATAGAAGAAATAGAAAAGAAAGGCTTCATATACTACATTAGATAGCAAGTGGAAGGATTTGCCAATGTAAAATTGAGTAGTAGGCACTTTCTTAATATCATGCGAACGGAAGGCGATGCCCAGGCTATATATACGCTATTAAATAAATTCTTGGTGTAACGTCAGTCAGCAAAGAAAATCAATAATAATTTCATAAAGAATGAAAGGCAGGAAACAAGGAGAAGGAAGCTAGCAAACAATATGAAGGAAGACTTTAAATCCTTATTCGTACTCCACGGGACCACGTATAATAGTTTCTTCTGAATGGAACCGTACCGATCTACTAAACGAAGGTGTTCACATTGTCTCACGACCTTCTCTATGAGTAAGTATTGTTCATCTTTTGCAGTCTGAACTGCTCTGTATATCTTGTTTTATCACTTCTATAACACTCAGGAAATGGTTGTGGAGCAAGCGATCGTTGCGATGGACTCCTTCGTATGGCACCCAGGAAATGGCCGTGGAGCAGGCGATCGTCGCGATGGACTCCTTCGGTGCCCCAATTGGGTTATGCGGCCATGGAGGAGGCAAGAACCATCGTCGCGATGGACTCCTTCGGTGCCCCAATTGGGTTATGCGGCCATGGAGGAGGCAAGAACCACGGCCGTGGAGCAGGCAATCGTCGCGATGGACTCCTTCGGTGCCCTAATTGGGTTATGCCGCCATGGAGGAGGCAAGACCCATAGCGATCACGACTGGCTTCGCATCCGTACAGACCCAGCTGGACTCAGGCCACGGGTGATCATACCTGATGGCCACCCAAAGGAACAAGCCTAGGCTATCATCAAGGTATGAGCAAGAACTGCTAGTATACTCTGTCGGTTCGTGTCTTCCTCAAACATGTTGTTGCGATCATATATATATTTGTGATTAAGGATTCATAGAAAGTCATCTAAATGGATCCTTAGTTGCACAAATTTCTTTCGTTTTTAATCCTATATACCAAAAGAGCTATAATTTTTTATTTTAAATACCAAGTATTACTAATGTTTTTGTCCAATTACGGATACATATAGGATATTTCTAGTATCTACATAGCTCCTATATAATTTTAGCCCTTCTATTATGATCCTCGTAATGTTTATTGTGAGTGCAAAGATGTCTTTCCCCCTAACATATATAATACATGCTTTTAGTATACTCGAGTTTGAAACATTTATTTGTTTGGGGCCTATTGTTTCCCTATGATCTGGATTCGCTAGGCTATGTAATGGAAAATTAGGATGTGACCTAGATTAACACTCTCAGGATTAAAGCCTATATATACACTCACAACCATTGGATTGATGACAAGTGGCAACCATCGAAATAATCATATACAAAGATTACTCTAGAACTTTCCTCTCCTTATGTAATTCCTAAATATTTTCTATCATACAAGTATGTAGCTCTCAAACCTTGTACACTTCACCATGAGCCATTCCTTTGCCATGAAGCTAATTCTACAATGTTTCGGGACAAATATCTTATCTCTTGTATCTTCCAAATTGTTCTGAAAGCTTCTAAGTATGCATTGTTGTAACAAATTCATTAGATGCACCAAACTGAACTTCCTTATCTAATGTGCTGGAACAACAAGGAACCTTGGAAATGGCCACTAGGAACAAGACAAATTTATGAATCTGGGTCCTTGAGCAGCTAGCGGGGGTAGAAAACTAAAGAAATATGGTTAAGCCACTTTAAAAATCTAGACATAGTATTTTAGTGATAGCCCAGTAGACTTGGCCGAACAAGATAAAATGTTTAGCAGCGTTGCGTCAATATAAACAAACAACATTCTATGGAGTTTATTATGTATGAGTAAAATCATAAGTCACATAAGTTACTTGCTAATGATAGAATCTTTCCCCACTTTTGCTTTTCGTGGATAGTGGCTGTCCACAGTGAGAGCATGCCGTTGAATTACCCATCAGCTTTGACTCTGTGCAGCAAAAGAATTTGCGCAGGGCGTATGCCAGCAAAACAAATACAAAATGATGGAATATCATATGCTAAATCTGTGCTAAGGACCATGAGATTATCACAAGCAATTATCTAAAGTACTCAAACATAGAACAAGAAGTAGTGAGATAACAAAATCAAACCAATACATAAAGAGTGCTTTCTTTTTAATATAATCACACGCTAAAAATGATTTGAGACACCAATTGACAAAGTCGTGTATGAACACAGTAGACAGATATTTATAGTATAGTAACATCATACCATAAGATTCAGAAAAAAAATCCAGTACGTCTAACATGTCAGCTAGGAATCTATGTGCCAAATGAACTAAGGATTTTCTGACTTATGTTAGTAGCTCTAAACTAAGTATTTTCTCACAAACTTATGTTAGTAGCTCTTGACTTATGTTAATTAATAAAGGCTGACATGCCTGATTAGTAGCTCAACTAAGGGTTTTCTGATCGCAAACTTATGTTAGTAGTTGTAGGGTCGAGATGGTGGACTAGAGGGGGTTAAATAGTTTTTTCTAAAATTAAACACGCCAGCTAACCAAAACAAATACGAAATTAAAATTATCGGTCTAGCCAAGACTACATCCATCTATCTAAGTTTACAAACACCTTACAAAGATCCTAATATGAGCAACTAAGGTGCTGGGCTAGGTAGAGCTCACCTAAATAATTCTAGTTAGCAAGGTCACACAAACCTATGCAATTAGTACTCAAACAACCGGGGAGCTCCTACACATGCTAGTATGTAAAGTGCACAAAGCCTAAGCTCACTAGCACTACTCAATAGCAAGGCTACCCAAGCTAAATTAGAGAGCTCAACAATTACTTAGCTACACAAACTAAGCAATGTAACTAGCAAGGTTACAGTTACGCAAGAGAGCAACTACTTTGCTACTAAAGCAAACTAGCTATACAAGAGCAATAACACAAGCACAATATATGAATAAGTAAATACAAGTTTGTGTAAGGAGATTGCAAACCAACGGAAAGATGATGACATGATGATTTTTATCCCGAGATTCGGTGGTTTGCCAACCACTTAATCCCCGCTCTGGGTTGGCCTTCTATATCTTTGTTTCGGCAACGTTCCTGCAAGCTCATGCACATAATACCAGATTCATATTCACTTTATGAAAGTAGTGTTCATATTGCTTAATTAGGATTGGCCTCTGTTCTTAATTCGGGTTGGCCTTCCATATGCCTGGAAGCCTATTTGGATTTTGTATTGTCTTTCTATTTGCCTGCAATATAGTTTTCGGAATAAGAAGAAAGCAAAAGTGGGACACCTAAGTTTTGCAACTTGACAAATAAAAGAGTGAGCCTAGGATTTAGTTTATGCGACAAAAACAATATTATCTTTCGATATTTAAGTTTTAGGTTTGAGGTTACACATTTCAGGGTACATGTTTCATCACTAGGAAGCAGAAATATACAAGCATATGGATGCATCTCTCACGTTCCAATCATGTTTCAGGATTCAACTAGGTAGCCTATTTTTTGCAGAACAGTAGGTGTAATGGATGATGCTTATGAAATTCAGCTAGGTAGCCCATGTTTTTCATCCAAAGTTGTACTAATTATAGGGGAATTAAGTTGATGAGCCACACGATGAAGCTGTGGGAGAGACAGTTATCGAGCATCGACTACGAGGAATGACGCGGGTATCTACGAACCAATTCGGTTTCATGCCTGGAAGGTCAACCATAGAGGCAATTTTCTTAATAAGACAACTTATGGAGCAGTTCAGGGAGCAGAAGAAGGACCTACACATGGTTTTCATTGACTTGGAGAAGGCTTATGACAAAATACCAAGGAATGTTATGTGGTGGGCGTTGGACAAACATAAAGTCCCAACAAAGTATGTTACCCTCATCAAGGACATGTACAGCAATGCCATGACTAGTGTCTGAACAAATGATGGTAACCCATACTACTTCCCGATTAAAATATGACTTCATCAAAGATCAGCCTTGAGTCCGTATCTCTTTGCATTGGTAATGGATGAAGTGACAAGGGACATTCAAGGGGATATCCCTTGGTGTAGGCTTTTTGCAAATGATGTAGCGCTAGTTGATGAAAGCCAGACATGAGTAAATAGAAAACTAGAGTTGTGGCGGCAGACCCTTGAGTCCAAAGGTTTTAGAGTAAGTCGAACTAAAACAGAATACATGAGATGTGACTTTGGCAATGCTACACATGAGGAGGGTGAGGTGAGTTTGGAAGGTCAAGTGGTGTCTAAGAAAGATACCTTCTGTTATCTAGGATCGATGCTACAGAAGGATGGAGATATCGATGCAGATGTTTGCCATAGGATCAAAGCAGGGTGGATGAAGTGGCGCCAAGCATCTCGCATTCTCTATGACAAGAGGGTACCACAAAAACTCAAAGGCAAGTTTTATAGAACGGTGATTAGATCCGCTATGTTGTATGGAGCACAATGTTGGCCTACAAAAAGACGACATGTCCAACAACTGAGTGTCGCGGATATGTGTATGTTGCGTTGGATTTATGGTCACACAAGGATGAACTGAGTTCGGAACGATGATATACGTGACCGGCTAGGGGTAGCACCAATTGAAGAAAAACTTATCCAACATCGGTTGAGCTGGTTTTGCCATATCCAAATGAGACCTTTAAAGGCACCAGTGCATTATGGAGTCATAAGTCGAGATATTAATGTGAGGAGAGGTAGAGGAAGACCGGACATGTCTGAACCGTGACTAGAGGCTTATGTTGGGTTTTAATTCTAGCCTACCCTAACTTATTTGGGACTAAAAGACTTTGTCGTTGTTGCTGTAGGAGAGCTTCGTGAACTATATTCTGACTAAAATTAGACACTGATGATCGTGTTAAGTCAGCATCACAAAACTGGTCATGTAAAGTCAGCATCACGAAACAATATTAGGTCACGCATGTTTAGCTATTGGTGTCAACAGTCTACAAGGAGGAATTGAAGTCTTTACTTTCATTCAACGTATCTGAACCATAAAAATTATTACTAGAGCGCAATCGAGCAGCCAATATCAGATTGCTTTCAAATACACCAGATTCAAAATCTCTGATCTAGTAGCACAATTCTGAATTTCTGATAATGGGGCTGGCCTCAAGGGAGTGGGGGCAATTGCTTACGCGCAGCAGGGTTTATGCTGCTAGCTTGAGAAACACATTGCAGTGTCAATCACCTGGTAGCTTTCGATATACCATGAAACGTGCAACGATACATGGTTTTGTACTATTAATACTGCCCTGCTAATTTTCAAACAAAAAGGAAAGGTGAAGCTTTCAAGTTGCTTCATAAAAAATTAAGTTACTACTGCAGTAACAGAGGCAAATAAAGGGGAAGCCTGCGTGTCAGCTGGGTTACTGAACTATGTGTCATCCTGCCTTCGGTCCTCACTTCAGTCTCATCAGTCGCCATTTCCTAAGCTGTCCAAGACTAATAAAAAAACAAAAGAAACGTTAGCATACAGCAACTGAGCAGCAGACCCACTAAAAAATGGCATTTTAGGTAACGAAGTAAGCGAGCTACCACATAATTTATTCTTTTTAATCTAACTTGACAACTGTAGTAGTCAGATCATTAGAAAATAATACAATAGAATGTATACAAACTTTTACGTCATGGAGCAACCACGGTTAGCTAAACTATCTGATGGAATATGTCATTTATGACATGTTCGAAGCCATTGAAGAAATGAACTTCATAATTGCAAATTATAATGAACTCTTATCAACTTCATTCTAAATATCACATTAATTTCACTATTGAGCTTATTTTTTAAAATAAATCGATGACTCAGGCTTGAAATATCACCAGTTTTCATATTTTTAACAAAACAAGGCCAATAGTCTAACTTCTTAGTTCAGAAAGGTCAAGTTAACATAGTAATATTATACTATGACCACCCATTTTAAACTTGACCATGGTAGGGTTCACATGTCGCTTCAGTCTTCGGGCATGAAACGAGAAGTTTACCTAAACTTGTCCTGCATTTTTTGGCACCATATCTTGTAGTCACTCTTTGCTATGTGAGCAGCCATCAAAATGATCAGCGTTTACTATGGATGATTCTTGCCTAATGGGGTTCATATCAACTCCTATAAGGGGTCAAAGGGAAATGTCAGCAAAATGTTAAGGATGAGAAGAGAAAAGTGTGGCGTGCGACAAATGGAAGTAAATTGTCACAAACCTGGTAGACTAACTCTTTCTTGAGTTGAAGTTAGCTGGTGCTTTGTCACTACCTCGCCCAGAAGCATCATCTTGCAAAGAAAAATCTAAGTTAGGGAAGTTCCTGTGAAACAGCAAAGTGATACTTAAGGTGGTAAGGCTTTGGATCAAGATTTTGATCTACTCCCAATAAAATGATTACCTCAGAAGATTCAGGCATTCGAAATGTTCGAAGGTGGGACTGCGTTGATTCCAAGTGAAATGGAGCTTCATGAATGGTTTTGTCTACATTTGGTAATACAAAAGACAGTGGTTGGTTTCGTGGAGGATTTAATGGGTCAAATGGCTGATGAACTCCTGAACTTTGGTTTACTGGTCGCATCGCTGCCCCAGAGCTTGACGCTGTGATGTTGCCCCCACCAAGTGCAGCAAACATTTGTGATGCTTGTGCAGGCTCAATTGCGCCAGACAAATATGGAGGGTTCAAGTAAACACCATTTCTCATAGACAACATCTATAACAAAATAATAGGTAAATAAAAGTTACACTCTATAGTTGCAGTTCAGCAATTAACACTGGCCATTAAAATATAACTTAGAATAGTATGTTACTGACACGTGTGCTACGAAAATGTATTCACTGAACATAGCAATATTTGGTTCCAAACTAGGCCCTCGCTGTCACAAACAGCCTAGCATTTCTGTGAAGGAAATAGGCAGTATTTTTGGGTTAACACTAACCACATACACAGTCAGCCTATCACTAGACACTACATTGCGATTTCAGAACTTCTTGTGTGTCTCCATTAGTTAGCACCTTAGGCAACTGCAAACCATCTTTGTCACCACCTTTACTGTTCAAGTATCGTAGCATATAAGGGTTTGCACATAACATTGCAGTTCTACCAGTTCACTAGCCATATCATTTATCTTGAGGTCACACCGATTGATGAGATTATGTTTTAAACAAAGTATACATCTTGACAAGTACTTAGTGCCCAAATTGTCATCCAACATATAAACAGGGACACCGGGACATCCTTTTACTTAACAAAACAACAGGCAAGCTTGGCATTGATCAATAGTTTAGCCACAGTGGGGAAACCTAAATTGTAAACAAATGAAAATGGAAGGTATCGGCAAATTAATGAAGCTCTCTCTATCTCTTCAAAAATAATAAAAATGAAGCACCCATCACACATAATGCAAACAGGCCCCTGCTGGTTATAATAAGGCAACTGACATCAAGAGTCATGCAAGCCTGTCGTCACGGATTTGATGAAGAATCAGTAAGGCTGAGCACTCTCTATTGTACCAATTCTATGTCAATGTTTTGTACCAGAAAGATGCATCGACACCATGTGGACGTGTCCTATTTGCTCACCTGCACTTGGAGCTGCAGTTGCTTCAGATACTCAATGGCCTCGTCAAGCATGGATGCCTTGTCGGTCTGCACTCCCAAAGAACATCACAGCAGAAACACAATACGGTCAAATCCAGCACTAACTCAACTGAACAACCTTTACGAGCGAGCGAGAGGAGTAAGAGTAAGAGCACTTGTCAGTTTCCACTGACCTTGTTAGAGTTGGGTATCAGGCTCTGCAGCGCCTTCATCTTCTCGTTGATCTTGCTCCTCCTCCTCTGCGCCCAAAAGCCAACAAAACCAAGCAACGATCTTTACTCTTTACCACTCGCACTTAGAAGAAAGCAGAGCACGGCGAGAAAAAAAAAACTCTGAGATTTCAAGAAATGGCAGCGTCACCACCTTCTCGGAGAGGTTGTGCACCTCGGCAGCGCGGCTCCGCTTGCTGCCGGACCCGCCGCGCGTCCGCTCCGGCGGCGGCTCGGGCTCCGACCCGCCCGCGTCGCTGTCCCCGAGCCCGCCGGCGTCCTCCCCGTAGTCCACCTGCTGGCCATGGCCCAGCGCCGCCGGGAACGCCGCCACCCCGGCGAACATCTGGCGCCGCACCTCCTCCTCCTCCTCCTCCAGCTGCCGCCGCCGCTGGTGGTGGTGCTGCAGGAGCGCCATCGCCTCCCGCCCGTGGCCCTGCATGGCCCCGCGGCCCCCGCCGAAGCCACCGAGCCCCTGCTCGTTCATCTCGTCCGCGCCTCACCACACAGCGTCGCGGGAGGCGAGAGAGCCCCCGGCCTGGCTCCGTTGGGACTTGGGAGAGGAGGCGAAGGGGGGAGAGAAGGCGAGGTGGGCTGGGGGCGCGGCCGCTTCCTTCTTTTTAGTGCTTGCGCCCATGCCGGGCCGCTGCCGCTGAGCGGAGCCGAGCTCGGTGGGTGGCCGGTTGCTTGCCCGCGCCCGCGCACCCCGCCCGCTTTGGGCTTGTTTTTTCCTGGACTTTTTATCGGGTTTTGGCCGCTTTTCCCCGGGCGCGGCCGTGCGGCAGCGGACGGATTCCGTCCCGGCTCCGCGGTGTCAGCTAGTCAGCCAGCGCCTTGCTCCTCTGGGTCCGTGCAGAGCGGGTGTACATTTATGTTGCCTTTCAGTTGTGTGTGGGTTTGGGTTTCTCGGTTCAGCGATCAGCGATTCAACGCTGTGGGTTTCTGCGTCTGGGTCTCTGTGCTCTAGCGTGTTGTTGCTTTCGTTAGTGCTGTTTCTTCTTGTTTTTATATATATATATATAGGAAATATTTACCCGTGTATTTTTTTTAGAATTACACAGTACAAGACGTCCATAACACGCACGCACACTCACTCCTATGAACACACGTACGCAAATCATATTCCTATGAGCATTTCCGAAGGACTAAGCCAGCAAATCTTGAGATTCACGAAGTCACTGTATCTGAAAAATCTTACTTATATCATCCTAGTAAATATAGACGTGCAGCACGCATATATCTATAAAAACTATTTTAAATACAATGATAATATTAATTGATATGTCATCAATAATTTCTTTAAATACAAAAATAGGATACTAAATTATTTATTGAATCTATAAAATATTAAAGAAATTTACAAAATTATATGAATGAGAGGCACCAGCCTAGTGGAGCTGTTGTCGCTTGTTCACGGATGCAAAAGAAAAAAATCTGAAGTAGGGATTGCGGACCAAGCTGTGCTTTATATGATGATTTCATATATATTTTCCTAGCCCTAAAAGAATCCATGAGTAGACGGTGTTGTAAACATTACATAACATGACTTTCAATGATATAAGATTATACACGTACAAGCAACATAGTGGATTAGGACTTTATTAATGATGTATAAGATTGTACGGTAAATCGGCATATGTAAAATAACGTGACTTAAATAAATGATCCAGAGAGGGAGGTTTTCGGGGGGTTAGCCTGGTCACCGCCAACCTCATGGCGGTGCCACCGCCACTCCTGTCCGATGACCAACAGATAGTTTTTTAGCCATCGGAAAGTGACCGTTGGGGGGCACCGCCGGGGCTTATCCGGTGCCACACCGACTTGTCCGGTGCCCTCGCAAAAAACACTCTAAGGGGTATGAAAATTTCTACAACAACACTAAACAAGATGGTTAGACAATTATGAGGCGAAGCAAGTGTTGCGCTAGCCTACTCAAAATGTAAGCCACCTACCACAATTCTAGTTTAGATAGTATCTATTCATACAATAGCTATGACACTACCCTATGTTAGTGTGCTCTCAAAGACTAACTAAAGAGCCACACCAACCAACCAACCAAGCTCTCACAACTAGCTACACTAAAGAGCTTGACAACTAGTTTGCGGTAATATAAAGAGAGTGATCAAGAAGGTTATACCGCCGTGTAGATGAAGGAACCAATCAATCACAAGGATGAATAACAATGAAGACCAATCATCTCGGAATCAATAATGAACACAATGATTTTTACCGAGGTTCACTTGCTTGCCGGCAAGCTAGTCCTCATTGTGGCGATTCACTCACTTGAAGGTTCACGCGCTAATTGGCTTCACACGCCAAACCCTCAATAGGGTGCCACACAACCAATACAAGATGAGGATTACACAAGCCACGAGCAATCCACTAGAGTACCTTTTGGCTCTCCGCCGGGGAAAGGTCAAGAACCCCTCACAATCACCACGATCGCAGCCAGAGACAATCACCACCCTCCGCTCGACGATCCTCGCTGCTCCAAGCCGTCTAGGTGATGGCAACCACAAAGAGTAACAAGCGAATCCTACAGCAAAACATGAACACCAAGTGCCTCTAGATGCAAACACTCAAGCAATGCACTTGAATTCTCTCCCAATCTCACAAAGATGATGAATCAATGATGGAGATGAGTGGGAAGGGCTTTGGCTAAGCTCACAAGGTTGCTATGTCAATGCAAATGGCCAAGAGTATGAGCTTCAACCGGCCATGGGGCTTAAATAGAAGCCCCCACAAAATAGAACCGTTGTACCCCTTCACTGGGCACAACGTGGGCTGACCGGACGCTCCGATCATGTTGATCGGACGCTGGACCTCAGCGTCCAGTCGCCCGACGACAGCCACATGTCCCAATTTCAATGGTCACTTGAGTTGACCAGACACTGCGCACAATACTGACCGGACGCTCAGCCACCAGCGTTCGATCGTTTCCAGTAAGGTTCCAGAAACGCATTTTGCCCACCGGACGCGTCCGGTCATCCATGACCAGACCCTGCCAGCGTCCGGTCAGAGACCCTAGCCTCTGTGTGCTGCCCGATAACAGGACCGGACACACCTCGCTAGCGTTCGATCGTTTGACCGATGCCAGCATCTCTACTGGTACAACTGACCGGACACGCCGGTTCCACTGGGACCAGCGTCCGATCACCTTGTGACCGGCGAGACTAACTTCTCTTCACCTCTAACTTCTTCACCCTTGCTCAAATATGCCAACCACCAAGTGTATCACCTTGTGCACATGTGTTAGCATATTTTCACAAATATTTTCAAGGGTGTCAACATTCCACTAGATCCTAAATGCATATGCAATGAGTTAGAGCATCTAGTGGCACTTTGATAACCGCATTCCGATACGAGTTTCACCCTCTTAATAGTACGGCTATCAAACCTAAATATGATCACACTCTCTAAGTATCTTGATCACCAAAAAAATAGCTCCTATGGTTTATACCTTTGCCTTGAGCTTTTTGTTTTTGTTTTTCTTCTTTCCAAGTCCAAGCACTTAATCATCACCATGGCATCATCATTGTCATGCTATGATCTTCATTTGCTTCACCACTTGGAGTGTGCTACCTATCTTATGATCACTTGATAAACTAGGTTAACACTTAGGGTTTCATCAATTCACCAAAATCAAACTAGAGCTTTCAATCTCCTCCTTTTTGGTAATTGATGTCAACCCTTTCACAAAGATATGAATTGAAATTCAATTGAATCCATGTTGCTTATCCAAGCATATTTACCATGTGTAAAAGGATATGGACAAGTTTCATGAACCCCAAATGGTAGCTATTGATCCCCCTACATATGTGCTAAGAGTTTGGATTTAAGCTTCCACATATGCTTGGATAGGAAATATAGGAGACAATGTCTACCAAATGATGCTAAGGTATAAAAGATGGACCTTTGAAGCATGATACTAATCGGAGTGCACCATTATACCATCCTTAGCACCATGGTTAGCTTTATACTACTTGAAAACATACTTTGAAAAAGGTACCACTTAGAAATACTTGGAAATGAAATCATTAGATATCCTATGCATGCTAGTTTTTCATTGTATCATTCAAACCTACAATTAGCATACACCACACAAGCATGGATATTGAAATTTAAAACTTGTGCCATGCAAGCAAACACATGAAATGCACATTCAAATGCATCATACAAGTTCATGAGCTTGCTCCCCCTACTTGTGTGCTCAAAAGTTTAATTGATCCCTTTCCTTTGTCATATTTCTCCCCTTGTGACAAGTTCTCTCCCTTTGTTGTCTTGTCACCATCTTAGTATACTTCTTTCTCCCCATGTACTAATATCTTCGTTATTTCTCTCCCTATCACTTATATCTTTGTTTCTCTCTTCACTATCTTTGTGCACTATTTCTCCTCATTTGTCATCAATGACCACAAAGGTTTAAAACTAGAGATAGTACCACTTGTAGGGTCAAGATTATTAATGTCAATCAATGGGGTGAGGATTATATTCCCAAATTTGGTCTAATCTAGATCATTTACCAAAGATATTTAACTCGGTTTGATCCAAGGACAAGCTTCTTCACACCTCCAAATAAGGGTTATCTTGTACCATGTTGAGTTAAACACTTAGAGCTCATTTTCTAGATTAAACACTAGGTTTACAAGCCCACAAACATGTCATATGCTACCACTAGATCAAGTTGAGCATAGAGGCAATAGTGATACCATATAAATATCAAATTCATTTGATTTTCATGAATGAGCCTAATAAAATGGAACCACTTGAAAAGGTCGTAATAAAATTGAAAAAGTGACTAGATGCACTAAACATGTCCTTAGCAAGGATGTATGTCATGCCAATCAACTTTTACCTTAAATAGCATGAAGGAGAGGCATGTCATATAAATGGAGGTGCATCAACACATATTTGAGAAATCCAATATATTCAATTCATTCCTTAGATTGCAAAACCTTTTCTCATCCAATGGCTTAGTGAATATATCGGCAAGTTGATCTTCGGTGCCAACACTCTCAATGCAAATGTTCCCTTTTTATTGGTGATCTCTTATGAAATGGTGGCGGACATCAATGTGCTTTGTTCTTGCATGTTGAACTAGATTGTTGGTCAACTTGATTGCACTCTCATTGTCACATAGCAATGGCACTTTCTTGAACTTGATTCCAAAATCACTCAAAGTGGCCTTCATCCAAAGAATTTGTGCACAACAACTATCGGCGGATATGTATTCGGCTTCGGCGGTTGATAATGCAACACTATTTTGCTTCTTTGATGACCATGAAACAAGTGATCTTCCTAATAGTTGATATATACCTGAGGTGCTCTTCCTTTTAACTTTGCATCCCGCATAATCCGAGTTGGAGTAACCAACTAGCTCAAACTTTACACATTTGGGATACCACAAACTAACATTTGGTGTATGCTTCAAGTACCTCAATATTCTCTTTGTAGCCTTCAAATGACTTTTTCGTGGTGAGGCTTGAAATCTTGCACACATGCATACACTAAATATGACATCCGGCCTTGATGCGGTCATATAGAGTAGGCTTCCAATCACAGACCGATACAACTTTTGATCCATCATATTTCCACTTGCATCACTATCCAAGTTGGCATTGGTTCCCATTGGTGTACTAATGACTTTACTATCACTCATGTCAAACTTCTTGATCATGTCCTTGATATACTTGCCTTGACTTACAAATATACCATTCTTCAATTGCTTGATTTGAAGACCAAGGAAGTAACTCAACTCTCCAATCATGGACATCTGAAACTCATTAGCCATCATCTTTCCAAACTCATCATAAAAGTCTTGATTGGTTGATCCAAATATGATATCATCAACATATATTTGCAACACAAATAGATCTTTTCCAATCTTTTTGATGAAAATAGTGGTGTCAACCTTACCCATTGTGAACCCTTTAGAGAGTAGGAAGTCCCTCAATCTCTCATACCATGCTCTAGGTGCTTGCTTCAAGCCATACAATGCCTTCTTCAACTTGTACACATGGTTGGGCTTCTTGTTATCTTCAAAGCTGGGAGGTTGCTCAACATATACTTCTTCATTGATGTAGCCATTGAGAAATGCACTCTTAACATCCATTTGATAGAGCTTGATGTTGTGAGCACAAGCATAGGCTAGCAAGATTTTTATTGCTTCCAATTTAGCAACCAGGGCATATGTTTCTCCAAAGTCAAGACCTTCAACTTGTATATAGCCTTGTGCTACCAATCTTGCTTTGTTCCTTACTACTATCCCATCTTGATCTTGCTTGTTTCTAAAGACCCATTTGGTTCCAATTACATTGTGTCCCTTTGGTCTTTCCACTAATTCCCATATTTGATTTCTTGTGAAGTTATTCAATTCTTCATGCATAGCATTCACCCAATCAACATCCTTCAATGCTTCATCTATCTTCTTTGGTTCAATGGATGACACAAATGAGAAATGCTCACAAAATGAAGCCAATCTTGATATAGTTTGTACACCTCTTGAAATATCACCAATGATAGTATCCAATGGATGATCCCTTGCTATATTGGTTGGTTGGAGGATTAGAACTTGATTGCTTGCTCTTGTTTGATCATTGGGTTGAGATGATGTACTAGCCACTTGATCTTGTTAATTTTCATGAGAGCCACTTGTACCAACTTGATTTGTGTCATCTTACACATTTGAGTTAGAGAGCACTTGCACTTGATCATCTTCATCATCATTCAATTGCCTAGGCCTCAATTCACCAACATCTATATTCTTCATGGCATTTGAAAGTTGAATGCCTCTAACATCTTCCAAGTTCTCATTCTCTACTTGTGAACCCTTGGTTTCATCAAATTCAATATCATGAACTTTCTCAAGAGTACTACTATCCAAATTCCAAACTCTATATGCTTTGCTTGTAGTGGAATAACCAAGTAGGAATCCTTCATCACATTTCTTATCAATCTTGCCTAATCTAATGCATTTCTTCAAGATATAGCATTTGCAACCAAATACCCGAAAATATGCAATGTTGGGCTTTCTACCATTCAAGAGCTCATATGGTGTCTTCTCTTTCAATGGGTGACAATGGAGACGGTTGCTACAATAGCAAGCCATGTTGATAGCTTTGGCCCAAAAAGATTGACTCACATTGTACTCACTAAGCATAGACCTTGCCATATCAATGAGTGTTCTATTCTTCCTCTAAACAAGGCCATTTGATTGAGGTGTGTACTTAGCCGAGAATTGATGTCTAATTCCAAATTGATCACATAACTCATCAATTCTAGTGTTCTTGAACTCACTACCATTGTCACTTCTAACTCTCTTGATGGTTGTTTTAAACTCATTGTGAATGCCTTTGACAAATGATTTGAATGTTGCAAATACATCACTTTTATCCACTAGAAAGAATACCCAAGTGTATCTAGTGTAATCATCCACTATCACAAAGCCATATTTGTTTCCATTGATACTAGTGTATTGTGTTGGCCCAAATAAATCCATGTGCAATAACTCAAATTCTTTGCTAGTGCTCATCATGCTTTTCTTAGGATGGGTGTTTCCAACTTGTTTGCCGGCTTGACAAGAGGTACAAAGCTTATCCTTTTCAAACACAACATCTTTCAAGCCTTTAACTAAGTCATGCTTAACCAATCTATTCAATTGTTTCATTCCAACATGACCAAGCCTTCTATGCCATAACCAACTCATGCTAGACTTAGTGAACAAGCATGTTAATAATCTAGCTTCACTAGCATTGAAACCAACCAAGTATAGATTCTCATATCTAAAGCCTTTGAAGATCAAGTTAGAGCTATCTACACTTATGATCTCTACATCATCTACCCCAAATATGTATTTAAATCCAAAATCACACAATTGAGCCACGGATAGCCAATTGAAGTTCAAGCTCTCTACTAGCAACACATTGGATATGCTTATGTCATTGGATATTGCAATCTTACCAAGTCCTTTGACCTTGCCTTTGCCATTGTCACCAAATGTGATACTATCATAATCATTATTGCCATTGGTGTTGATTGAGTTGAACATTCTTGCATCACCGGTCATGTGTTGAGTGCACCCACTATCAAGAACCCAATGCCTTCCTCCAGCTTTGTAATTAATCTACAAAAGAAGATCAATTCTTTTTAGGTACCCAAACTTGCTTGGGTCCTTGAAGGTTAGTCACTAAGCTCTTTGGTACCCAAATGGCTTTCTTCTTTGAGCCCATTTATGGTTTACCAATAAACTTAGCCTTCACACCATTTGTATCCTTAGTAAGCACATAGAAGGAATCAAGCTTGATGGAGGATACATTAGCATTTTTGCTCTTGTTTTTGTATTCATGCTCTTTATGACCCACTTGCTTGCAACTAGTGCAAAACCGACTATTACTCTTCACAAAACTAGTCTTGTGAGGAGCAAAGGCCGCCTTGCCTTTCTTGGGGGTATAGCCCAATCCCTCTTTGTAGAGAGAATCTCTTTGGCTACCCAAGCACATAAGCAAGCGGTCCTCACCACCATAGGCCTTAGCCAAGGTGTGAGTGAGCCTATTGACCTCCTTCTTGAGGTTCTCATTCTCAACCACTAGTGAGGCATCACAAGTGAGACCATCACTACTAGATGAGGTAGAAGTGGAAGTGCTACAAGAAGGATTAGTGGGAGTAACAATGATAGGCATAGATAGTGATTCATCAATTATGTCACAAGTTAAACCTACATTACAAGTTTCAACATGCTTCTTTTTATTTTGCTCATCAAGCAAAGAGGAATGAGCCTTTTCAAGCTTTTTGTGAGCTTTGCCAAGCTTCTCATTGGCTTTCTCTAGCCTCTCATGAGATGCATTGAGCTCATCAAAGGCTTGCTTAAGGTCTTTTAGTTCCTTATGTAAGCTTTTGCATTCCCTTCTCTTGATGTCAAAGTGTTCTCTAGCATCCTCTAGCATGTCAAATAATTCATCTTTAGTAGGTTCATCATTATCACTATCACTATCATTTTCATTTTCATGTTTATTTTCATCATCATGTTCTTCATCACTTTCATCATCACAAGATTGTACCCTAGTGGCCTTAGCCATGAAGCATGATGAGGATTCGAAGAGAGAAGGCTTCTCATTGATAGCAATGTTTGTAAGAACCTTCTTCTTGGTGGTCTTGTTATCATCACTATCATTATCATCATCACTTGAGGAAGCATCACTATCCCAAGTGACTACATATGAACCACCCTTCTTCTTCTTGAATGCCATCTTGTCCTTCTTCTCTTTGTTTTCCTTCTTGTCCTTCTTCTTGTTTTTCTTATTGTCATCATCATTGTCACTATTATATGGGCATTGAGCAACAAGATGATCTTTGCTTCCACACTTGAAGCACCTTCTTGACTCTTCTTTGTTCTTGGATGAAGACTTCTTTCTTCTAGAACGATATCCTTTCTTCACCATGAACTTGCCAAATCTTTTCACAAAGAGGGCCATCTTCTCATCATCATCATCATCCCAAGATTCATCTTCTTCACTTGATGTTTCTTGCTTAGCTTTGCCCTTGGATGATGTGGTCTTGAATGCCATGCTCTTATTCTTGTCATCTTTCTTCTCCTTCTTTTCTTCCTTCTCATCATCATCTCTATATGTGTCATCGGTCATTATATCCCCCAATACTTGGTTTGGTGTCATGGTGTCCAAACCGCTTCTCACTAGAATAGTGACCAATGTGCCAAATCTTGAGGGTAAGCATCTCAAGAACTTATGGGAGAAGTCCTTGTCTTTCACCTCTTCTCCAAGTGCTTTGAGATCATTGATAAGCACTTGAAGCCTATGAAACATCTCCGGCACACTCTCATCCTCCTTTATCTTGAAGCTTGCAAACTTCTCCTTGAGAATATAAGCCTTTACACCCTTCATGGCTTGAGTGCCCTCAAATGATTCTTCTAACTTCTTCCAAGCCTCATGTGCCATCTTGATATTCTTGATTTGCTCAAATGTTCTCTCATCAATTGCATCATGAATAGTACTTAGAGCAATGTCATTGTTTCTGGAGAAGCACTTCTTCGGCCATGGTGGGATTCTCCGGATCACTAATCTCAATTTTGGTTTCTACCACCTTTTACACATTTCTATTGATTGACTTGATGTGTGTGGTCATCTTTGACTTCCAATAAGGATAATTTGTGCCATCAAATTGGGGTGGCTTCTTGGTGTTGTTTGTAACACCCTAGGTGTTAGCCTTGCATAAATCAACTTGCACAACATGAGCATGAGCATCAAACATTCATATTTAAGCATTTACACTTGAAACATTTGATTGAAACATATGCAATATTGCTTGTTATTTCATGTTTCCTGGTATATATGCATATGATCATGAGTGTATACATGTAATTGGTTGATATGAGTCACAAAAACATATTAGCAACACTTAGGTTAGCAAATGGAACATTGTTCATGAAGGTCACCTTTCATGATCAAGCACTTAAGTGATGTTATATGTGTTGACCTGGATAGCCCTATGTGTGACCAATGCATGAAATGAGTGTGTGACCTTGCAATTAGCTTCAACATGTTTAGAGTATCATTATGAACAACTTTGGTATTCATGGCTAGGGCTAAATGAGTCACTAAGTCATAGTTCTTGTATAAGTCACTATTTGAATGTAAGAGGTTTGACCAAGTTTGAACTGCATGATAGAGACTTTGCATGTAGGTGGTCACTAAAGCAAAGTTGTAGTATTTGATAAGGGGAACAACTTTTGTGTTTGGGTCATAGACCGGTTTAGCACCTAACATGCTTGAATTAGGCCCTCAAAAGTCATCAATCCATAGTTTTCAACACTTTGCAAATTTGTCTAAGTAAGCTGCACTGACAGTTTGACAAGTTCAACTTTGGGAGGAAATAACTCGAGTTTGGTTGAGAATTAGGGCATGGTTTCTAAATAGAAATAAGAGCCGGTACTTAGGGCTATGAGTTCTGTTTAGGTTGTTGCACTAACAAGCTACGGATTAGGAGATTTAATTGTGTCAAATCGCATCGTCGGGCTCGGTTTGGGGCTCGGATGGCCAACCCATTCGGTCTTCAGTGGCCGACCGGCAACAGAGCATGGCCACCGCATGGAGGGAACAAAGCCGTGCGTCACCACTAGTCTGAGCAACCAGGCCACGTGGAGCCAAGCACGGCTATGTCAGGTCAGAGCACACTTTATCATCCCCAGCACTCGCCCACTCCATCCCTGTGCTCTCATTTCACTCTCTGCCTTTTTCCTTTGCCCACCCGCAGCAACCACAGTCGCCGCAGCAGCGGACAACGCCACCATCACCATTGTCGGCCACCCCGCTCGCCTTGCGCCACGTCATGTCGCTCCTCCGCCACCGCGGCAGTGCCATTGCACCTCTGCCGAGCACCGCGCCACCTTCACCGAGCACCGCACCAACTTCACCGAGCACCGCACCAACTTCACCGAGCACCGCACCAACTCCACCGAGCACCGTGCCACCTCTGCCGAGCACCGTAGCCACTCCACCGTCATCCCAGAGTCTCACCGTGCCCACATTTGCTTACTAACCGCACCCGGTAAGTCATCGTGGCCGCACCGCCTCTGACCGCCTTTCACCATAGTGGTTGGTACTCTAGAACCGCCATCACGTGCAGCAACTCGTAGACTCATTAGATCCAGTCGTAGCAGTCACCGATGGTGTGGCACCGTCGTCCTGCTCTGCCGCCACCAGAGAGGGTCACCGTCGGTGAACTTTGGTTGTTCCGCGCCGAGCTCTGTATTGACGTGTGGGATCGACTGAACAAAGGGCTCCAGCTGTCTGTGACTCGATGGAGAATGCTAGTTCATCTGTTTTCAGTTTCGTTGCAAACTTTGAAAACAATGATAAGTAGGGTGTAGAGATCTAAATATTGTGAACCAAATTTTGTAGTGTTCCTTAGGAAGTGTAGTATTTATGAACAATATAAAATCTGTCGCTTGACACCTTTTTGTAGGGTTTTCCGTTTCCACAAAAATAACCCTTGCTAGCTTGTCATTTTTGCCTAGGATGTTTTACTTTGTCAAATGGCAGAAAACTTTTATAATAGTCTATCGGTAGCACTAGTAGGCCACTATAAATTTCTGAGAATTTATTATGTACGTTTAGTATATGTTTATTATTTAACCTAAGTATCTAAATAAAATAATAAAGACATTTAAATAAATAGTTTGGGCTTTACCATTATGTTTTCTTGAGTATATTTGGTATGCTTGAATGGTTGGTAGACTTTATGTTGTCAAAATTTGAATGCTTACATGAAGTAGAAGTATTGTTGCTTTATAATTCAAGTTGGGAGGGTTTTTGGACAGATTTTGTGATTAGGTATGTTGCATAGTAAAAATGGTGTTTGCTGTAAAAATGGTTAATAACAAAGTTTTAGATAACTTATTCATTTATCTTGTGTTAAAATTTCAGAGCAATAGGCCAAAGAATTTAGGAGTTATAGCTGTTTAAAGTTAGTATTTCCTAATTGCTTGCTCTCTAGAAATTTCTGGACAGCACTGGATTGATTGTCTGTTTTGGTTAAGATAATTTGTGAATTAGCTTTTGGTGATTAAATAAGAGTTGTAGACAATTTTATAAAATTTCCAGAAAGTCCAAGATCACCACCTTTGGATAAGTAAAACTTCAGTTATGAGTAAAACAATTAGTTGCTGTTTTGTAGTGAGGTACATGAACTGCTGCAGTGTTTGATTGAGTAATTAAGAAGAGATATGCACATACTTAGTAAAATGCGATACACTTGTTATTATTTCAGCACCATGATGTTAAGAATACATACCAAAATGCATTCATCACGTATCATCATATTGTACTTGTCGACATGCATACATTCGCAATACCTTATGCCGTATTCATGCATCTAGGATCGGAGGAAGAGATAACATTGCTGGAGTTCGACGAAGTAGAGGAAGGGGACCAGCAGAAGAATCCTCAAGCCATAGCTCCCGAAGGCGAGGAGCAAAACCCAGAAGAGCTTTTGGAGTGCCCTGATCACTACCCCATGTCCTTTCTGAAAGGCAAGCCCTAGAGCATTCTAAGTCTTCCAGTATTTTACAAAATATTACTCAAGTTCTTATGATTGAAGCATTAGGTTATAAGAGTTGAATGGAACCACTTGATGCATATAAATTCCTTGTCTAGATATATCCACCGTTAACCCTATGTAGGTCCAGGATCGAATATATGCTTAGCCATGCTTAGACCGGTAGAAGTCGGGTGATTTTCTGTCACCTGCGCGATATAGGTGGATACCGGAGCATGGTTGCCTATATTTGCTATCGTGGAACAGAACCATGGGATGATGTAAATCAAGGCCGGGCGGAGTCTATGTGTAGGTTGACTCATGTGATTCCATCTATGCCGATTAAGGACCGTACCATTGTTGGCACTGTTTGACAAGATTGAACGCATGCCTATCACTTAGTTAGCCGCATAACTCGTTTCGACCGCGAAGCCGAGTAGCTCAACTCAGACCGGGCCCCGTTCTATTGTGCGCTCCTTGTAGGGAGCCAGACTGAGCCCAAGGGCAGGCTAGGCCTAAACGTCCTGACATTTGGTGTCCCGACTGTGCGGCGCGATACGAACCCACGAAATGTGGACCTAAGTTGTACCAAAGGTGACATAAGGCGACTAATGATCTAGTCTGCCTAGGTTTGTGTTATGAATAAATTCCTAGCTGGTTGAAATGGATTCGAATCACCGTCTCTCCTGGATAGTGAGAAACTTGGCTAGTACCAACATCATAGTGACTGTGTCATAGAACATGATGGTTCGAATAAGTATGGAATTACAGTACTGGCTATGGTTACTAATGTATGCTTTTAAATGATATACCACATGTTTGGCACAGGTTAGTTGGTAATTTAGAGATGGATAGTTACAATCAACTTGATAATGGAATCATAATTGTATAACTGAGTTAATCGCTTTTATGCAAAATGTTGTCAAGCTATCTCCACTTGTACAGCCTTGCATGATCCTTGGAGTCATTTTATTTCTGATTTATGATGGGTAAGTCTAGCTGAGTACCTTCTCATACTCAGGGTTTTATTTTCCCAATGTTGTAGATGGCACTGTGTACCATGGTTATTGCAAGAGTTGCTTCTATCCCGCTATGGATGAGGAGTAAGCCTTGGGTAGGCTTCTTATTTAATCCTTCTACATGCTTTTATGGATTGTGATCCTATGTTGGCACTGTACTAAACTATGTTGGAAACTTTATTTTCAAACTTAATTTGCTTCCGCTTTTATCTATCAAACTCGGTTTGTAATAACTTTGTTTCATACTCTGATGACAGAAATATGTCTGTGAACTTTATGTATTATGTAACATGTATGTTGAATTATGTACAATCTTGGTTGTTGTAAATCGTTTATCAAGACCTGTCATGGTACTCGATAGACTACCGGGTTTATATGGGTTCAAGTATGACAGTGCGACCGCTTGCGGGCTGCCATTGTACTTATACTCTTATAAATTGGTCGGTTCTACGACATTGTTGATTTGAGCTATTTTTACACCGAAGGTTATTAAGCCTCAAATCACGGTGACCTCGGCTCTGATACCACTTGAAAGGTCCTAATGGCTAGAGGGGGGTGAATAGCCTAATAAAATTTCTACAACAACACTTAACAATATGGTTAGACAATTATGAGGCAAAGCAAGTGTTGCGCTAGCCTACTCAAAATGTAAGCCACCTACCACAATTCTAGTTTAGATAGTATCTATTCACACAATAGCTATGACACTACCCTATGTTAGTGTGCTCTCAAAGGCTAACTAAAGAGCCACACCAACCAAGCAAGCAAGCTCTCACAACCAGCTACACTAAAGAGCTTGACAACTAGTTTGCAGTAATGTAAAGAGAGTGATCAAGAAGGTTATATTGCCGTGTAGATGAAGGAACCAAGCAATCACAAGGATGAATAACAATGAAGACCAATCACCTCAGAATCAATAATGACCACAATGATTTTTATCGAGGTTCACTTGCTTGCTGGCAAGCTAGTCCTCATTGTGGCAATTCACTCACTTGGAGGTTCACGCGCTAATTGGCTTCACACGCCAAACCCTCAATAGGGTGCCGCATAACCAACACAAGATGAGAATCACACAAGTCACAAGCAATCCACTACAGTACCTTTTGGCTCTTCGCCGGGGAAAGGTCAAGAACTCCTCACAATCACCACGATCGGAGCCAGAGACAATCACCACCCTCCGCTCAACGATCCTTGCTGCTCCAAGCCATCTAGGTGGTGGCAACTACCAAGAGTAATAAGCGAATCCCATAGTGAAACACAAACACCAAGTGCCTCTAGATGCAAACACTCAAGCAATGCACTTGGATTCTCTCCCAATCTCACAAAGATGATGAATCAATGATGGAGATGAGTGGGAGGGCTTTGGCTAAGCTCACAAGGTTGCTATGTCAATGCAAATGGCCAAGAGTATGAGCTTCAACCGGCCATGGGGCTTAAATAGAAGCCTCCACAAAATAGAGCCATTGTACCCCTTCACTAGGCACAACGCGGGCTGACCGGACGCTCCGGTCATGTTGACCGGACACTGGACCTCAGCGTCTGGTCGCCCGATGATAGCCACGTGTCCCGATTTCAACGGTCACTTGAGTTGACCAGACACTGTGCACAATACTGATCGGACGCTCAGCCATTAGCGTCCGGTCGTTTCTAGTAAGGTTCCAAAAACACATTTTGCCCATCGGACGCGTTCGGTCATGCGTGACCAGACCCTACCAGCGTCTGGTCAGAGACCCTAGCCTCTATGTGCTGCCCGACAATAGGACCGGACACACCTCGCCAACGTCCGGTCATTTGACCGATGCCAGCATCTCTACTGGTACAACTGACCGGACATGTTGGTTCCACTGGGACCAGCATTCGGTCACCTTATGACCAGCGAGACTAACTTCTCTTCACCCTTGCTCAAATGTGCCAACCACCAAGTGTATCACCTTGCGCACATGTGTTAGCATATTTTCACAA
Organism: Miscanthus floridulus; assembly: GCF_019320115.1. NCBI lineage: Eukaryota > Viridiplantae > Streptophyta > Magnoliopsida > Poales > Poaceae > Miscanthus > Miscanthus floridulus. The sequence goes on along the minus strand of NC_089597.1, from coordinate 26,447,558 downwards.
ACATTTTCAAGGGTGTTAACATTCCACTAGATCCTAAATGCATATACAATGAGTTAGAGCATCTAGTAGCACTTTGATAACCACATTACGATACGAGTTTCACCCATCTTAATAGTACGGCTATCAAACCTAAATGTGATCACACTCTCTAAGTGTCTTGATTACCAAAACAAAATAGCTCCTATGGTTAATACCTTTGCCTTGAGCTTTTTATTTTTCTCTTTCTTCTTTCCAAGTCCAAGCACTTGATCATCACCATGGCATCATTATTGTCATGCTATGATCTTCATTTGCTTCACCACTTGGAGTGTGCTACCTATCTTATGATCACTTGATAAACTAGGTTAGCACTTAGAGTTTCATCAATTCTCCAAAACCAAACTAGAGTTTTCAAGGTGTCGGGTTCATAAACCCGAGGTCCCTCATGGACTAGCTTCCATGCCGAGGCTCGGCCTAGAAGGATGGCCTTTTCTTCTTCTGGACCGGCCCAAGAGTCTAAACTCAATAGACCGGAGCACTCGCTTCAGGCCCTAGCCGCCTTCGGCCCATCTTTCTGACCGGAGCACCTTAGGCTCATGCCAACTCCGAATGGCCTCTCTGATCAGAGCACTGGCTTTAGGCCCCGACCGCCTTCACATGGCCTCCTCTTAGAAAGCCTGACCCAAGGACCGCCTCCGACCACAACCCCGTGTCTCTGACCAGGGTTCATAAAAAACCCTACTCATTGCTATTCTCCAACTAGTGCGCCAGAACCGACTGGGGACAATCCGATCAGGGACGCCCGCTCGAAAAGAACCAAAAGGTGTGTGGAGAAAGGCAAGGCATGGTTCACAAGTCAAAACCACTATATCAGGGACCATACCCTGCACAAAACAGTGCTCTCATATGGTAAAGCCCCCCCATGTGTCTTTGGACACCGATTGCGGTATGGGCTCCAGGATTTGCCATATCAGGTGAACATAGCGCGGCACCTCACCTGCCACAAGGCATCCAGAAGTATTTACAGGTACCTATGTCCATTCTTCTTGAAGAAGATAGCTCAATCCCCCATGCATGTCTAACATCATACAGCAACATCGACAGTATTAGGGGGCTTCAACCATTATCCAGTTTTCATCACCATAGGCAGCAAGGCTTAGAAATATCTGTACTCTCTCCCTCTCACCTATAAAAGCCATCTCCTTCATCTATGAAAGGGGATGCACTCCCTTCAACGAAGGAGGATCGTCTTCTTCAAGCTCAGACTCACTAGATTGACATCAGCCCCTTACAACTACAGGACCACCAAGTTCCGACTGCAACCCTTCTGGTCGGAGCCATCCGAACTTCTTGTATACCCTCTCCTTTCTTCTTCTCGTTTGTACCCCCACTATAGACTTCAAGAACCTAGGCTCAGGAATAAAGTCACCGACCGACCCCGACTAAACATAGGGCACGTTGCCTGAACCAGTATAAATCATGTGTCATTGAGTGCTAGGCCACCTCCGATCACAACGTATAGCAAAACTACAAATATTTACTAGTTGGTCATTTTCTGCATCGATAGTTGGCACCATCCATGGGGAAGACGTTGTACGTTCAACACTTTTTTGGTAATCGGATGGCCCATTTTTCCGCCACCCCCGCCATGGCAGGCTCGGGCGATACGATTCGCTTTGGTTCGCTGGAGTTCCCTGCACTCTCGTCCACCGGGATACAGGCTCCACCCATCTTCGAGCCATCCTAGGCCTTCTGCTTTGGGAGCCTAGACTTCATCGCTGACTAGTTCGGCATACTCCACCTCCATGAGGAGGTTCGCGACCAGGCACCCGTTGTAGGGACGTCCCCCATCGACTCCGAGACACGCGACTTCGATGGCACGGCATCTACGCTTTATTCTGAGCAAACTCTCTACTCAAACCCTGCGCCGCCATGTGGCTAGTTCCCTTATGGCCTCACATCTTTTGCGGACGCATACGCCCGGGGACTCCAAAAGGTGCTGGTGCCGCACCCTCTCACGTCTAAGTTCGTGGGGATGGTGAGCTATGCTCCCACCTGTTTCCTGGACATCATGGATGACGACGTCGGGAGTGACGGCTCCAGCATCGGCGACGTGGTGCCTAGCCATCGTCGGTCCCGGGAGTACGCTGTGACGGACGCCTCGGGACAGCCGCTAGGGGTAATAGAGTCCTTCCAGACCCATGCCCTACTGGGTCCTCATGCAGAGACCCTCGAGCTCACATGTGAGCATGGGGAGGATCTACGACGATAGTGGCTGCATTAGCTGCCAACTGCACCAACGCACTCGGCGCACCATGCTGCGCCCTATGCGCATGGACTGGCGGGTGGCGATTAGGGTCGTGCCCATCAGCCCTAGCGCAGTGCTCTGGTTCAGGGGACCAACCCCCCATAGTTCGCTTGAGCTAGTCAGAATGTTGCCGCCGCGGCAATGCTCCTGCGTGACCTGCCCGAGCTGAACGACCCTCGTGGATGAGTAATCCACCAGAACCTCCGAGCACTGTTGGAGACCGCCGCCGTTCAACAAGTGGAGTGCTCTGTTTCGCGATGCTGACTCATGACCTCGCTCACCGTCCGGGGAGTAAGGACGCAACAGATGGGGCACTACACCCTATCATCGCCACAACCACCGATTGTGGCACAAGCAGCCACAACCGCACCTTGTCTTGACTTGACGACCACCTCGTGCCAACTCCCTATCTATGCGTGGCTCAGGCCAAACCAAGACGCATGTAGTGTTGGTCGGAGTCTCAGCCCTGACCACCTAGAACCACGGACCTTTGTCCAACACCCCCAGCAAGCGCCTTTTCTGCCATGCTTCAACGGGGGTCACGACAAAGGTAAGGCCAAGCACCTAGATCAAACGAGAGCCCCTCCACATAGAGGGGAAAGAAGAACAGAAAGGATCGCCGCTGACCAGCCAAATCCATGTTGGTCGCCATGGCAGATTACACGGGCACTTAGCCCCAGCAAGACTCGTTGGGCCACTTCCACGATCTCATGGAGAGCCCATGCACCAACCACAACTATCCCATCAACCATCTCTACAAGGATTGCTAGCTCCTCAGGCGCCTACTGAGGTAGGCCAGTAGGTCAAAGGAGGAGGAAGACGGGGAAGCAGCGACCGAATAAGGGGGCGCAGCGGACAAGGATCCAGACGACTGAAGTGATCCAAATAGAAGCCCATCGACTGAAGGACGACGACGACGATGCCCTCTCCGAGGACCTTAGAACAGCTATGTCTTTTCTTCTCTTCCTAAGTTTTAGTCTTACCTTTACTTAGCGAACGCTCCTGTGAGAGCACCTCGACCCGAACACTTTTTGGCTCGGGGCGCTCGAGGGCTCCACTAGGGGGCTCTACTACCCCTCTATTTTTGTTTTTATCTTAAGTACTCTTTTACTTTCGCATGGAGAAACTCCTTCCTACCCAAACAAAAGGGCAGTTCGTTCCTTTGTTTTACCTTACGTAGCTTTGCTTTGAAACATTCTGACTGATTGCACCCCACCTTTTCCTATGGTTACGACCGGCCAAGCCTCGTGGGCCACGGCCTGGGCTCGCAAAGTTGTGACCTACGAAACAAACGGGTAGGTACAAGATACAAAGAAATTAAAAACAAAATTATGCTAAGGGAAAACTAAGGAACGAAAGGGAACAAGCCTCCCCGAACGGAGCGACTCCATCACAAGAACAAAAACCAATTGCAGTCATTAAAACACACCACAAAATGTCTTACACTGGGGCTTCCCCATGAACTTAAAACTTCCTACAGTTACTAACTACTATTATATTTTTACATGCTACTGGGCTGGCCCAGCGACATCCAATGATGGTACAACCGATGAAGGCGTAGGCTGCTCACTTCCCGATGAAGGCGCACGGCATCTGGCTCGGTCAAAACTGGGGCGACATTCACCTCCAACCTAGGCTCCTCGCCATCCAAGAGCTCTATAGCATCCTCTCCACATGTGCTTTTGGCCAGGTCTTCACGATGGACGTCCATCACCCACTCGGTGGAGACTTGGTCTGCCACCGACCGCGCGTACGGCAGCAAGCTCTCCCTGATGGACTAGATGTCCGCCATGCTCATTCCTTCAGCATATCCGCTACATATGGTGGCGAAGTCCAGGTGCAGATGGTGCGTCCCCACTGCGGTCAGCACCCCCGACGCTCTGTAGAATAGCTCGGATCTAATAAGATCCTGGACCTCCCCTGGGACCTAAGCCAGCTGGACGGCGGGTGCGTTGGTACTCAGCGCTGACCCAAAGATCTCCGAAACAACGTGCTAGGCAACGTTGTGGATCTGGTCAAGATCCCCCTCGAGAGCACTACGCTCCTCATGGGACTTGGCCAGCTCCTCTGTATGTCGGCCAAGCGTCACCTTAGTCGTCTCTAGGTCCCGCTCTAGCACCTCCACTTTTTCGCCCAGCTCTGCGAGAAGAGCAACGAGCTCAGAAATAGGCTGAGGGAAAAGCCAACACAACAAAAACAAAAAGGGGACATACCAACATGAGAAGCCTCAAGGGTGGAGAGATCCTCCGCTTGCCCAGCCACCTACTCATGCAGCCGGGCCACCTGCTCATGTAGCCAGGCACTCGCGTCCTCCGTCTCCATCATCTGGCCCCAGAGCATGCGCATCTCTCGATCTACCTCCGACCGGGCCCTCCGCTCCACCTCTAGGGCCTTCTCCGCTGACTCTAGGGCGGCACGCTCTGGATCAAGGGTCACCAAAGCCTCCTGAAGCGCCACCTTGGTGTTCACTAGGGACACCCGCAACTCTGCCTCAGTCTCTGCCTAGCAGGCCCTTGCCGCCTCAAGCCCTTGCTCGGCCGCAGTCACCCGCTCCTCCGCACGCTGCCCCTCCACCCATGCCGCGGTCGCCTGGTCCTAGGACTCACGGCAAGCGAACTCCGCCCGATGCTCGAGCTCAGCCATCTGGGCGTACTTCGACCGGAGGAAGTGGGACTTGCGGGACGATGTCTTCCTTATCTCCTATGAAAGGTAAGCACGCTAAAAACAACCGACAAGGGGTAAAAGACAAGTACTAGAAACTCACCTCCGCCGCGAGCTGCATGTCACCCTCAACCAACTGCCGGGCAAACAAAGCCCACTTTCGGGCACTTTCAAGCTGCATGGTCAGCTTGGTGAGTTTTGATATCACGACGTGCCCTTGCCCTCCGAAGATGTCCTAGAGCTGACGCTCCCAGGAGTCCTGAAGGATGAACCACATGCTCGCTGGGTGCTTAGGGCAGGGCCACTCCAAGTCACCCTCTAGCACTTCGCCGGAGGGCCCAGCCTCCAACCATGCCACCACCAAGTCTTGTGGTGGCATCACCAGCCTGCCAGAGGTCCTAGCCACCGACTGGACCAACACTAGGCTCTACGATGGCACCAACGGCTCCACTGCGACATCACCGGTGGGTTGCTACAACAGCACTGACGGCTCCCCCGGGACACTCACCTTGATGTCAGATGGGATCTCCACCACCTCATGGACCTAGGCCGCAGTCGGGCATCCCAACCCCAGCCTAGCCACGTCTTCCCTCGGCGCCTTCAGCTACGACGGCAAGGGCGAGCCACGCGACCCTCTACCCGGCAAGGAAGGAAGCTCGGTTTCCCTTGCCTCCACCGTGAGAGTCACCTCCAACGCCACTACCGCCATCAGCACTGGGATCGCCGCTAACACCGACACCACAACTGCCACCTCCTCAACAGCCAAGCCGGAGGGCACCATCCCTGGAACGGAAGGTCTTGTCACCGCGACACGCTGCAGAATGGGCTTCCAGGTCTCCCGCATGGCAGTTGGGGCAATACTCATCCCCGGCATCCCCAAGCCACTAACGGAAGGTATGGGTCAGTCACACTCCAACAAAAAGCTCAGCCAGTGAAAAACCAAAAGAAAACAGAGAAAGATATACTGGGCGGCGAGCGGCACAACTCTGAAGGTTGACCCCAACCTCAACGCACCTGCGCATCAAGGACCACTCTCGGACCACGACCCGCACCCCTTTACTTTGGCAGGGGGCAAAGTCATCCCTACTGGCTCCTTCCTGACCTACGGGTCATCCCGACCCCTAGCTCAGGAATCCTCGACCGAAGCAACTAGCGTAGTATCCTTTGACTGCGACTCACGCGACACATGTGCCCTGGTCCGCCCCTTAGATCGCCCGACATGCTCGACTACGCCCGCCACAGGCGGGTCCTCCTCCCACCGTGAGTCATGCCACCGGTTTGAGCGATGTGCGAGTGTCAGTCCGCCCTTCAGCAGACCACCCGTCTTGCTCCACCACGCCCACAACAGGTGGGGGCGGGGCCGGCGATGCCGTCAAGGGGCGTGGTGATGGCGTCCGCTTCGACTCCCGCTCACCTATGACGTCCGCACCCGCTGCGCGTTTCCTCAACAAGGGATCCGCCACACGACACATGACCACTAGCTCATCACCAGCGGACGACGTCGTAGCATCACGACGCTCTGCTGAGGTCACAACGACCCCCCTACTCTCCTCCTCATCGGAGAAGACCATACCATCTAGATTCGTAGGATCATCTGACGCGAGTTCCAACTCGACATCGCTCCTACATTCCCCGACCCTCATGCGTCGGACGATCTCCTGCTCCTTCTCTTGCTTTCGCAGGATCTTATTCTTTTTCTTCTTCTGGGCCTCGGCTGCCTTCTTTTGAGTGGTCTACCGAGCCATGCCCTCTAGACCCTTGGGAAGGTGCAGTCATGACTTATACCTCCCAAGCCCCTATAAAATGAAGGAACCAGGTCAAAGAAATAGGAAAGAGCAAAGAAGAAGCTCGAACAGAAACAAGGGAACACACTAATGTGGATGCGATCGAGGCGTTGAGCTGTATGGGTTTTCCCACAACTGTCTCCCCGGGCCTCAGCTACAACACCCGACTGACGTGACTCCAGACCTCATCATCCAGCAACTCTTCAGGCGATGCGCGGTTTGGGTCCGACCGGCCACCGTACTCCCACATCGGCTGTGTCCTCTCCGCCAACGGCGCAATCCGATGGCGGTAGAGGGTGTAGAACACCCGCACTCCGTCAAGGCCTTGTCTCATGAGCATCTAGAGCTCCTCTTCAATGGCCTCCACCTTGTGCCTCCTGTTATAGCCGCAACCCCACGACTAGCTTTCTCGCTCCTCTGGCCTCCTGCCTCCTGCCGGTAAACATCGGGAACGGCATCGCCTCCGAGTTCCTAATGTAGAACCACTCCCTGTGCCACCCCCGGTTGGACCTACAAGGGGTGTACACAAGGTACGAACCTCCTACACTTGGCTTCCTCTAAAGGGCGAAACCTCCCACTGGCGTGGCCTCAACCAAGCTCCCCACCGTCAAGGTCCTCCCAAAGAAGAATTGCCAAAAGAGATCCACATGCGGCTCCATCCCGAGGGAAGCTTCGTAGGCGGTGATGAAACAAGCTATATGCAACACCACCATCGGATTGAGGTGTTGCAGCTTCAAATCCCACTCATTAAGAAGCCCACGCAGGAACCAGTGCACGGGGTATCCTAGCCCTCACTCATGAAAGGTAAGGAAGGACACTACCTCACCAGGACGAGGTCGCGGGAACTCCTCTCCCCTAGGGACCCTCCAGTGCGCCACCTCCTGCGGCGGCAGAAAACCCTTCTTGACAAAATACTCTAGCACCAACTTCCTCATGGTGGATGACCTCCAGTCCAACATCTTACTCTGGCTTATGAAAAGGATCAGTGAGTTCTCTTCTCCCTCGCTCTCTCCCCCGTCCTTTCCTAGAAACCTCCGCGGCTCTCTGGAACAATCTCGATGAGGAGGAAAAAGAAAGGCGGTGGTGGTAGATGACGAATAGGCAAAAGAACGAGGCGAACAACCTCTCTCTTCTCCTACTTCAAGGAAGGGGAGCAGCGGTTAAGAAAAGGATGTGCCAATCGGGAAGGCACAGCGGTAGGGCAAAAAACTCTCTCTCCTTCCATTTAATGTAGATGGGACGCCCTCTGATCGATGAGATGCGCCCTGCTCGATGGAACGGCTCCTGATCATACGGGATGTGGCCTGGCCATGGCCCACCACTACCGCACGATCGACCACTACCACACAACGGGCGCAGGAGCCGAAGCGCCACCGCACGCAGGTGACTCCCCACATCCCTAGGCCAGACCTAAAGGAACCAGAACGATGGGTAAGGATAGACACCAACTGATAGGTCATCAGAATCCTGGTCAGACGTCTTCGACTAGAGCTCTCCGAACCCCGTCTCTCAGGTCGCCAAGGTGAGCATGTGTTCATTAATACAAACAGTTCACACAAGGGCTAACCCACGATTGACAAGCGCAGGTACCAGTCGGATGTTTTTGACTAGAGCTCCTCGAACTCCGTCACTCTAGTCGTGTAGGCACCACCACACGAAATCTCTGCCAAGAGACAACCAGACCTCTCTAAGTTGATCGAGTCACCCAGGATAGATCAACCGGCCTCCTGAGTTGATCGATTCACTCAGGATAAGCACCTGAGATATAGGTAGGAAGCGAAGGGGCGCCCCATGTGGGCCATGCCGACTCCATCTCAAATGATGAGCATGGATCCCGGTCGGATATTTCTGACTGAAGCTCTCCGAACCCTGTCGGATATTTCTGACTGAAGCTCTCCGAACCCTGTCTCTCAGGTCATCAAGGTAAGTATATGTTCATTAAATACAAAACTGTTCATATGAGGACTAACCCATGATTGACAAGCGTAGGACCCGGATGGACATTTTTGACAAGAGCCCGACGAACCCCGTCTCTCTAGTCTTCAAGGTAAAACACTATCAAAGCCCTTATATTTCAATTTAAAAACATTCATACATCCATACGCGCATTTCATTCCATACGCCTGAATCCCCTGGACGATTAGGGCATGAACCGCCTGGGGGCTAGAAACTAAGCATCGCACGTGTAGTGAAATGCACCAGAACGCTCTGTGTTATGCCACGAAGCGGTGGTTTGCCTCATTCGACATGAGCAACCAAACAGAGCTAGGGGAGAAAACCGTAGATGAGCACCATGTGACCTTCGCCCGATCTAGCAAACTAGGTCATCTCAACCTTCTCATTCGATCCTAAACCTCTCGCTAGACCCACAGAATCCCCATCGAGGGGAGGCCGTCAGGCCACCCGGGTAACTCTATGGAATGACCTAGGCACCTACTGAGTTGCAGGTAAAGGAGTAGTGGAATGCCACAAGAGGGCTATGCTGACCCCGTCGCGAACGATAGACCCGGATTCCACTCGATCACACCCATTAGCGAGCTCACCGAGCTAGTCTTCAAGCCCAAGCGATTGGGATTGGCGATGAAAATCAACCCCTCTGGTTGTGAGGAACCAGATGGGGAAGCGCAAAAAACAACTCACAACCCCCACGAAGGCCCGACAGGGCTCGGGGGCTTAAATGCCATGGGACCATGACTCCGAACTCGCATCGACGGGATAGGCGACATCTGGCTACGGCTCTTAGGACCATGACTCCTGAACTCGCATTGATGGGATAGGCGACATTCGGCTATGGCTCTTGGGACCATGACTCCTGAACTCGCGTCGATGGGATAGGCGACATCCGGCTACGGCCCTTGGGACCGCGACTCCTGAACTCACGTCGACAGGATCGGCGACATCCAGCTATGGCTCCTAGGACCACAACTCCTAAACTCACGTAACGACTTCCTGAACTAACTAAACTAACTATCTTAGTCCACGACAAGCACCGACGCCTAGGGCTACTTGCGACTCCACCTTACCCGATCCCACGGCGCGCACCATTGCCAAAGATCAAACTCTGTTGCATCTAGAACTAAGTTATTTCCGTTCATGGCACGCACCGACGCCAAGGCTTGTTTCAAAACTAAAAACTTCCTCATCCGATCCACGGCGCGCACCAACGCCGGGATCATTAAGTTCTATCTCAATCCAATCCCCACACTTAAAAACACCTCGGCTGCACAACGACGCCATGGTTAAACAAAATTCTATCTCAAACTAACAACAGACATACACGCCTACTGAGACAACACCCCCAGTTGTTTTGGCCCGAACCGTCTGGGGCTCGAGGGCTACACCCATGGGTGCGCTCGTGCGCACCCGTCGGCAAGACAAAAATCCCCCAGACGATTCTATCCGAATCGCCCGGGGGCTCGAGGGCTCCTGTTGGGTTCATAAACCCGGGGTCCCTCGAGGACTAGCTTCCATGCCAAGGCTCAGCCTAGAAGGACGGCCTTTTCTTCTTCTGGACTGGCCCAAGAGTCTGAACTCAACAGACCAAAGCACTCGCTTTAGGCCCTGGCCGCCTTCGGCCCATCTTTCTGACCGGAGCACCTCAGGCTCATGCCAACTCCGAATGGCCTCTCCGATCGGAGCACTGGCTTTGGGCCCCGGCCGCCTTCACACGACCTCTGCTCGGAAAGCCTGACCTAAGGACCACCTCCGACCATGACCCCATGTCTCCGATCGGGGTTCATAGAAAACCCTGCTCATTGCTATTCTCCGATTAGCGCGCTAGAACCGACTAGGGACCATCCGACCAGGGACGCCCGCTCGGAAAGAACCAGAAGGTGTACGGAGAAAGGCAAGGCATGGTTCACAAGTCAAAACCACTATACCAGGGACCATACCCTGCACAAAACAGTGCTCTGCAGCCACCCTAACACAAAGTATTATAGGGGCTGCTAGAAACTCCCATATAGTAAAGCCCCCCCACGTGTCTCTAGACACCGATTGCGGTGTGGGCTCTAGGATTTGCCATACCGGGTGAACATAGTGTGGCACCTCACCTACCACGAGCCATCCAGAAGTATTTACAGGTACCGGCGTCCATCCTTCTTGAAGAAGATAGCTCAACCCCCCGTGCACATCTAACATCCTACAGCGACATCGACAGTATTGGGGGGCTTCAACCATTATCCAGTTTTCATCACCGTAGGTAGCAAGGCTTAGAAATATCTGTACTCTCTCTCTCTCACCTATAAAAGCCATCCCCTTCATCTATAAAAGGGGATGAGCTCCCTCCGACGAAGGAGGATCATCTTCTTCAAGCTCAGACTCACTAGATCGACATCAGCCCCTTACAACCGCAGGACCACCAAGTTTCGACCACAACCCTTCTGGTCGAAGCCATCCGAACTTCTTGTATACCCCCTCCTTTCTTCTTCTCGTTTGTACCCCCACTACAGACTTTGAGCTCCTGGGCTCAGGAATAAAGTCACCGACCGACCCTGATTGGACGTAGGGCACGTTGCCTGAACCAGTATAAATCATGTGTCATTGAGTGCTAGGCCACCTCCGATCACAACGTACAACAAAACTACAAATATTTACTAGTTGGTCACTTTCTGCACCGACACAAGGTATAACGGCTAGTTTTGAGTGTGGGCTTATAAATAGAGGTTCTGGTCGGCCATGGCCACTTTCTTGGCACTTCCTACACCTACATACACCCTTAGGGAGCTGAGCAAACACAATCCACTCATTTGCATACTTGATTTCATCATTTGAATGAGATTGGAGAGCCCCTAGTGCATTGCATAGTTGTAACACCTCGGGTGTTTAAATATTAAAAACATGACATGTCATCATATGCATTGCAAGGCATTGGTCATATTGCAAACTTTGATATGCATTCACTAAAACAAGTTTACATTTATGTTATGAGTGTTGAATTGAATTGTTTGAATCAAGTTCAAAATTTGGTTTGGATTTGAATTTTCGAGAAAACCCTAATTTTCAGTATTTAAATCCTACCCTGAAAATCATTTCAAAATCTAAGCATATTTTGGGGTTGAGCCCAAAAGCAAAAGTGTAGAGCTTGTCAAGTTATACAAAGTTTGTTTTTGGAGTTTTCAAAGTTATTATGAAAAATTCGAAGTAATTCGAAAAGGCGTAATTCGTTAAATGTCCCCTATTTGAATTCAAAAGTTCATTTCAAAATGTAGACTGAATTAGGGGTTGGTTATAAAAGCAAAGTTGTAGAACTTTAAATTTTGAACAACTTTTATTTTTGGAGATTTTTGAGTTGTTATACAAATTTGGGAGTAATTTCAATTTGAAAACGAATGGCAATTCTGTAATTACTGTGAACAGTGTTCACCGTCTAAGCTACACCGCCGGCGACCTTCGGCTTGCTTCCAGGCGCATCGTGGCTGTCGGTGGCATCACGCTGGCATGGGAAAAGGCTACATCATGGTTTCCTTGTGCTTCTGAGCCATGTTATAAAGACCGAGACGCCGTCGTCGTCGTTTTTCTTCCTCCTCTGTTTTTCTCCCGCCGCCACCGACAAACTCCGTTGAGCTTGCGCCGTTGTCTTAGTGCTTGCTAGTCGCAGCTATAGCCCATCATGGCTCTGCCTGCTCCTTGTGCATCCAACCAACCTACTTTTGCAGCTTGATTTCACCAAGAAACTGCTGTGCGCGCTCTTCTTCCTCGCGGCCGGCAGCGTCGCCGTCGCGTTCGCCTCACCGTGGCCAGTGCTCCACGGTGCGTATCCGTCCTTGATTTGTAGCCCTTCTACTTCACCGTGTTACCTTGGTCCTCTGTGACCTTTTGATTGAACCATTCCTCCATTGCAGTCACCAGGAGTCAAGCTTGCCATCACCGCCGTTGCTGTCACCGTCGTCTGACGCCACCCTTGCTGCTCATCGTCTACCGCACGTTCTAACACGTTTGTGGTGAGCTTCTGTTGCTTCTCGAGTAGTTTTAGAGAGCTTTAGCAAGCTCTAGTTGCTTGAATGCCGTGGTGCCACCGTGTCCTGCTCGGCCGAGCCACCATGGCCGGTGCAGTGCTCGATACTGGCCGTGTTTGGTCTCGGTTGTGCCACCAATCGTTGCGCCTTGTTGTGGTGATCACCGTGGTGCCTTTGTCTTCGCCGTTGGTCTCACCGGCGGCGAGGAATCACCAGTCAGCGCGTGTGTCACCAGAGTCAAAGTCGGAGGTTGAAGATGACAGGCGGGACCCGATGTCAGTGACTCAGCGTTCAAATGGAAATTTTTCTATTTTCTAAAATGAATGAATAGTGTATGTTTTTGTTATTTTTGTGTAGAATTATTTAGAGCTCCAAAAATTATGAAAATTTTTGTGTGACCTCTCTGTGATGTATGTTATTTAAGAAAAATATGAAATGTTGTTTTTCAGTAATTTTTGAATGTGATAAAAATTGCTCAATTAATTAATAAATGAGTTTCCATGATTTTTCTAGGCTTATTTATGTATCCAAAAATTATGAAATTTGTTTTGCCACTTACTTATCATGTGATGAATCCTTACTAAAATTTTGAGATCAATTAGAATAAGTTGAATTATTTCATAATTTTGAATTAAATAATTAATTCATAAAAGTAAATAGTAATCTTTTATGATTTTGGTTTTGATTGAATTTTGGATTGAGTGATGACCTTGGGTCATTAGTTGGTAATGATCCTTGGCAATTGATTTAGGTGTTGCAAAAAGGTTTAGTTAGTTTGACTTGTAAATGTACCGCGAAGAAAAGTTGTATTCCAGTTGTTGACTTTTGCATCCATCATCGAGCATCATGTTTCATATTCCGCATCATGTTAAACATGGCATTGTTACTACGTGTAGTGAATGAAGGTGAACACATGGTAGTTAATCAAGTTGCGGAGGAGGTTAATCCGTCTGTTGAGGTCGGATCGAATACTTGTGGAACATCGCAGGAATCAGACTTTTCTGTCAACGAAGGCAAGCCCCGGATGCATACAACCCTACCTTATGTTTTACAAATTAATTTCCCTTTTGCTTTTCTTTACTGCATTAAGTGATTATGAGTTAAGTAAAAGCCTAATTGGTGCATTACCAACATTGTTTTTCCGTATCTACCTTGTTACTAGTTTTACGTCGTAAATATCTAGTTATGCTTAGCCATGCTTAGACAAATCAAAGTCGGGTGATTACCTGTCACCTGCAAGTTTCAAATGGATCTTTGGTTACTTATGTTATCATGAGATATGAGAATATGAAGTAATAAATCTAGACCGGGCAGATTCAGTATGTGAGAGCCACAAGACGTGGAGGTCTTGTGAGCAGGTTCTTTCCGCCTGTGTCGATTAAGGTCCGTCCGTTGTTGAACTATGTGCGGTGAGACTTTGTAGTACTAACCACATACTCTGGTAAGCCTTAACTTGGCGATTCTATTACGAGAATAACTACTTGTGCACTGGGAGTGGAGAGATGGTGGGAATAGCGTGTACCCACGTGGCAATAGGCTAGATTGGTGGAGTACTGTATTCTCGGGTGGCGCGGACCTGTTCTTGTTTTAGAGAATCCAAGAGTAGGTTGGTATATGTAGGTCGGGGACCTGCATATGTCGTGTGGTCTAGAATTCCCAGCTGGGTTATAATCGGTTCGAATCGTCGTTGCGCCTTGGTTATGGAGACTCACTTCTCTGTTCATCATCGTAGTTTAATAACTGAAATTTGAGAAGGTGTTGGATATGAAGTTTCATGATCTCAATACAGATCGTGTCATCTTTGTATGTGATTTTATGAAGTTTTAAATGTCGAATTAAAGAATTTTGTTAAAAAGCTTTTCCGCAAAATAACTTTGATTATTGCTAAAGCCATACCTTGAATCCCTGAGCCTACATTCCTGAGTTTATCAGTCTTATTTCAGTTAAGTCTTGTTGAGTACTTTTGTACTTAAGGTTCGTTGACCCTTGTTGCAGGTGAGCCTCATGAGCAGATCTGTTTTGGATCGTGCTGCATGACTATTGTTCGATCTGATGATGAGAAGTAAATGTGTGGTCCTTGGGCAGGGCAGTTTTAATGTGTGTTTTGTATTATGTTATAATGCCACTCCACTACTACGTTTTGTAATATTAACCGAACTTAGTTGTATGGTTTGAAACAAATGGTTTGTAAACTATGTTATTGTAAGTCTTCCACTGTTTTTACTCTGATATAGATATTTGAATAAATGTTGTAATACTGCAATGACTCTGTAATATGATCCTGCTTGGAAATCATGGATGATTTGGGGTTCCTCGAGGACACCCGATAGACTTCTTAAGTTACTAGGAATATATGCATAGTTGTCAATGGTCGTTGGACAGTGACAAGTGCATGTGGGTCCTATAATTTAGGAGGTAATTGGACCTCATCATGAGCCCTGAAGCCATAATTGGACCATGTGGTATTGATCGCCACATCATGGACTGCAGGATTCCCTTTTTGGTTGCCCTGACGGCTCCATGGAACCCTGTGCCCGTGTTTCACCACTATTCTGACTACCTCGAGTCACGAGGACATGCCATCGAGATCTACCGGGACCCACACTACCTTTTGAAGTAGACACATTGCACAACTCACGGACAAAGCCCTGGTATGCACCGCATGACCTAGCACCATGCCGTCGTGGTATTGAGTCCGTTCCCGACATTTCGGCTGCCTCGTTAAGCGATGGCAAGCCGTTGCAAAACTGTGTGATCCCTAGCATCGTACCGATGACAAGTGGAGTCTTTCCGACATCCCAGTCGCCTTGCCTTCCAAGTGCGTGCCATTGAGGAGATATCATGACCCCGTCTACTGTGAGCCGTAACCTCTGGACCATGAACCCTAGTCATATGTCTTATCGAGACCATGGAGAGCCCCATCTCGCATCTTTCCATATATGCATATCTACCTTGTTGGGCCCTATTCTTACGACCTATCTGTCCATGACTGTCTTATAGGAATCCATCTATCACCTAGCTATGGAATGTGCTACTCTACAGTCATGTCAAGTTGTTGCATCCTTTGGTCGTGTTTGGTTCTTATCGCTGATTGTTGGTGTTGTTGCCTACGTGCCGAGCCTTAGAGCTGGCTGAGGGATCATACCATGTTCAGACGTTACGATTGTGAGATCTGTCTCACCATGACCGTGATGCCGAGTGTAACTCGACCCCTTGCTTTTTAGATGACTTCATAGTACCACGAGTGTTAGCTCCTGTCTTCGGCCCTAGAACATGGTCGTGATGGATTCACTGTCGATACTAACATCGATGCAGATATCACCCGCACGGCTTGAGCCCACCAATGACCAAGTCCTATGGGAGATGACCTAGGAGATAACAATCGTGGAACGATGGATGCCAACACGTGTTGATATAGCTTGTGGCTATGAGTCCGCCTCGCCATAACCATGGAGCTACGCCTCTCTTTCACTTTTGGTTGCTTCTTCATGCTCAAGCCCTTGTATGCTTGTACCCCGTTTGACCATCACGTTTCTCTGACTCTCGTAGTGACAACCACACCGCTTCTAATCTGAGAGATATCTCAATGCCAGTGCACCCAGGTTAGGTACCCTACGAGTGGCTTACGCACTTGGTGTTCTTGAGTGTCGCTCCTTCTGATGCCCCATCTTTGCCATAGCATGTGCGTTAGAAGAAGTGGACCTTGCTCTTGGTTGTTCTTACTCTTATTGCCCCAATAGCCCGCTCTGTTCGATCCCGTCTTGCCCATGACGAGTGGATCAAAGACCGGACTATTCCCTTTTGTTAGCGAAGCTATGGTCTATGTCGTACCTCGGACCCATGCGTGTTGACCTGATCGACCGTCTAAAACCATCTTCCCCAAAGATGTGTCTAGGAGCATAACATGGACGTGCCTATCTAACCCCGCTACTTTTGTCGTGTTGAACGACTATCTCCTCGGCTCCCAACGTTGATGTGTTGTATGGATCGAGAGGACCCATCGCTGTCCAACCTCTTTGCGCTACCACTTCCTACCATAGCGGGTGAGCCAAAGTACATTGGAGCCAAGTCACAATAGTGTTATTCGTTGACTTGCGAGATAAGGCTATAAGAGCTTAACCCCATCGTTCTTCCTTCGTTGGGCCTGTCTTCTGATTCTCATCATCTCCATGATGCCCGGAAGGAAATACAACAAGCCATGATGTTTGCTATGAATGAGCTCTGGCTTACACCATTTATCGTAAAGCCGTACTGGCTTGGCCATGGCATAAGCTTGTGCATAAGCAAACCATGACTTGTGTTTCTTGGCCTAAGGAAATTGGACAACCACCAAGAGGGCTAAGCTATGAATCTTTTAGTGTGCCATTGGTGTTATTGGATCTTCCTGCGTCTTGTCATCTTTTCGAGTGTTGTGTGTTCTCCAGCTTTGCGTGTCGCTTCGTGGAGTAGCTAGCTATCGGATCAAGAGAATAGGAACGACAACAAGGACTGTGGACTGGAGTCGACTCAGGAGGAGATGACCCCGCTAATGGAACACCAACAAATGGAGAATTGTACCACTACTACCTCTACATCGCAGGTGTCATGGCAGCACCCTCTTTTAGAGAATCCTATTAGACATTGCATAATATCTAGAATTGCTAGCGCTTTATAATTATTCCTTTGATAGTACTTTGAAGTATGCTACTACCTGAGCCATTATTACCCTGATGCAACCCACTCTACTATGTCACCCTGCTTTACGCATTCGCTCACTTATATATGCTTACTTGCCTACTTGCTTGCATATTACACCGCTATACTTATTATTAACTCCACTTCGCATTATATCTGGGATGTGATGCTGGTGGTGAACCCCCTAGGAATGGTTTGGCTATGGGTGCTAGACTTGGAGGTGTGTGAGCGTGCTACGTGTGTCTTGGGTGCGTGGAGAGTGAGGGTTGTGTCGACCGAGCTGGAATAATGACAAGCCTAGGGCGAGTCTTGCCATGTGGTGCTACCTGGGCACTTGGATATGGAATACCTGTGGCGGGTAAATGGTAATTGGAGGTGGCCTTGGGTGTGAACCTCGGAGAGGTGGAGCCCAGGGTAGAGGTGTTGTGGTGGCACATAAAATGGAAACCCTAATGAAGACATTCTAGCTTGGTCAATCCCTAAGGACTTACTAGTACTCAGACTCACCGGGAATCCTTTACATCCCACTCGCCCTATATGGTGCGGGATGGTTAGACTACTTGGTAATACAATGCCACTACTGCTAGGTGAACGTGTGCAAGGAGGTACGGGGCGTGTGATTTCCCCCACACCCTTCCGAGACTTTAGGAGGCCTTGTGGACCTAGCTCTTGACATCCGGAGGGCCTCGGCTCTATCTACGACTCACAGTATCAGCCATCCTAGACTAGACTTGGGATGTTCTAGGGCTAAGAGGTAGGGTGGCATCGTTCTAGGCTAGCAAGCAGCTAGAATCTGCCTAGATGGGGCACCATTGAGGATGGTTATCTTGTGGGTATGTAAAACCTCTACAGAGTATTTGGTTGATCGATCGATACATATGCTGACTTGTCAGCTATGGACCTTTCCTGGGTTTCGCTTAAACTAGATAGGAGATGAGTCCTTCTTTCCTCCCACCAGGGTTGGGGTATTTTCTGGTCGTGAGCCTTGGGGGCTACGGGCCGTTGAGACAAGGCCGAGAGGGAGTTGGCCTGTCGACCTGAGTGTGTGAGATGAGATGTGGTGTGGTGGTGTGGAGATGGTTTGGGATGGATGGATGGCGGATGGATATGGATGGTGTGGTGGTGAATGTGTTAAAAATGGGATATTATTATTATTATATTACTAAAGTTATTTACTTCTCATGCGCTAAGGATGCAAACCACAGCCAAATATTAGGATCGCCAGATCCCTTGTTTATCTTTTCCACTAAAGCTTATCGGTGCTAACCATGGCCTACACACATCTGGTGGTGTGCAGATTTCCTGCTTCTCAGAGATACTGACTTTAGAAGGATTAGGAGGTCTCGTGCCTACGCTCAAGTTTGGTTCGGAGATGGAATCTACGCTGCACTACGCCAACTCTAATGATGCCCGTGAAGGAGGAGCCTTCACTCGATAGTCTTTCTCTAGATTAACTTTGTAATAGGCATGTTCCCCAGTGATGTAATATCTTGTATTCTTGTAATCTTACGATGTATGACTGTGACATCGACTGAAATATAATAATATGATGGAATCAGTTCTTGGTTTTATCATATTAAAATTCATTCTGTGGATTTTCCCTTCAAGGAAAATTGAGGATGTTTCACTCTGGCTTGCCTCTTTCGCGCTGCTACAAAGCATGCCGGAGCCATGCCACAGCACCACCACCAGCTCGCCGTCATAGCTGAATGCCTGTGCCACCTCAAGCCCCTCCTTTAAGCTAGGACCATGATGTCACCAACACCCCTTCCTCACCGGTACACCACGACATCAACCGTGCACGCCAAGCACATCGTCTAGCATGGCCGTGGCATTGACCTCGCCTCGAGCCATGCTGCATCCTCCTCATCGTGCTCCACCTTCATTCACACCAAGCCTCGTCACCAAGCTGCACCACGACATGGACTTCGCAAGCCACGCCCTTCCTCATCACAGATGTCATGCCTACCTTGTCCGTGACACCGCACCCTATGTCGACCTCATCATGACCATGCTAAACAGTGGCCAAGCCTCCACCGCATTGCCAGAATCCTTCATCGGCACCGTTCCACAGCACCACCTCGCTACCGGCAAGCTTCTCCTTTGCCACCAGTGAGCAGCTACAGCCAAAGCTCTGCCTTTTCTTGTTTCCCGCCATCGTTCCTGATCAATTCCTGTGTGTGAGCTCGAGCTATGAGCTGCTACACAAACCAGGTGTCATAGGGAGCCGGGAATGGGAGTTGCACCGCCTATTCATCGCGCTGACCACCTCATCGAGCTTTGTAGTGGCACCACCTCACCGGTGACCCTATCCTTCTCCACTACCTACGACCTGCCGTGCCCAAAGGCTCTACCTTTTTCCCCTTCCTACTGTTATCCTTGCTGAGACCAGCCTTCATGCCATCATCTTTTCACTACCATAGGGAAGATGCGACACTATTGCGCCATCCACTGGAGCTAGACATCGCTGCTATACCTCATCGACCAGCCCTGGCCACACCCAGCAAGCTATCGGCTAGCCGTAGTTAGTCATAGCTAGCTGTAGCCGGCCATCGGTCAGCCACAGCCAGCTAGCAGCAAGCCATAGCTAGCCACAGCTAGCTGTAGTTCGCCAGAACATGCCGTTGCAGCCCTTCTTCCTCATCGTAGCAAGGTCGACCCTTTTTAACCTAGCCAACACCTTTCTCGATGTTGGCAAAGCTTCACTTTTCATTTCATTCACTTGTTCGTACATCATTTTGTCATTTATCATCTATACTTGTTCATGCACTTCATACATGATCATCTATCTATATCTATGATTGCCTATGTCATGCCTTCATTGCCAGTCTATCTCTTGTGATGCTATGGATATGTGCTTCGGGTCTATCTCTTATGATTCTGCGATGAATACCACATTCGGGTCGATTGGGCCACCGTCGTGCACCCCTAAACGAACGGGCAGGTCAAGCACACAAATGGCATGGTCCTATAGGGCCTCAAGCCTAGGATCTTCAACTGGTTGAACAAGTTCGGTGCATGGTGGGTCACTGAGCTCCCTGTGGAACTCTAGAGCCTAAGGACAACTCCTAGTCGAGCCACCAGCTACACACCCTTCTTCATGGTCTATAGTTCTGAGGCTGTCCTCCCAACCAACCTCAACTATAGAGCACCAAGGATCAGGGCATCCCATGAGGATGCCATGGACCAGTTGGACAAAGCTCGCGACGTCACCCTCCTTCGCTTGGCCAAGTACCAGCAGGCGTTGCGATGGTACCATGGCCGACGGGTGCAGGGTCGAGCCTTCAACATCGAGGACCTAGTCCTTCATCTCATACAGAGCAACAAGGACCGCCATAAGCTCTTCCTGCCCTAGGAAGGGCCATACGTCATCGTGGAAGTACTCCGGCCAGGCGCCTACAAGCTGAAAACCATCGACGGCGAGGTCTTCACCAATGCCTGGAATATCGAGCAGCTACATCGTTTTTATCCTTAAATAAACGCATGCATTCTCTTATCAGTTTTGTCATCAAAATCCCTAATCTTTCATGACATCTGACCCCTACAAGTGTAAGGGGTCGGACCTCACTTAGGGGCTAGTATGAGTACATTTATCTTACAAATATTCTCTGTGCTTTCCCTCTTTTCTCACGGTAAGTCCTAAGAGCTAGAACTTCGGGAACAATTCCTAAGTATAACTGGTAGGACTACGAGAAACCTATGCCCTGATGGCTATGGTCTCTTTGCTCACCAGCATGATTAGAATTGGCTTGCCCACACTCTGAGCTTTTGCAACCTTAACTATGGGAATGGTTGGAAGGAACTAAATCTCTTTTGCAAAAAGAGGGAGAAGAGTTGAAAAGTTGTTTTGCCGTAACAAAATTTCCCCCTGGGTTGGTGTTGTTTCTGGATTTGGCCATTGAGGCAATGCATGAGAGGGAGTCGTCCTTGCTGCCTAGAGAGTGAGAGTGTGGTGAGATGTGTGTGATGGGTGGGAAAACGTGTGTGGATGATATGGGTTAAAACTTGATGAACTATTATAAAATATTGATGAACTTGCATTGGAAACCTATAGCCATATATAGGCCTTTTGCTCTACCCTTGCATTCCACTTACCACAAAGCAAATGCAAAGCGTAGGGTGGGAGCCAGTGGCCAGTACAAATCATACTGATAAATGTTCAGCATGATTGGATGCCATCTATGATGACAACAACGAAGATTAGAAGGATTAGATGGTCTCATTCCTACGCTCAAGTTTGGTTGAGAAGATGAAGTCTATGCCCGCTGACACTCTATGCCATCTCTGATGATTACCCATGAAGGCGGAGCCTTCACTCACTGATGTGCTACGTCGACTCTGATGAAGATCTATGTGTGTTTCTGCTAGAATAATGATGTACTTAGGTGTGCTACCAAGTGTTGTAATACCTTGTAATCTTGTATTTCCATGTTGTATGACTGTGATATCAGCTAAATAATGATAATGTGATAGCTTGGTCTTTCTAGGATTATCACATTATGATGCAATCTATGGATTTCTCTTCGAGGAAATCGTGGATTGTTTCACTATCTATCCTAAATGTGATCACACCCACTAGGTGTTTTTTATCACCAAAACAAAATGGCCCTATGGGTATCACCTTTGCCTTCAGCCTATTTTGTTTTTCTCTTTCTTCTTTTACAAGTCTGAGCACTTGATCACCATGGCCATCACTACCTTCATGATCATCACAAGTTGCTTCACCACTTGAAATGTGCTTCCCTGTCTCATGATCATTTAGAGCAAATAGGTTAGCACTCACGGTTTCATCAATTCACCAAAACCAGACTAGAGCTTTCAATCTCCCCCTTTTTGGTAATTGATGGCAACCCTTTCACAAAGATATGAATTGAAATTTATTTGAATCCATGTTACTTGCCCAGGCAGTTTACCATGTGTAAAGGATATAGAGAAGTTTCATGAACCTGAATATGGAGAAGTTTTGGCACTAGTAAGTTTTGTAGGGCAACACATGAAATACATGCCAAAATGTGCAATCAGCAAAGGCACAAAGCACATCTAAGCTAAGAAAACACAAGACAGCCCATCCAACTACATTTTTTGGTAGAACACCAGCGTGGTAGAGGCCTAGGCCCGTCTAGGAGCCCACATGTCAAAGGCGGTGGCTAGGCGCACTACCCAGGGTGCGGGCACACCCTGGGTGCGGCCACACCGCCCTTAGCTCTGCCTGGCCCCACCTTCTTTTGGTGGTGCATTCAATGCATGGGGAGGCAGTGCATGAGGGCTTTCCTAAAATACCTCACCAAAACTGACCTCCTCAAGCTATAAAAGGAGGGCCCCTCTTCACATTTCAAAGGCATCATACACATTTGGAGAAGAAGAAGAAGAAGCGCTATACACATTCCATTAGCTTGTAGATAGACTAGAGTAGGGAGTGAGAGAGGAAAGAGTTAGAGGAATAGCAGAGTAGCGGTGCCCCTCTACTTCTTGTACTCGGCTAGCCTTGTACATCGAGTGGACGGAGTGCCGGACTTGTCGGCCCCCTCTACACTTGTACCTCTATGTTCGTCTTACTACTTGGAGTAAGAAGTTCATGTTCATCTTTTGGTTTTGATCCCTTAAGTAAAGTTATCATTGTTACTACTTACATGAGGGTTCGTCGCCCATCCTTGTGGTGGGTGCTCTAGTAGAGGACTCCTGATAAAGATAGAAGTTCCTGGCCAACGCTAGAGTAGTGACCGATAACATAGACGTGGTGTCTAAGCTAAAAGTCACTTTTGTTTGCCTCGTATCCTCCAATTGAGGGGTAAACGATAGGTGGTGATAGCCTTGTCCATCCTTCATAATCCCCCATGTTCGGATATGGCATAGAGCTATAGGCTGGCATCACTTGGCCGACCAAGTGCGATCTAGTGCTCGAAGTGAGTCTATAGTAGCAAAGTTATCTTCGCTTAAGTTGTCTACCCTTAGAAGAGCCTCACTACCCGAGTTATCCTTCATCTAGTTCTCCTAGGTAAACTAGCCAAGAGACTACTTACACCTCCATTCCTCATGAAAATATGATACTATGAATACCACCGAGTGAAGTGCTACAACGGTACTTCCGTGCACTTGCGGACTTTTCTGCTTACGCTAAGAAGCACCAACAAGCATTTCTAGCACCGTTAACAGGGAACGGTTGTCATTTTAGTCTGTGAACCTAGTTTTCCCATGTATCCTTTGTTTTTGCCTTTCTTTTCTTTTTACTCTTTTTTAATGGAGCAACCTACCATTCAAAATATTTCTGCTCCCAAGGGTGAGTTCGTAGAACCACCACAATCATCGAAGCCAATCATAGCTTTGAATTATGAACTCCGCCCTAGCTTTATAGCTATGGTTTAGGAACAAGCCTTCTCGGGGTTAGATTATGAAAACCCCTACCATCACCTATGGGAGTTTGAGCAACTCTGTGCTTGCCTGACCATCTCAGGCACGTCATAAGAAACACTTCGGTGGAAGTTGTTTCCTTTCTCACTTGATGAGAGGGCAAAACAATGGTATGCCCATAATGTAGAGAAGGTAGCTGGCGATTGAGAAGAACTAAGGAACAGATTCTATCCCCCCATATCCTGAATTGTTGCCCTATGATAAGAGATCCTCAACTTCCAATAAAAAGAGAAGGAAACAATAGGTGCAGCTTGGAACAGATTCTCAATTTTAACGAGATCTAGCCCAGACTTGTCTATACCCAATCATGTGCTTTTACAACACTTTTGGTTAGGGCTTAACAAGGAATCTGCCCTATAACTCGATATAGCAGTCGGAGGTTCATTTACCATAAACCAATAGTAGAAGGGGAAGCTCTCCTAGACCACATTCTAGAAAACACTCCCCCACTAGAACCCCTCCATGTAGAGCAAGAGTCGAGCCATGAGGAAGTCTCTTTGACTGAGGCTGAACCCATAACATCCTTAGAGAGGCCCTCACCCGAACCTAAAGATTCAGAGGAAGGTTCTCAACTTTCGGATCTTCCGTATTTTGAGGACGGTTTTGTCAAAGATTTTAGAAATACCTTGAATTACTCATGCCAAACCAAAGGAGGCCGCCAGTCCCTGTCACTCCTTGTGATCCCTTGGACAAAGAACTCCTTAGGGAGTCCATCAAGGAGTTGATGGCTATCATGAGTAGCGAATGGGTAGTCGAGGGAGAGCTTTCTTCTAAAGAGATTAAGATTCGTGCCCCTCCCTACCAATCCTATGTAAATTCCAAGGGAACTGGGTAGATATGTTGTACAATCCAATTGTAGGAGCAAACCTCATGTAAAAATCCTTCGCACTCACTTGTTTGGGCAAAGAACCTTGTGCTCCAACAGTCAAGTCCTTTAGAATCGCCCCTCAATCCAGCCTAAAAAGACTTGGGATTCTGCACAACATAACACTCCACCACGATAATGTCGAAATGGCCCTAGATTTCCAAGTCTTTGACATAACAAATTTTGACATTTTGATAGGACACCCCTTAGAAAAACTCTTCTTAGACCCACCAAAAATAGGGGATCTAGACGTAAAGTTGGGGAAAGACATCTTTACCATTCCTATCACTTGAGCTAAAAACTCGATGGCAGAATCTCTCCCCTATCCTAACCTGCCCAAGGAAGTTATGTCGGTTCTACCCTACGAATCTCCCAAATTGTCTTTAGAAAAGGATGCTAAACTCTTCATAGAAGAAGAGGATGACTTTGGAGAAACCATAGATCTTCTCATAGAGGAAGCATCGACACGACCTCTAGTTGAGCTAAAACCCCTACCCACTGGTCTACGTTGTGCTTTCCTGAATGGCGATAAAGAAACTCTTGTAATCATTAGTGATAAGCTTTCTGATGAGGAGACGTCCAAACTCATCGCCATTTTAGAGAAACATAGGTCAGTCTTTGGGTATTCCTTGCATGATCTCAAGGGGATTAGCCCAACTCTCTGTACCCATCACATTCTGATTGACCCTTTGAGTACACCATCTCTAGAGCATCAGCATAGGCTCAACATTGCGATGAAGGAAGTCATGAAGAAGGAAGTCCTCAAACTTCTTCACGCTGGGATTATCTATCCCATACCACATAGCGACTAGGTTAGCCCTGTCCAAGTGGTTCTAAAGAAAGGAGGCATGACGGTCATTGAAAACAATAAAAATGAGTTAATTCCACAATGTACCATCACAGGGTAGAGAATGTGTATTGATTATCGGAAACACAACGCGGCAATAAAGAAAGATCACATCCCACTTCCTTTCATTGATGAAATGTTAGAGCGGTTAGCGAAGCATTCTTTCTTCTATTTCCTCAATGGGTATTCGAGATATCATCAGATTCCCATCCACCCCGATGATTAGAGCAAGACGACATTTACATGCCCGTATGGAACATACGCTTATCGTAGAATGTCGTTCGGGTTGTGTAATGCACCCGCGTCATTCCAATGGTGCAGGATGTCTATTTTCTTAGACATGATAGAAGAGATCATGGAGGTTTTCATGGATTATTTCTCGATCTATGGCCAAACCTTTGACCATTGTCTAGAGAATCTAGACAAAGTCTTGCAGATGTGCCAAGAGAAGGACCTAGTGCTTAACTAGGAAAAGTGCCATTTCATGGTCTGTGAAGGCATCGTTCTTGGGCACCTTGTGTCCGAGAGGGGGATTGAGGTAGATAAGGCTAAATCGAGGTCATCAAGCAGCTACCACCCACTATGAACGTAAAAGGGATCCGTAGCTTCCTAGGTCATGCAGGGTTCTATAGGCGGTTTATCAAGGATTTTTCACAAATCGCTAGATCACTCACGAACCTACTAGCTAAGGATGCACCCTTTGAGTTCACAGATGAGTGCTTAACTACTTTCCACACTCTCAAGAAAGCACTCATCTCAGCGCCAATCATCCAACCACCTGATTGGTCGCTGCCATTCGAGATCATGTGTGATGCTAGTGACTATGCTGTTGGTGTGGTCCTTGGCCAAACCAAAGATAAGAAGCATCACGCAATCGCATATGCTAGCAAAACACTAATGGGAGCACAACTTAATTACACTACCATAGAAAAAGATCTCTTAGCAGTTGTTTTTGCTATCAACAAGTTTAGGTCTTACTTAGTGGGTGCAAAAGTTATCGTTTATAATGATCATGCTGCACTTAAATATTTGCTCACTAAGAAAGACGCTAAACCTAGATTAATAAGATGGGCTCTCTTACTCTAAGAATTTGACCTTGAAATAAAAGATAAAAGGGGGTAGAGAACACTATCGTCGATCATCTATCGCATTTGCAAGTCACTAACATGCAGAAACTACCAATAAATGACTTCCTACGCGATGACATGCTACTAAAGGTGACGGATGAAACCCGTGGTACACGAACATCGTGAATTTCATGGTTTTAGGATAAGTACCACAGGGCAAAAACAAAAGAAAGCTACAAGTAGAAAGCAGATGTCACCTTTGGGATGACCCATACCTATATAGGGTATGCTCTGATGGCCTGTTGAGGAGATGTGTACCAACGGTGAAAGGTTTGTAAATCATTGAGAAATGCCATGCAGCACCGTACGAAGGTCATTATGGAGTATTCTGCACACAAGCCAAAATCTGGCAGTGTGGATTCTTCTGGCTGACGATGTACGAAGACACCAAGGAGTTCATCCAAAGGTTTCAAAAATGCCAGCTGCAGGGTGGCATCACAACTCGCACTACAATGCCTCTCCACTATAACCTACAAGTGGAGATCTTCGATGCTTGGGGCATTGACTTCATGGGGCTATTACAAAAGTCCCATGACCGCGAGTACATCCTTATCACCATTGACTATGTATCAAAATGGGTGGAAGCTCTACCATGCAGAGCTACTAACGCTAGGCACGCATGGAAGATGTTCCATGAAGTGATCTTCACTCGCTTTGGAACACCACGAATGGTGATAAGCGATGGAGGATCCCACTTCATTGACAAAACCTTCAGAGCTTTCTTGAAAGAGCTTGGGGCCAAGCACAACATCGCCACCCTGTACCATCCTCAAACAAGCAATCAGGCAGAAACTTTAAATAAACAAATCAAGATTATCCTACAGAAAATGGTCAATGTAATGGGAAAAGGATGGAAGGATAAGCTACCTAAAGCACTTTGGGCATATAGGACATGTTATAAAAGTCCCATTGGCATGTCGCCGTTCTAGCTCATCTATGGAAAAAGCTGTCATTTACCAGTTGAGCTTGAACACCGAGCTCATTGGGTTATAAAGAGCTAGAACATGGATGTGAAGCTAGCTGGCAGAAACCGTCAAAAACAAATTGCTGATCTAGAAGAGTGGTGAGAGAAGGCGTACCACAGTGCCAAGCTCTACAAAGAAAGAACTAAGAGATGGCACGATCACCAAATCCAACAAAAAGAGTTCAAGGAGGGAGACAAGGTGCTACTGTTCAACTTCCGAGTCAAACTCTTCGGTGAAGGAAAACTTAGAAGCAAATGGCAAGGACCATACACCGTCATCAACACATCGCCACATGGCGCGATCACCATCTAAGATGATGATGGTAGCATTTTCAAAGTTAACAGTCAAAGTTTAAAAGTTTTTGATAGCCTTCTTATAACACTAACTTAGAAATAGATAGAATAGATTTAATTGCTTTTGATAAATTCATTCAAAACTTATGAAAATTTAAATATGTTAACATATTCTTTCATTTACTTAAAATATTAAAAAAAATTTGCTTTATCTTTCTAAACAAACAATCATGGTTGAAATGACCTTTATGCCCTCACTAGACAAACCATAATCCTTGCTTGTTCTTGCTTGATTTTTGCTGATCACATGAATATTCACTCATTATTACAAGATCATGTGGATTTTGCAACATGTATAATCTTGATTCAACATGATTCCAAGTATATTTCACTCAATCACTCAATGATACTGTTGAATCGAAATCGAGCACCAACATCTAGTAAATCCATGCACATGCACCTAGATGAAATCTCAGGCCAAGAGGAGGACCTGGGGGTGTGGGCGCACCCATGGTGCGGCCGCACCACCTGTGGCTCCGCTGGACCCTAATCTTCATCCACATCTCTTTGATCCTCTGTGAATCATGGCCATGGCGGTACTCTGTTTGTTTCCCTCATGGTAGAGGCCCAAGCTCCTATATAAACCACCCTAAGCCTCTCCCTCTCTTCACACCAAGCTTCAAAGCTTTCTTCTCTCCCTCCACTTAGCACTCTCAAGCTTAAGATGGCCAGCCATGCCCTCGCCTTATACATGGCCTCCTGCTCCACCTATGATCTTGAAGGAGTGCCGACTTCCATTGACTTAGTGCCCAAGAGCACTTTCGTAAGAGAAGAAGCAAGGTTGATCACCGAGGCACACCTTGCTATCATGCCGCCACCGAGTTATGCTATGAGCGGTGGCACTAGCTTGAAGTCCATGGTGCATTCCAAGGCGCCTCTCGGTGGTGCCAAGGAGAAGAAGGCGATTCCCACAAGACCAACCACCGGCACCATCGGCCTCAAGCAAAAGGCACCCGAAGTTAGCGGACCTAGTAAACGCTCTCTTGTAACGCTTTCGGGCAATTCGGTCTCTCATGCTAGTTCATCCATGCATATAACTAGGCCTAGTCTCTCTTATACTGTGGTAGGCGTGTGTAAACTTGATGGAGGGTACAGGAAGGCACTTATGCACAAACCGGCTAAATAGTCGGTGAGCAAGCTGACTCCATCAGGGAAAGAGTCAGAATCCTTGGGTGTGCCCCTTAGGATCAAAAGGTTTAGAAAGCTTCCACCGATCAAAAGACCCATAGGGCAATATAAGAGTAGTGACGAGGAGGACACACCTTCTAAGGGTCTTTCCATCGCCTCTCTTAGCTTTGAGAATGCTAGCCTACAAGATCTCCTCTGGCGGCCTTAATGACAGCTTAGCCACTTACCTCCTCAAGATTAGAGATCTGGTCCATGACATCAACAGCTTATGCTTCAAGCTTGACCAGAAGTTAGATAAGGTGTCTAAGGCAGCAGGAGTGGTAGATGCTCTAGATGAACCCCTCTAGGCCACTCCCGCCGTAGCAATAATTGGTGCATCTTTATCGTTCAAGTTTTTCAATCTCATCAGTTTGAATTTCACCATGTAATGCGCCTCTCATTTATAATTGAATAAAGATTTTATTAGAAATATTTGTTGCACTTGTTTTCTTGTTCTTTTTGTTGCCATAATAAAAACAAGAAAGAAAACAAGTGTGGAGGAGGAACCACACTCACCTCTGACTCGGTTGCACAAAAGATGACCAAATTTCAAATCTGGTTTGTGCAACTTTCTCTCTCACTTTATATTTAATGGAAGCTTTAAAACTAAATAAATTTTAAAATAAAGAAAATGTTCCATCTCCTTGTCTTCCTATGATTAAAATGTTTGCATACTTTTTATTCCTTGCTAATATTCCTAAAAACTTGTGAACACTTATCAATAGGGAACCCATTTTATCTAAGTAATTGACGAATGAGGTATAGTAGGATGACATGACGCTTGCTCATTTCTAGCAAAGTACTTGGGATTTATTTTACAAATCAAAATTCAAATAGCATGTTCCTTGAATGACATTCAAATACCTACCAAGGCCATATACGATCTTACATGACAAAAACCTGCCATATATGCCTCTTACTTTGTATTGAGTTTGGTCAAGTTTTGTGACCCTTGTTGAGAGATGTTTCATGCTCCCGACATCAAAACTCGTGTACATTCCACAAATAAACAATTGTTCCTACACTGGGAATATGCTACAACATGTCTTCCATCACTAGCAAATAAATACTCCATGCTCTAAAATATGATCTTCATAGCATTTTTCTAGAAAGAGACAGCAAGGCTATGCAAAAAAGTATTGGAAAAAAAAGAATGGGACACATGAAGGTCCTAAAGTATAGAAAAAAAATGATGAGCACATGAAGGCTTATAGAGAAAATAGCCATACCTCAAAACAAAAGCTAGAAGAAGAGATCATATCAAATAGAGGAGTATAATTCTACCAAAAATTTCACACACACTTGCACAATTTTTATCTAAGAGTATGACGCTTCTCTCAGCAGAGGTCCGAGATTTGAATTTACAACATATGCAAGGTAAGTGTGCCTCACAATTTTCATTCCTACCCAAAACTCTATATAAGCTTTTTAGAAGTAGGATGATCAAAGAGAAGGCAAAAATTTCAAAATATGCTTTGGTGAGGAACCACTTACAAATTTGAGTGACTTGAGAGAATCATTCAAGGAACAAAAGCTATCTTTATGTTTTCAAAATCTTATAAAAACCCAAGTTTCCTAGCAGGAATAGAGTGAGAAGACTTGAATCCAAGCTATTCCATTTTTCAATTACCCAAGATATTTTGGTAGACACTTGGAAGTTCACAGGTTCAGGTGAAGCTTGGAATAACCTGTATGCAGATTTTCAAATCAAGGAGATGAACCCGCTTAGTCCCTAGAACTTTACTCAAGGACGAGCAAAGGACTAAGTGTGGGGGAGCTTGTTGGCGATGCTTAACTCATATTTCTACCACCAATATTTAAACAAAATAAAACAAATATGAATGCTAAAGCTTAGAAATAGGACTTTTAACTAACATTCTCCACAAGTTTTGGTACTAGTAAGTTTTGTAGGGCAACACATGAAATACATGCCAAAATGCACAATTAGGAAAGGCGCAAATCACATCTAAGCTAAGAAAACACAAGACAGGCCATCCAACTCCATTTCTAGGCAGAACACTAGCGTGGTAGAGGCCCAGGCCCATCCAAGAGCCCACACATCGAATGTGGTGGCTAGGTGTGTAGCCCTAGGTGCGGCCACAACCAGGGTGCGACCGCTCTGCCCCTAGCTCGGCCTAGACCCACCTTCTTCTAGCGGTGCATTCAATGCATGGGGAGGCGGTTGCATGAGGGGTTTCCTAA
The DNA here is from genome assembly GCF_019320115.1 of Miscanthus floridulus. Taxonomy (NCBI): domain Eukaryota; kingdom Viridiplantae; phylum Streptophyta; class Magnoliopsida; order Poales; family Poaceae; genus Miscanthus; species Miscanthus floridulus. The sequence continues at coordinate 26,416,261 of NC_089597.1, read as the reverse complement.
AATACCTCACCAAAACCGACCTCCTCAAGCTATAAAAGGAGGCCTCCTCTTCACATTTCAAAGGCATCATACACATTTGGAGAAGAAGAAGGGCTACAAACATTCCATTAGCTTCTAGCTAGACTAGAGTGGGGAGTGAGAGAGGAAAGAGTTAGAGGAATAGCCAAGTAGCAGTGCCCCTCTACTTCTTGTACTCAGCAAGCCTTGTACATCAAGTGATAGAGTGCCAGACTTGTCAACCCTCTCTACACTTGTACCTCTACATTCATCTTACTACTTGGAGTAAGAAGTTTGTGTTCATCTTTTGGTTTTGATCCCTTAAGTAAAGTTATCATTGTTACTACTTACTTGTGGGTTCGTTGTCCATCCTTGTGGTGGGTGCTCTAGCAGAGGACTCCTGATAAAGACGAAAGTTCTAGGCCAATGCTAGAGTAGTGACCGATAGCATAGACATGGTGTTTAAGCTAAAAGTCACCTTTGTTTTCCTCGTATCCTCTAGTTGAGTGGTAGGTGGTAGGTGGTGACAGCCCTATCTGTCCTTTGTAATCCCCCACGTTCAGATATAGCGTAGTGCTGTAGGCCGGCATCACTTGGTAGACCAAGTGTGGTGCCTGAAGTGAGTCTATAGTAGCAAAGTTATCTTCGCTTAAGGTGTCTACCCTTAGAAGAACCTCACTACATGAGTTATCCTTCATCTAGTTCTCCAAGGTAAACTAGCCAAGAGGCTACTTACACCTCCATTCCTCATGGAAATACGATATCTTGATTACCACTAGGTGAAGTGCTACAATGGTACTTCCGTATGCTTGCGGACTTTTCTACTTACACTAAGAAGCACCAATAGGATACCACAAACCAATTGACAGTGCCATACTCCTAGGATTCCCAACTACCAGATATGCTAGCTATCGAATTCGTACCGAAGAAGACCCAAAGGTTCATGACTTGCCTATTCAAGGAAGGATATCTGAAGATCACGCTAAGACTCTAACTAGGGCATGATTATGTAACTTGTAGGGCAAGTAGGCCTTGGATATAAATAGCTAGTCATCCGCCCTGTTGTAATCATCAAAACTCTCATAGGCATAGCCATCTTGTAATCACCATCTCGCTATTCAACAAGATTGTAATACAAACAAGTAGCAACTGGACGTAGGGCTTTTACCCGCTTCCCGAGGGGCCAAGCTAGTATAAATCTTATTCTCTACTATGCTTGCTCTTTGCATTAGGCGAGTTCCTCCAAGAACTGAATATCTGCCGATAAAAAACACAGACACCAACATTTTGTGTATGCTTTAAGTACCTCAATATTCTCTTTGTAACCTTCAAATGACTTTCTCTTGGTGAGGCTTAAAATCTTGCACACATGCACACACTAAACATGACATCCGGCCTTGATGCAGTCATATAGAGTAGGCTTCCAATCATAGACCGATACAACTTTTGATCCACCATGTTGCCACTTGCATTACTATCCAAATTTTCATTTGTTCCCATTGGTGTGCTAATGGCTTTGCTCTCATTCATGCCAAACTTCTTGAGGATGTCTTTGAATACTAAGGAAGTAACTCAACTATCCAATCATGGACATCTCAAACTCATTAGCCATTATCTTCCCAAACTCTTCACAAAAGTCTTGATTGGTTGATCCAAATATGATATCATCAACATATATTTACAACACAAATAAGTCCTTTTCAATCTTCTTGGTGAAAAGAGTGGTGTTTCCCATAATGAACCCTTTAGAGAGTAGGAAGTTCCTCAACCTCTCATACCATGCTCTAGGTGTTTGCTTCAATCCATACAATCCCTTCTTCAACTTGTACACATGGTTGGGCTTCGTGTCATCTTCAAAACCGAGAGATTGCTTAACATATACTTCTTCATTGATGTAGTCAATGAGAAATGCACTCTTGACATCCATTTGATAGAGCTTGATATTGTGGGCACAAGCATAGGCAAGCAAGATTCTAATTACTTCCAATCTAGTAATTAGGGCATATGTTTCTCCAAAGTCAAGAGCTTCAACTTGAGTGTAACCTTGTGCTACCAATCTTGCTTTGTTCCTTACTACTATCCCATCTTGATCTTGCTTGTTTCTAAAGACCCATTTGGTTCCAATCACATTGTGTCCTTTTGGTCTCTCAACTAATTCACATACTTGATTTCTTATGAAGTTATTCAATTCTTCATGCATTGCATTCACCCAATCAACATCCTTCAATGCTTCTTCTATCTTCTTTGGTTCAATGGATGACACAAAAGAGAAATGCTCACAAAATGAAGCCAATCTTGATCTTGTTTGTACACCTCTAGAAATAACTCCAATTATAGTGTCCAATGGATAATCCATTGCAATATTGATTGGTTGGAGTATTGGAACATTGCTTGCACTTGCTTGATCATTAGGTTGAGATGATACACTAGCCACTTGTTGATCTTGCACATTGTCATGAGAGCCACTTGTACTTGCTTGATTTATATCATCTTGCACATTTGAGTTAGAGAGCACTTGCACATGATCATCTTCTTCATCAATCACTTGCCTAGGCCTCAATTCACCAATATCCATGTTCTTCATGGCATTTAAAAGTTAAATGCCTCTAACATCTTCTAAGTTCTCATTTTCACCTTGGGAATCCTTGGTTTCATTAAATTCAACATCATGAACTTCTTCAAGAGTACCACTTGCCAAATTCCAAACTCTATCCCTCATCATATTTCTTATCAAATTTGCTCAACCTAGTGCCTTTCTTCAATATGTAGCATTTGCAACCAAAAACCCAAAAATATGCAATGTTGGGCTTTCTACGATTCAAGAGCTCATAAGGTGTCTTCTCTTTCAATGGGTGACAATATAAGCGGTTGCTACAATAGCAAGCCATGTTGATTGATTTGGCCCAAAAGGATTGACTCACATTGTACTCACTAAGCATAGACCTTGCCATATCAATGAGTGTTCTATTCTTCCTCTCAACAAGACCATTTGATTGTGAAGTATACTTGGCTAAGAATTGATGTCTAATTCCAAAGTCATCACATAACTCATCAATTCTAGTGTTCCTGAACTCACTACCATTGTCGTTTCTAACTCTCTTGATGGTTGTTTCAAACTCATTGTGTATGCCCTTGACAAATGATTTGAATGTTGCAAACACGTCACTCTTGTCCACTAGAAAGAATGCCCAAGTGTATCTAGTATAGTCATCTACTATCACAAAGCCATATTTGTTTTCACAAATGCTAGTGTATTGTGTTGGCCCAAACAAGTCCATGTGCAATAACTCAAATGCTTTACTAGTGCTCATCATGCTTTTCTAAGGATGGGTGTTTCCAACTTGTTTGCCGGCTTGGCAAGAGCTATAGAGCTTATCCTTCTCAAATACAACATCTTTCAAGCCTCTAACCAAGTCATACTTAACCAATCTATTCAATTGTTTCATTCCAACATGACCAAGCCTTCTATGCCATAACCAACCCATACTAGATTTAGTGAACAAGCATGTTGACAATTGAGCTTCACAAGCATTGAAATCAACCAAGTATAATTCAAATATCTAAAGCTTTTGAAGATCAAATTAGAGCCATCTACACTTATGATCTCTATATCATCTACTCTAAATATGCACTTAAATCTAAGATCACACAATTGAACTACGGATAGCAAATTGAAGTTCAAGCTCTCAACTAGCAACACATTGGATATGCTCAAGTCATTGGATATTGCAATCTTACCAAGTCCCTTGACCTTGCCTTTGCCATTATCACCAAATGTAATACTATCATAACCATTGCTATCATTGGTGTTGATTGAGTTGAACATTCTTGTATCACCACTTATGTGTTGAGTGCACCCACTATCAAGAACACAATGCCTTCCTTCGGCTTTATAATTGACATACAAAAGAAGATCAATTCTTTTTAGGTACCCAAATTTGCTTGGGTCCTTGAAGATTAGTCACTAAGCTCTTTGGTACCAAATAGCCTTCTTCTTTGGACCCAACATGGATGTACCAACAAACTTAGCCTTCACACTATTGGCACCCTTAGTGAGCAAGTAACAAGAATCAAACTTAATTGAGGATACAATGGCATTCTTCTTCTTGTTCTTGCAATCATGCTCTTTGTGACCAACTTGCTTCCAACTAGTGCAAAACTGACCATTGTTCTTCACAAAACTAGTCTTGTGAGGAGCAAAGGCCACTTTGCCTTTCTTGGAGATATAGCCCAATCCCTCTTTGTAGAGAGATGCTCTTTGGCTACCCAAGCACATAAGCAAGCGGTCTTCACCACCATAGGCTTTGCCTAAGGCGAGAGTGAGCTCATTGACCTCCTTCTTCAAGGTCTCATTCTCAACCATAAGTGAGGCATCACAAGTGAAACCATCACTCATAGGTGAAATGGAAGTAGATGATGAGCTACATGAAGGGTTAGCAGGAGCAACAACAATAGGCTTATAGAAAGATTTATCAATTATATCACATGTTAAGCCTACATCACATGTTACTACCACTTTCTCATTTTGCTCAACAAGAGTGGAATGAGCCTTTTCAAGCTTCTTGTGAGCCTTGCCAAGATTCTCATGGGCTTCCTCTAGCCTCTCATGAGATGCATTGAGCTCATCAAAGGCTTGCTTAAGGGCTTTTAGTTCCTTACGCAAGTCTTTGTATTCCCTTCTCTTGATGTCAAAATGTTCTTTAGCATCTTCAAGCATGTCAATTAGTTCATCTTTAGTGGGTTCATCATCACTTTCACTTTTATTATCATGTTCCTCATCACATCCATCATCATAAGTTTGTACCTTAGTGGCCTTAGCCATGAAGCAAGTCAATGGAGCACCGAAGAGAGAAGGCTTCTCATTTATAGCAATGCTTGCAAGAGCCTTCTTCTTGGTAGTCTTGTCATCATCACTATCATCATCACCACTTGAGGAAGCATCTGAAGGGTCGAGATGGTGACTAGAGGGGGGGTGAATAGTCTTTTCTAAAACTTAATCACGTCGGCTAACCGATATAAATGTGGAATTAAAACAATCGGTCTAGCCAAGACTATACCCCTCTATATATGTTCACTAGCACCTTGCAAAGATATTAATTATGCAACTAAGGTGCCAGGCTAGCTAGAGCTCTCCTAAACAATTCTAGGAGCAAGGTCACACAAACCTATGCCACTAGTACTTTAAACAACAAGGGAGCTCCTACACATGCTAGTAAGCAAAAGCACAAAGCTAACTAAGCTCACTAGCAATGCTCAATAACAAGGCAACCAATGCCGAATTAGAGAGTGCAAATACTTAGCTACACAAACTAAGCAATGTGACTAACAAGGTTACTAAAACCAAATTAGCCACGCAAGGGAGCTACTTCTATGCTACACAAGCAAGAAGGTAATTAGCAAGCTACACAAGCTATCTAATTACAAGAGCAACTTCACAAGCTTAATATGTATAAAAGTAATTCCAAGCTTGTGTAACGGGGATGCAAACCAACGGGAAGAATAAGGTTGACACGATGATTTTTCTCCCGAGGTTCACGTGTTTGCCAACACGCTAGTCCCCGTTGTGTCGACCGCTCACTTGGTGGTTCGGCGGCTAATTAGCATCACCTGCTAAGCCCGCACGTCGGGCGCCGCAAGAACCTACCCCTTGAGTGAGGGTAGCTCAATGACACGCTTTACTAGAGTTGCTCTTCGCGGCTCCCGCGGGGCGAGCACAATGCCCCTCACAAGCACTTCTCCGGAGCGCCGCACAAGCTTCTTGCGCGCTTCGACGAAGACCACCAGCAAGCCGTCTAGGAGGTGGCAACCTCCAAGAGTAACAAGCACCACCGGCTTGCAACTCGATCACCTAGTGCCACTCGATGCAACCTCACGATGCAATCACACTAGAATCGCTCACTCACACAATCGAATGATCACTGTCAAGTATATGTGTGATGGAGGGCTCCCAAGCACTCACAAGCATGGACACTAAGTCCCTTGAGGTGCTCTTTTCCAGCCATGGCCGAGGGCCACTTCTATTTATAGCCCCAAGGGCTAAACTAGCCGTTACCCCTTCACTGGGCAACGGTCGGGCTGACCGGACGCTCCAGTCGTGTTGACCGGACGCTGGACCTCAGCGTCCGGTCGCCCACAAACGACCACGTGTCCCGGTTCCAACGGTCACTTGACCTGACCGGACGCTCTAGCTTCAACTGACCGGACGCTAGACCCTCAGCGTCCGGTCATTTCCAGTAAGCTCCCGAGCATGACCGGACGCGTCCGGTCGAACGCGATCGGACGCAGCCAGCGTCCGGTCACTCTCTAGCTACTGCTACACTCCACGTCAGTGTGACCGGACGCAGCCTGCCAGCATTCGGTGCATTCAGATCCAGCGTCCGGTCAGTTGACCGACGCCGGCATCTTCGCGACCAACTCGTTTTCACTTCTAACTTCTTCACCCTTGCACCAATGTGCTAACCACCAAGAATTTGCATCCGGCGCAATAGAAAATAGACATTCCATTTTCCCGAAAGCACCGAATCCCGCCTCGCAAGCTCGGCGGGAGGGAGAGAGGGACCCAAACCCATCTCATCCCTACAAACACCACCTCCTTTGTAAATGTGCCAACACCACCAAGTGTACACCACCATGTGTATGTGTGTTAGCATTTTCACAATCATTTCCCAAAGGATGTTAGCCACTCAACTTGCCACGCCACTCGATCCTAGCGACAATGCAAAGTTAGATCACTCGAGTGGCACTAGTTGACCGATATGCAAACAAGTTTGCCCCTCTTGATAGTACGGCCATCTATCCTAAACCCGGTCATAAACTTCTCTACACACCTATGACCGGTGAAATGAAATGCCCTAGATTATACCTTTGCCTTGCGCATTCCATTCCATCTCCTTCAATGTCGATGCAACACATGCACCAACACGATCAACAATGATATGATCCACTTCATATCATCACATGATCATATTGGTTCATCGATCTTGACTCTACTTGCTCTTCACCGTTGCCATCGTCCATCGGCGCCAAGTCTTGCTCAAGCTTCACCGCCACGCGGTTCATCACTCCAAAGCCTTCGACTTGCCCTTCACGCTTGCAACCGGTCCATCAAGCCAAGTCTTGTCTTGATCTTCTCCACCTTGATCACATGACTCAATGTCATGTCTCATGTGCATTTAAGCTCCTTCATCGTCACATGTGTGAGCTTTGCAACATCTCCAAACCATTTTCACCTCCATGGCATATGTTGCTCACACACATGTACCTGTGGACTAATCACCTGTGTATCTCACATAAACACAATTAGTCCACCTAAGTTGTCACTCAATTACCAAAACCAAACAAGGACCTTTCAGCATCACTATTCCAAGTGACCACAAATGAACCACCCTTCTTCTTCTTCTTGAAGGTCAACTTCTCCTTCTTGTCCTTCTTCTTTCCCTTCTTGTCATCATCTTCATTCTCACTATTGTAGGGGCATTGAGCAACAAGATGATCCTTGCTACCACACTTGAAGTACCTTCTTGCTTCATCCTTGCTCTAGGATGATGACTTCTTCCTTCTTGCATGATAGCCCTTCTTCACCATGAATTTGCCAAATCTCTTCACAAAGAGAGCCATCTTCTCATCATCTAACTCATCAAAGCTTGAGTCTTTATCTTCACTTGATGATTCTTGCTTTGTCTTGCCCTTGGATGATGATGTGGCTTTGAATGCCACACTCTTCTTCTTCTCATCTTTCTTCTCCTTCTTTTCTTTCTTATCATCATCTCTATATATGTCATTGGTCATCATATCTCCCAACACTTGGTTTGGTGTCATGGTGTCCAAACCACTCCTCACTAGAAACCAATGTGCCAAATCTTGATAGTAAGCATCTCAAGAACTTATGGGAGAAGTCCTTGTCCTTCACTTCTTTCTCCAAGTGCTTTGAGATAATTGACAAGCACTTGAAGCCTATAGAACATCTCCGGCATACTCTTATCATCCTTTATCTTGAAGCTAGCAAACTTCTTGAGGATGTATGTCTTGGCACCCTTCATGGCTTGAGTGCCCTCAAATGATTCCTCCAACTTCTTCCATGCTTCATGAGCAATCTCAATGTTCTTGATTTGCTCAAATGTCCTCTCATCTAATGCATCATAAATGGCACTAAGAACAATATCATTGTTTTGGAGCAGCACTTCTTTGGCGATGGTGGGAGCCTCCTCATTGGCAACCTCAATCTTGGTCTCCACCACCTTCAACACCTTTCTATTAATTGACTTGATGTAGGTGGTTATCTTCTCCTTCCAATATGGATAATTTGAGCCATTAAATTGGGGTGACTTCTTAGTGTTGTTGATTTGAGCCATTTTGACACCAAAGATTGTTAAGCTTCAAATCAAGGTGACCATGGCTTCGATACCACTTGAAAGGTCCTAATGGCTAGAGGAGGGTGAATATCCTATAAAAATTTCTACAACAACACTTAAGCCAAGTGGTTAGTCAATTAAACGATGAAGCGAGTGTTGCGCTAGCCTACTAATAATGCAAGCCTCCTATCCATAATTCTAGTTGCTATGATCTTTAATTCACACACAAGAGGTTATGTCACTACCACTAAGTTAGTGAGCTCTCAAAGACTAGCTAAAAAGTCTCACTAACCACTAGACAAGACACAAGCTAGCTCTCAAAACTAATTACACTAAAGAGCTTAGCTACACTAGGAATATAAATACAAGAGAGGTAGTAATGTTTATTATGCTATGGTAAAAGATGATCAATCAATCACAATGAATACCAATGAAATCTCGGTGACAAGATGACACAATGATTTTTCATCGAGGTTCACTTGCTTGCCGGCAAGCTAGTCCCCGTTGTGGTGATTCACTCACTTGGAGGTTTACGCACTAATAGGCATCACACATCTAACCCGCAATCAGGTGCCGCACAACCAACACAAGATGAGGATCACACAAGCCATGAGCAATCCACTAGAGTACCTTTTGACTCTCCACCGGGGAAAGGTCAAGAACCCCTCACAATCACCACGATTGGAGCCAGAGACAATCACCTTCCTCTGCTCAACAATCCTCGCTGCACCAAGCCATCTAGGTGATGGCAACCACCAAGAGTAACAAGTGAAATCCACAGCGAAACATGTGCCTCTAGATGCAATCAATCAAAGCAATGCACTTGGATGCTCTCAAATCTCACCAAATGATGAATCAATCAAGTAGGATGAGTGAGAGATGGCTATGCTCACTAGGATGTATTCTCAATAGAAACGGTTAAGAGAGTGAGTAAGAGCTGGCCAAACCACTTATATAGGCACCTCCACAAAATAGAGTCATTAGGGTCAAGGGGAGTGCCCCTGCGCACTGACCGGACGCGCCAATCGGGATGATCGGATGTAGCCTAGCAAGCGTTCGGTCGCTAGATGGAGGCCATGTGTCCTTCGCGTTCAACCATAGTCGTACGATCTCAACGGCTAGTTGCGCCCATGCCATGCGTCAAGTGACGATCGAATGCGCCGGAGATAGGACCAGACACACCGGTGCCAGCCCTACCTACGCACGCGCCTATGCCACCAAGCATTGACTGGACACGCTGCTAGGTCCACCTGACACCATGCCACCTCATGTTAGATCACTTCCAGTAAGGGTCCAGAGAGGGATTTTCACGATCGGACACGTCCGTTTAGCGATGACTGGACGCAGCCCTGAGTCCGGTCCTCTCTAGCGCGCGTAGATGCTGCATCAGCGTACGTCACCACCTAACCAGACGCAGGCCCTGCACGTCCGGTCACTTTTACTGTTTAGTGTCCGATCGTTAGCCAAACAGAGCCCAAGCGCGCCAACTCCACCATAATTGACCGGACGCACCACCACCGAGTCTGGTCACTTTGGGAGTCAGAGTCCGGTCGCTGAAAATAGCACCACCTCTTCTCCAACTTCGTCACCCTTGCTCAAATGTGCTAACCGCCAAGTGTTTCAGCTTGTGCACGTGTGTTAGCATATTATCACCAACATTTTCAATGGTGTTAGCACTCACTAGAATCTAAATGCATATACAATAAGTTAGAACATCTAGTGGCACTTCGATAACCGCATTTCGATACGAGTTTCACCCCTCTTAATAGTACGGCTATCTATCCTAAATGTGATCACACCCACTAGGTGTCTTGATCACCAAAATAAAATGGCCCTATGAATATCATCTTTGTCTTAAGTCCATTTTGTTTTTCTCTTCTTTTCCAAGTCCGAGCACTTGATCACCATGGCCATCACTACCTTCATGATCATCACCAATTACTTCACCACTCAGAATGTGCACTACCGGACTCCTAGCCTTTGCCAAGAGCCTGAAGCTCTCGGCAAAGATGAGTTGATGCTCGGCAAACTATTTGCCGAGAGCAGCTCTCGGCAAAGAGCCGTCGGCAAAACATCTACCGGCAAAGGATTCTTTACCGAGAGCCCCTCTTGGCAAAATATTTACCGAGAGTAATGGCAAGGCTCTCGGCAAACTCTAGCTCTCGGCAAACTGGCGTGCCCTAGTAACGGCCAAACGACCGCTAACGATGTGACAGCTTCTTTGCCGAGAGCGACCGTCGGCAAAGAACTTCTTTGCCGAGAGTGACCGTCGGCAAAGAATTGTTAAAAAAATATTTGCGGCCGAGGTGGTTTTAAAAAAAAATAGGTTTGCCGAGAGCCGACCACCAAGCTCTCGGCAAAGAGGCAGATTTGCCGAGAGCCCTACTCTCGACAAAGAGTCCAGAGAGCATTTTTTTATTTTTGTTTATATTTCTAGCTTCAACAACACATATTTCACAAATATAACACATCATCCACATCACATATATCACAAATATGTCATCCACATCACATGTCTCACATTATAATCCATCTAAACATCTCAAATCCAACAACACATGTCCATCTCAAAGTGCTAAGTTCATCTCACACAAGTTCATGTCACAAAGTGCTAATACATGATGAAGAACAATAGGCTCACCCCCAAGGCTCCCACCCTCTCGATGGTGGCTACTGCTGCGGCGGAAGGTGTGGATACGGCTGGTATCCTGACCCTCCCGACGGCTATTGATGCGGCAGAAGTTATGGATACGGTTGGTGCCACGACCCTCCCGACGGCGGCTGCTCAGGCACATCATTCGAACCCGCCGATTGATTCTGCACAAAGGAGAAGAAAAATTAGTAATTATAGTAATACTAAGGCATATAATTGTAATCTAAGCATAGACAAGTCAAAATTTACAGATTTAGGTATAAAATTGTAATCTAAGCCTAGACACATCAAAATTTCAACAGCACCTCCCCTGCACGGTGGGGTTTCCAAAACCTGCAAGAAAACCAACGGCACGATGGCCACCCACCACATATCAATGGCACGATGGCTGGCACACATATATATCAACGGCACGAAGGCCTCCCATCACATATCAACAGCACGATGGCCGACATGCATAGTAAAGAGCTTTTGTTAGAGAAGTTGAACTCATGTATGAGTAAGGTGGGTATGGGTAAGGCGGTGGAGGAGCGAACAGCTCTAGTGGCGCTGGACGACCCATCATGATGCCAAGACTTGCCACGTACTGAGCCAAGGCATCAAACCTCGCCCGCTCGGCCTCCCACCTCTGTCGCTCGGCCTCCCGCTCCCTCTATCGCTCTTCCTCCACCCTAGCCTTATGCTCCTCGAGCGCATGCACCTAGGCCTATAATTTTTCACCGCATTGTTACAAGCAATTTCGAGGAATGTAAAACCAATGAATGACAAATAAAATAGAAATAACCTGTAGTGCTGCCACACGATGCGTCGAAGTGTCCTGCCTTGGGCGTATGGGCACGCTACCGCTCGTGCTGCTTGTCCAGACCTGTGAGAGAGTGGGAGTGGTGTGCAGGTCGAGCGTGCTGTTGCCGATGAGGTACCGCCCATGCTTCTTGCCTCCTCCCACACTTTGGATAGTACTTTGCATCTGCGTGTGCTTTTCTAAAGAGGACATAGCCCTTCAGACAAGCATGTATATACTCATACGGCATCTTAAGTGCACGAAGGACCTTCTGCGATTCGTACATGTTCTATGGCAGAAGGTGACCGGCCGGAAGGATGGAGCCAATAACTGTCAACATTTCATCAAAGTTCTCTCGACTGAGGTTGAACTAGGACTTTAAGGCCATTAAGCATGAAATGCCATCAAGCTTTGAAATCTGTGTGTGGCCATGAAGGGGTTTCCCTGCCACAGACAACATGTCATAATACGCCTTTGCGCTTGCCTCTGGCTCCTCCTCCTGCCGCCTACGTCCGTCAGCGAAGTGTGCTTCGTGAAAGTCATCTAACCAAGTTGCTACCCCGGCATCAGCATTGTAATCCTCGACACGTGGTCTCACCACCTCCTCTCTCACACGATCGGCTTCACCGTGGTGGGTCCACTAGGTATAGTTTTTTGTAAATCCATGCCTAGCCAGATGTGAAGTCATCACCTCCTTTGTCTGCCTCTTTCTATTCTTACAGTTGATGTAGGGACAAAAAACGGCACGCGCTCTAGGAGCCTGGTCAAATACTTGCTTGATGAAAGCCTCGGTCTTGTCGACCCATTCTCTGATAATCTCATGGGTGCTCCGGTGGCCTGAGTACATCCACTCACGGTCATCCATCCTCTAACATATATATCACCAAGTAATAAATATAACCATGGACTTGCATCTACATGTCGTTCCTGCCATCTAATAGGTAAGGATAGGTCCTAATCCCATCCGAGGATGCGTAGATGGTGTTAGTTCCCATGGTCTGGTCCTATCCGAAACAGAATTTCAGCAGCACCTCCCCGCTGTTCTCCAAATACACGTCCCGATAGGGAGATTATGTATCCAGAGAACAACAGGAAGGTACTGTCGAAACTCTGTCTCGGATCAGAGCAGACTATGGAAACTAACACCATCTGCGCATCCTCGGGCTGTCCAAAAAAACATGGACAATTCAAAACAGATACGGTTATTGATATGCAAAGATCTGCATATTTCTAACCGTATCTCTTTCGAACGGGAGACACCTAAGTAGGTTACGTGGAGATACATGACCAGGACAAAGAAAGAGTGGTTATACCTTAGGTGGCGGTGAAGTCAGGCTAGCAGGGCCATGGCGGGTCGGTGCAGTGGCGAGGCGACGCGGTGCGGGCAGACCTAGGGACACCGGGGTACTCCGACTCGGCTCCTGCAAAAAGAAAGAAAGAAGCAAAATAACGTCAACTCAAAAATTCGACAGCATCTCCCCTGAACGGTGAGGTTTCCAAACCTGAAAGAAAACCATGGCACGATGGCCGACAACCACATATATATCAAGGAACCACATGCAGCTTAATTATCAACTACTACTACTCTAACTACTACAACTACTACTACACTAACTACTACTACCACTACTAATACCACTACTACAACTACTAACTACTACTAATACCACTACTAATACCACTACTACAACTACTAACTACTACTAACACTACTACAACTACTACTCTAACTAATGCAACTACTACTACACTAACTACTACTACCACTACTACAACTACTAACTACTACTACCACTACTACTACCACTACTACAACTACTAACTACTACTACAACTACTAACTACTGACTACTACTACTACCACTAGTACTACTTAGACTACTACTACAACTACTAACTACTACTACCACTAATACTACTTAGTATACCTTGTTCCTCTTCGCGGCGAGGGAGAGGGCGAGGACAAGGCCGAGGGCGAGGCCGACGGTGAGGACGAGGCCGAGGGCGAGGACAAGGGCGAGTCGAGGCGCGCGTGAGGGCGAGTCAGGGCGTGGGTGAGGACGAGCTCGAGGGCGAGGACGAGGAGGGGCGCGGGCGAGGATGAGGGCGAGTCAGGGCGCGCGCGAGGGTGAGCCCGAGGGCGAGGACGAGGAGGGGCCCGCGCGGTGGGGCGGGCGAGGAGGGGCGCGGCCAGCACCGGGGCGTGGCGTGGCTGGGGCTGGGCGGGCTTGGACGGGCTGGCCGGCCGTGGAGGGCACGACCAGCGGGCGTGGCCGCCGCGGCGCGCGTGGCCGTGCGTGGCGGGGTTGGGGTGGGCCGGCGGCCGCCACCGACGCGCGCGGGCGGACGTGGCGGGATGGGGCTAGCTGGCCGGGCTGCGGCGGTGGCGAGGCTCGGGCAGAGCGACGGCGGCAGCGCGCATGGCTAGGCGTGGCAGGCTAGGGCAAGCCAGAGCGGGCTTGCGGGGCTGCGGCGGCGAGGGGGCTCCGGCGACGACGAGGCTCGCGGAGGTGGCACACCGAGCTGGGCGGCGCTCCTCGCGGCGACGGCTGTGTGAGTGTGTGCTTGAAGAGTGAGAGAGATAAGGCGCCAAAACGGTTAAGTGTCTGAAGCCACTTTGCCGAGAGCCAGATCTGGGAGGCTCTCGGCAAACCTTCCCCTTTACCGAGAGCCCCCAGATCCGGCTCTCGGTAAAGTTTTTTTTTTTCAAATTTTGTTTGAATTTTTTAACTAGCTAACTGTACAAAAAAATATTAAAAAAAATAAAAATTATTATTTGCCGAGAGTAGCTCTCGGCAAACTGAACAAAAAATGATATTTCTAAAAAATTAAATCTTTCCCGAGAGCAGCTCTCGGCAAACCTCTTCACCGAGAGCCAGCTCTCGGCAAACCATTGATCCAGGCCAGGTAAAAAAAAATCTGCGCCAAGAGCGGGCCCAGTTGCTCTCGGCAAAGAGCCTTTGCCGAGAGCAATCCCCTGAAGCTCTCGGCAAATAATATCCAAAAAAATTAATAAACAGCAAACGGCTCCCGAAAAATACGAAATTTTGCCGTGTTACAACTTATGCTCTCTAATGGCTATACAAAAAGTTTGGAACTCTAAAACTAATTCGACCGTGACATTGTTTGAAAATCCTAATGGATTCTTCTCAACTTTATGAAACTTATTCGGAGATGTCTCAGATTGTAAGAATCATACGCAACCACTTGTGCAAAACATTTTCAATTTTTTACCACAGCCTCCAAGTGTGATACCATGACTTCATTGCAAATATCACAATTTTCCGACTTCATTTCCTTTTTTAAGAATTTTTAAATCGTTGGGCGACATATGTTCGTGGTCTTCGATTCGTAAAATAAAAGGTGAAAAAAAAACGTCAACAAGATGTTATTTGCCCTCAATAATGCATAAATAGCATGAATATCATTTTCTACTTAATTTTTTCCCGTGTTTAAATCAATCGCTGTTCAAATTTTAATCGATTAAAAAACTCCTTGAAATGCAATTAATTAATTATATATAGCAAATAATTACAAAAATACACAATTTTAATATTGAGTACAACCTGTAGTATGTCTATAGAGAAAAAAGTTTGGAGCATATGAAAGAAAAAATAATTTAATTGGAGAGAGTTAGGAGAGAGAAACGCATGCACATGAAATATAGAAACCACATTTGCCGAGAGCCTGAGAAGGGCTCTCGGCAAATATTTGCCGAGAGCGGCGCTCGGCAAAGAGTTTCGCCGAGAGCAGTAACGGAGGGGCTCTTGGCAAAGCGGTGACGCCGTCAGGGCAGGTCACGGCTATGGGCCCGTGGCAATGTTTTGCCGAGAGCCTGATTTTGCCGAGAGCGCGGCCTACAGCAAAGGACCGTTTTGCCGACGGGCATTTTTTGCCAAGCGCGGCTCTCGTCAAAACGGCCCACTTCGCCGAGAGCTGTTGCTTGACGAGATACAGGCCCACGGCAATCCTGTCACTTGCCGACGGCCGGTGTTTGCCGAGAGCCCGCGTTTTTGCTCTCGGCAAAAATCTCGGATCTCGGCAAAGGACGTTTTTCCGGTAGTGGTGCTTCCTTATCTCATGATCACTTAGAACAAATATGTTAGTACTTAGGGTTTCATCGATTCAACAAAATAAATATAGAGCTTTCAGCCGAGTATCGCTTGTGCCGCCTCCGACGAACAAGCATGCGCCGAGATACCCTTCATGCCCACAAGGACGCGGTACCGAAAAGCACCGGTCGATCCCATGATGAGGCGACTCCACCGGCGCCAGCGCAGGGCAAACGGCGCCCCCTCCCGCGACGGGGTGCTCAGGACACGATCGAGGTCCTCCCAGCGGCTGAACCGAACGATGAAGTCATCCGGCCTAGTCCTGCGCTGCTGCGCACAGACATGTGCTCTCCCGTGATGCCGAAGTGCTTTTGGAGGTGGTGCAACATCATGGCTAGTGTCACCGCTGGCCGCGTTCCAAGGACCAGCGCGAGTAGCGCTAAAGACAGCGCGTCCTCAACAGCCTGGAGGGCCGGGGTGCGCGGCACAACCACCAGCTCGAGCAGAGGGCTCCTGGCCCTCGTCCTTGGCGAAGCTGGCGGTTCCTCGACACGCCGTAGCAGGGAGCGGGGGTAGCCATGAGGCCGGATGGGCGGTTCGGAGGAGCTCGAACCTCCCCTAGCATCACCTGTCGCAGCTCCGGTATTGACGACAAGGCCTGCGCCAGAGCTCACGCCCGCACCGGACTGCGCGGCCTCAGCAGGCGCGTCGATGGTAACCTCCACCGGCTCAGCGACAGAAGGCTCCGGCGGGGAGATTCGCACACCGACGGGACGGACGGCGCTCTGCCAGTTGATGCCGAGCGCGCCGAGGCCGTGGCCGCCGGTGAACCGCGGCTAGGCGAGGAGCGACGTCTACGGGCACCCCGCTGGCGACTAGGAACACGGCCAGGCTAGCGGCCCCACTTGCCCTCCCAAGGGCCAACCGCCGGCGGTAGCGGGCAATCACGCGCCGGGTGACCACCGTCCTTGCAGTTGAAGCACTTGGACGGGAATGTTAACGTGGTCGCCGGCGAGGCAGTTGAAGCACTTCCCCACAAGGTTGGACGGCACCGAGCGACGCGCCGCCAGCGCCGACGGCTCTGCACCGGCCTGAACCCCTCCGCGTCCAGCTCCACCGACATGCGCGGGGGGTGGACGACGATGGACGCAAGGCGCCGCTGAGCCGGAGGCGAGGGACGCGGGGAACGACGCGCATCCCCCATGAAGTCACCCCGGCGCGGGCGGCTGCGGCGCTGCCGCCGTGGTCGCATGACCGCCTTGCCACGACCAGGTGGAGGTGGAGCATCAGAGTCGTTGAAGGAAGCCTCCGAGTCGGAGAAGTGGTGCCTCACCTCCGACCCTCCCGGAGAAGCGACGAAGGGGTCGGCATCAGGGTCGAGGGAGCTTGCCCAAAGCACGAAGGCAGCGTGAGCGGCCGCCGCCAACGGAGGCATCTCCTGGGGGACGGATCTCCCAGCACTCAACCTCATCCGCCCGCGGGAGCAGGAGCTAGGGTCCATGAGGACTCGGGGACACCGTGCGGAGGGTGGAGGGTGGACGCCGGGCCGGAGTGGCCACCGGCGGTGGGTGGAAGGTGGGTGCCTAGGCGCTCAGTTCCAAGCTGGACTAATCCACCTGTGGTTTGAATGAGTGATCAGACTCTCCAGCTCCATCTCAAGCAAATATCTAACCGATCGATTAATGATAGAAGCATGGAAGGAAGAAGTAACTTTAGATCTGAGCAAAAGAGAAGAAAGGAAAAACAACCAAGAGTGAAAAGGAGAAACAAGAGAACCCATCCATACGCTGCCGTGTTGGAGCTCGGGGTTGCCGCGCAGGTGCACGGAGCTGTTGCTCGAGACGGCGGCCTAGCGGGGTGCGAGCAAAGCGCCAGGGGACGATTGCGTTACGTACTAGTTTTAGTTGCGGAGATTTAACTTTTGCCATCCTTTTTAAAAGGGTGGATATTGCGATTTTAATAAACGTAAGCATGAACCCTTTGCGGTATCAGATTGTTTTCAAATACACCAGATTCAAAATCTCTGATCTAGTAGCACAATTCTGAATTTCTGATAATAGAGCTGGCTAAGTAGCCTCAATTATATTTTAAAAGGGATCGGCTTATGCTGCTAGCTTTCGATATACCATGAAACGTGCAACGATACATGGTTTTGTAGTATTAATACTGCCTTGCTAATTTTCAAACAAAAAGGAAAGGTGAAGCTTTCAGGTTGCTTCATCAAAAAATTAAGTTACTATTGCAGTAACAGAGGCAAATAAAGGGGGAGCCTGCGTGGCTGCGTGTCAGCTGGGTTACTGAACTATGTCATCCTGCCTTCGGTCCTCACTTCAGTTTCTTCAGTCGCCATTTCCTACGCTGTCCAAGACTAAAACACAAAAGAGACGTTAGCATCAAGGTTTTAAATAGCTGGCTAAGCCATTTAGCTTTCTATGTCCAAAAATAGGCTATAGCCGGCTATATCGGGCTATAGCGGTAGCTAAGGGCTAACTTGTACATGAAAAAACTTAGCTAAATTCTCCTCAAACAGCTATATCCGGAGATAGCGAAGGCTATAGCTGGAGATTTAAAACCTTGGTTAGCATACAGCAACCGAGCACCAGAACCACTAAAAAAATGGCATTTTAGGTGAGGAAGTAAGCGAGCTACCACATACTTTATTCTTATAATCTAACTTGCCAACTGTAGCAGTCAGGTCATTAGAAATAATACTATAGAATGTATGCAAACTTTTACATTATGGAGCTACCAGATTTAGCTCAACTATCTGATGGAATATGCCATTTATGATATGGGTCGAAGCCATTGAAGAAACGAACTATATAATTGCAAATTATAATGAACTTTTGTCAATTTCATTCTAAATGTCACATCAATTTCACCATCGAACTTGCTTTTAAAAATAAATTGATGACTCAAGCTTGAAATATCACCAGTTTTCATATTTTTAACAAAACAAGGCCAATAGTCTAACTTCTTAGTTCAGAAAGGTCAAGTTATCAGAGTAATATTATACTACGACCACCAATTTTAAACCTGACCATGGTAGGGTTCACATGTCGCTTGAGTCTTCAGGAATGAAATGAGAAGTTTACCTAAACTTGTCCTGCATTTTTTGGCACCATATCTTGTAGTCACTCTTTGCTATGTGAGCAACCATCAAAATGATCAGTGTTTACAATGGATGATTCTTGCCTAATGGGGTTCAAAGGGAAATGTCAGCAAAATGTCAAGGATGAGAAGAGAAAAGTGTGGTGTGCAATGAATGGAAGTAAATTGTCACAAACCTGGCAGACTAACTCTTTCTTGAGTTGAAGTTAGCTGGTGCTTTGCCACTACCTCGCCTGGAAGCATCATCTTGCAAAGAAAAATTTAAGTTAGGGAAGTTCCTGTGAAACAGCAAAGCGATACTTAAGGTGGTAAGGCTTTGGATCAAGATTTTGATCTACTCCCAATAAAATGATTACCTCAGAAGATTCAGGCATTTGAAATGTTCGAAGGTGGGACTGCGATGATTCCAAGTGAAATGGAGCTTCTTGAATGGTTTTGTCTACATTTGGTAATACAAAAGACAGTGGTTGGTTTCGTGGAGGATTTAATGGGTCAAATGCCTGATGAACTCCTGAACTTTGGTTTACTGGTGGCATCACTGCCCCAGAGCTTGACGCTGTGATGTTGCCCCCACCAAGTGCAGCAAACATTTGTGATGCTTGTGCAGGCTCAATTGCGCCAGACAAATATTATACTAAGTAAACACCATTTCTCATAGACAGCATCTATAACAAAAGAATAGGTAAAAGTCACAGTCTATAGTCGCAGTTCAGCAATTAACACTGCTCATTAAAATATAACTTAGAATAGTATGTAACTGACACATGTGCAGTGTGCTATGAAAATGCATTCACCGAACATAGCAATATTTGGTTCCACACTAGGCCCTCAATGTCGCAAACAGCCTAGCATTTCTGTGAAGGAAATAGGCAGTATTTTTTGGTTAACACTAACCACATTCACAGTCAGACTATCACTAGCCACTACATTGCGATTCCAGAACTTCTTATGTGTCTCCATTATTTAGCACCTTAGGCTACTGCAAACCATCTTTGCCACCACCTTTCCTGTTCATGTATCGTAGCATATAAGGGTTTGCACATAACATTGCAGTTCTACCAGTTCACTAGCCATATCATTTATCCTGAGGTCATACAGGTTGATGAGATTATGTTTTAAACAAAGTATACATCTTGAAAAGTACTTAGTGCCCAAATTGTCATCCAACATATAAACAGGGAGACAGGGACGTGCTTTTACTTAACAAAACAACATGCAAGCTTGGCATTGATCAATAGTTTAGCCACAGTGGGGTAACAGTCCAAACCTAAATTGTAAACAAATGAAAATGGAAGGTATAGGCAAATTAACGAAGCTCTCTCTATTTCTTCAAAAATAATAAAAATGAAGCACCCATCACACATAATGCAAACCCCCCCTGCTGGTTATAATAAAGCGACAGGCATCAAGAGTCATACAAGTCTGTAGTCACAGATTGAACCAAGAATCAATAAGTCCGGGTATTCTCTATTATACCAATTCTATGTCAATGTTTTGTACCAGAAAGATGCATCGATACCATGTGGATGTGTCCTATTTGCTCACCTGCACTTGGAGCTGCAGTTGCTTCAGATACTCAATGGCCTCGTCAAGCATGGATGCCTTGTCGGTCTGCAGTCCCAAAAAACATCACAACAGAAACAGATTACGGTCAAGTCCAGCACTAACACAACTGAACAACCTTTGCGAACGAGCGAGAGAGTCAGAGTAAGAGCTCTTGTCAGTTTCCACTGACCTTGTTGGAGTTGGGTATCAGGTGCCTTCATCTTCTCGTTGATCTTGCTCCTCCTCCTCTGCGCCCAAAAGCCAACAAAACCAAGCAACGATCTTTAGCACTTGCACTGAGAAGAAAGCAGAGCACGGCGAGAAAAAAAAAATCTCTGTGATTTCAAGAAATGTCAGCAGCACCACCTTCTCGGAGAGGTTGTGCACCTCGGCAGCGCGGCTCCGCTTGCTGCCGGACCCCCCGCGCGTCCGCTCTGGCAGCGGCTCGGGCTCCGACCCGCCCGCGTCGCTGTCCCCGAGCCCGCCCACGTCCTCCCCGTAGTTCACCTGCTGACCGTGGCCCAGCGCCACCAGGAACGCCGCCACCCCGGCGAACATCTGGCGCCGCACCTCCTCCTCCAGCTGCCGCCGCCGCTGGTGGTGGTGCTGCAGGAGCGCCATCGCCTCGCGCCCATGGCCCTGCACGGCCCCGCGACCCCCGCCGAAGCCACCGAGCCCCTGCTCGTTCATCTCGTCCGCGCCTCACCACACAGCCTCGCAGGAGGCGAGAGAGCTCCCAGCCGGCTCCGTTGGGACTTGGGACTTGGGAGAGGAGGCGAAGGGGGGAGAGAAGGCGAGGTGGGTTTCGGGTGGAGGCGCGGCCGCTTCCTTCTTTTTAGTGCTTGCGCCCATGCCATCTTCACCGCGTCAACGGCGAGGAACCGGTCGAACCAGGCCTTCATCAGCGGCAGCTCCTTGTCGGTGACGACGCTGGCGCCGATCACCTCCTCGGTAACGGGGAGCCAGTGTGCGTACCACACGACGATGTCGAGGTAACCCACGGCGTCACCGCCGAAGAACTTCTTCCCCTCCAAGACCGTCTCCAGGGTCTTGAGGCACTGCTGGGCCTCGTGCACCGCCTTGCGCTGCGCCTCGCCGGTCGCGGTGAAGATCGGGTACAGAGCAGCGTTGCACTGGAGTAGACAGACATCAATCCTGTCACTGACTGACTGGGTCCTGCCCTGCAACGAACAAAGTAGCATGTGGCTGGAGTTTGCGCGCATACCTTCTCTTCTGCAAACCTGGCCCAGAACCTCACCTGGGCACGCTCGTAGGGGTCGGCCGACATGATGGGGTAGCCGCCCTTCCAGGCCTCGTCGATGTACTCGACGATGATGGTGGACTCTACGATCGGCTTGCCGTCGTGGACGAGCACGGGCACCTTCTTGGTCACCGGGTTGTAGCGCAGCAGGTTGGCGCTCTTGTTGGCGAGGTCCTCATCGACGTACTCGTACTCGACGCCCTTCAGCCGGAGTGCCCACTCCACCCTGATGACCATAGGGCTCGCCCACATCCCGAACACCTTCACACCCTTCTCGGCCATTGCTGGATGCTGGAGCTCTGGGTCTGCTCTTCTGCTGCTGGTGCTGGAATGGAATTCCAATAGATGGAGAGATCTTGTCCACCTTATAGATCACAGATCAGGAAGCCTTCAGAAGTCAACATACGGTTCCGGGTCATGGTTGCCTTAGTCCATGGGAACTCGTATTAATTATTATTATAATTGAAAGACAAGGATACCAGAGTGATGGTCTGGTCAGAGCGTGGCACAAAGACAAGCCTCTTGAAAAAAAAATACTTTATTGAGGAAAAGCCGAATTACACTCAAACATAATGAACTGTTCGAATGGTTATTTGCAATTTATTCTTTTCATTTCAGAAAGATATGTTTCTAAAGCGTGATGGCTGCTCAACTCAACCACTTGACAACGTTACACTGACACAAGGAAATTAGAGGAAGTTATAAAAAAAATGAAATAAGAGGAAGACCGGAATGCAACTATGCATACAGCATGTGTCTGTCTCATGCTTGTTGAATTTCTCTATTTATCTCCCTCCAAACACGGCAAATCTCACCAACAGAGCATAGCGGTTGCTCACATAAACACAACCAGCTCCAGTTGGAGTTTATTACCACATTACATCACGGATCATGAAGAAATGTGGATAGTTCTGCTTCATCAAGCCGCAATGGCAACCTTCACAGGATGCGCATATGGCATATGCGCATACTAATAATATTCTCAGAAGAATATTGGTACCAGAAATGCACCTCACAGCAAACTCTGCCCCAGGATCTCCTATCAGCAATCATAGGTCCCGTAAGGCTTGAGCGACATTCCTTGATATCCTTTCATGAATTGGTTCCTGAATTTTACAAAAACATTGATTGTAAGTACTTATTTGTTTATCTGCTAAACTAGAAGCATACACAAAGCCTTCTGCATACCTGTGTTTCCAGGATCTCGAATTTTGTCTTTGTGATTGTTTCAAACAGGAAAATGTACCTGCAGTGGATATTCAAGCAAATTATTATTCAACTAAAATAAAAATTCATTCTTGCAACAGTTCCGCGTACAGAATGTGCATAAACTATGTTGTACAGGCCAAAAGATGGGGGGGGGGGGGGGGGGGGGGGGGGGGGGGCGCGGGGCGGGGATACATACCGCCAGGCCAGCTCACAAACCAACTCTTCTGGAGCTTCTGGCAGAACCTGAATGTTTTAGGGTAGATGTAAGTTTCCACTCAACAGAATTGAGTAGGATCATTATGGAACAAATTTCATAGGTGACTCTAACAACTGTATGAAGAAAATATACCGCGTCTTCATATGGGTTGCAGTTGTTCTTGAACCAAAGCCTTAAAAACTCCTGTGATAATTAAGTGATATATTCAGAAATCTCGTTAAAAATGAATCACAAGGTTTTAAAGGCATAAAGTGCATCAAGGATTCAAGGTAATCAGCCCATACATGATGTGTATGACTCAAAGGTAGTTTACCTTATCAACATTTTCAGGTTCAAGACCAGATTTGAATCTATCTTCATATGAATTAGCAATCCAATATCTGCTGGAGTCAGGAGTATGAACCTGCTTGACAAAAAGAGGATACCATGAATTTTATAAAGCTAACCATTCAGCATTTCAATATCTCAGAAGTTATCATACCATTGTACTCAACATAATTATAAAAAAAATTAGATACTTCTCAGAACAGAAAGTTTTCAACAACATGAACTGATCAGTTAATGATATAACAACTCTGTTTATATTTATACATATAACAGCTAGTTAGTACTATATGATTCCACAAAATGCATTGTCACTGTTGTGAAAAGGAAAACATGCATATTCTTCCGCTAGTTACTGGGTATAATCAATAATGGGCACAAAGGTTAAGAAACATTTGCAGAATCATGTCAGAAATATAACCTCATCAATCAACACGATTGTCCCGTCAGATGTTTTTCCAAACTCATACTTTGTATCAACCAGAATTAATCCATTCTCTAAGGCCACTTTCTGCAAATAGAAAACCGAAAAGAGTATCAGCAAGTTACACAATTTTAACATAGCTGTAGCACAGGGGACTACCAAGCAAACACAATATCACAAAACAACTAGTAACTGCAGCACATGTACAAACTAAAGCACATCAAAGCAAAATTGGTGAACTATTTTTTCACAGTGTTTGCAACTGAAATTAAATCGTAATGTTACTGGACATAGACCTCAAAATACCTCAACAGAAACAGAAAATGTGACGATTCACTACCTGTCCATATGCAAACAAGCTTAAGGCTTTGCTTCCTGCCTCATGAAAATCTTCCTTTGACATCAACCCTGACTTGATTATCTGCAGAATAAAAGGGCAATGTAAGGGCATCTTTGAATAACAGAGAGTCATAACAAGGGGTGATGCAGGCTAGCAGTAGCATTAAAATCCCAAAAAAAAAAAAAACTAGCAATTCTCAAAGAATCATGTTCGAATACAATCCAGAAATCATTCAAATACTACCACCTTACTGCCAAAATATCATATTAAGAGTACCAAACAAAAAAGACATCAACATCTGGAGAAGCAAACAAATTAGTGTAACTTCCATATGTCAGTGTGTGGCCCTATGATTCGGGATGTAATAAGCGATGATCTGGGGACTTTATTCTTGACAATCGAAAGGGCGTACCCAGTGCAGAGAGCTCCCGCTCTATGCAGGGTCTGGGGAAAGGTGTCAGTGGCAAGCCTTACCCTCGCTTGTGCAATGCGAGGAGACCGCGACTCGAACCCAGGACCTTCCGGTCACAGGCTCGAGTCGCGGTCTCCTCGCATTGCACAAGCGAGGGTAAGGCTTGCCACTGACACCCTTCCCCAGACCCCGCACAGAGCGGGAGCTCTCTGCACTGGGTACGCCCTTTCGACTGTCAAGAATAAAGTCCCCAGATCATCGCTTATTACATCCCGAATCATAGGGCCACCCACTGACATATGGAATTCCAATGTTTGATTACTCTAAGAGCATCTGTTTATCCTCTTCCTATGTAATATAGTGTCAGTAACAACTTACACGAGGCTATAACTCTAAGATTACAAGAGGAAATATATTAAAAGCATGAGACACCTCATCTGGAGTGACAGGGACATCATGATCTGCAGCTTTAGTTGTTGGTGTCAGTATATTTGCAGATAGCTTCTGATTCTTTACCATGCCTGGAACAGGGAGGCCAATTACTAGTCACTAGAAAGAACAAAACATCAAATAGGATAATTCTTGTCAGCATAAAGCATACCATCAGGAAGAGCATTTCCACAATAGTTCCTTACACCTTTATTATAAACTGTCCATAAAGATGTATCAGTGCTTCCTGTAACAAATCCCCTCACTGAAAATTAACACCCAAAGATAAGATTAGTAAGAATAATAGCAAAAACATGAAAATTTTATATAAAATGCTTGTGAATGGGTATGCGAAAACAAAAAAACAATATATGCAAGAAGCCTTAGGTCTCACCAACAAATTCAACTGGAAAAACTGTGCACCTTTTGGCGATTGTTACATTCTTATCAGGAGAAGACACTACTGCATTTGGAGTAATGTGACGGGTCTGATTGAACCACCAAAGGCTTGTCTCATTAAGAACCTGAAATTACCCATACGACATCACAACAAAACACCTGATTATTGAAACAATGATTTCTCATCCTAAATGTACTCTGCTTCTAGACTTCAGTATGTGCTAGTATAATACATGTATACAGATTAAAAATAAAGAGGTAGATCCTCAATTGACAAAATTATGGACAATACTGTGACTCTGTGAGCACACACTTGTGTTATTAATCACTTGTGACATTGAGCCATGCTGTCAAAGTATTAATTTGAGCAGACTGATTGGCGCACCTAACATTGACATTTATTTACAAAATGCACTGAACAGACTTCCCTTGAGTCCGAGGAACGATGAAACTTGAAAGCTTACACAGTTGTATTTGAACAACAAAAACAGGAGACCAACACTAGGAGAAGCAGTTCAGTGCGGTGAGTTGGCAACCCCTTAGCGTTATGACATTGTCATGTAAAAGTGTCAGAAGATTGTCAAAACTAGCTCTGGATAACGCTAAGATGTTGATCATACCTGCCCTTTAAACGGGATGGAAGCAAGTACGCGGTCGAAAGCGCTCTGCCTGTCGGTGGTCACCAACACCAGGTGCTCCCCGCTCTCGTACACGTCCCTCACCTTCGCACCGAGCACCAACAGTCACTTACTACAGCCATTTAGAAGAGATTCCGAACGATGACATGCCAGCGGTTTGCTCACCTTGCCCTTGGCAGCGAGGCGGAGTCCTGACACCGCGAGGTCGAGGCGGGTCTCTCCGAGGCAGTTCCCCATGGCGGAGCGTGCAGCGAGCAGCACGGCATCGCGGTGGCCCGGGTCGGCGGCGAGAAGGGAGGAAGGGGCCGCCGCGCCGCTTCCGCCTGCCACCGCAGCGAGGGGCAGGGTGCGGGGAGAAGAAGAGGACATAAAGAGGTGGGGGAAGCGAGCAGGGGTTGAGGAGGACGGGGCCCGGCGGAGTGGTTTAGCCGGGTTCACTCCGCGGGCGGCGGCGGCGGCGGGCGCCGCGCAGGGGGACATGGGAAAGACGGCTATAGGGTCTCGCGTAGGATGACTTACACTTTGTTAGCATTTTCAAAACCTTTTCGAGAGAACTCCACGTGAGCCATAAAAAAAATCACAATCCCCGTGAGCTATTAGAAAAGTTCAGCAGTCTATCACTGCTCTAACTTTTTTTCCCCTCTATGCCACTACCGTCAGATTAGGTTCTAACGGTGTTAAATTATAGATGTGAAAAGTCAAAAATACTCTTAGGTCTAAATATATCATTAATTTTTTTAGCATCTTAACGACTTTAAATAAAAAAACTCAAAACTAGAAAGTTGTAGATCTCGTCGAGATCTATAATTTTCATATAAAAATTATCTTCTTTTAATAACGCAAAAAAGAAGATAATTTGATATGATTAATATATCTTAAAAAAATTAATCATATCTTTTTTGCGGTATTAAAAGAAGATAATTTTTATATGAAAATTATAGATCTCGACAAGATCTGTAACTTTCTAGTTTTGAGTTTTTTTATTTGAAGCCGTTAAGATGCCAAAAAAAATTAATAACATATTTAGACTTAAGGGTATTTTTGACTTTTCACACATGCAGTTTGACACCGTTAGAGCCTAATCTGACGGCAGTGGCATGAAGGGCAAAAAAAAAAGTTGAAGCAGTAGCGCCGAAGACCGCTGAACTTTTTCAGTGGCTCACAGGGGATTACGATCTTTTTTAATGACTCACAGAGAATTCCCCCAACATTTTTCAAAGGTTTTCTCTTGCTTCCTTACCATACCACTCGATCTAATGCATATGAAATGTTAGACCTCACCTAATGACTCTAGACAGTAATTATTAACCAAAGGTTTTCTCTTCTTATAGTATGGTTATCCAAACCCAAACAAACAGGGCTTCAGAACAAATGAAAATACACTATATTTAGGACTATTCAAGACGGATGGAGTACATGTTGCAAACAAACTTTATTTAACTGTCTTATCTATAATTTTTTATCAAATCAAAATATAAGTTTGTGTTTTGATAACTTTATTATAAAACTTAGTTCATAGTTATTATGAAAAAAATACAAATACATAGTTGAATGAGTTGTTCTGAGAATATATTTCAGGTTTCCTCATATACTGGAACAGAAATATAGCTTGTCCGTAGTAGATTCTAAGAATTAAAAAAAAACATCCAGGTTGAATAGTGAAAAACTTATGATGTTCGTAAATGTATCCAAAAGTAAAAACTTAGTTCTCGTGACAACATTATCATGAAAGCAGTGCTAAAAAGATATGCTAATACACTATCCTACTAATTTTGTCCAGAGAATGTAAAAAATGTGTGCATAAGTTTAATGAAAAGCTAAGGAAATAAAAGTTAACAAAAATGAGTAACATTAGCCTATCAAGCATTGGCCCCGTTTAAGCCCAAACATTGTTCCGACTGATTTGTTATGAGAGAAAAACACTGTTCCGGCTAAAAAATAAACTAAAAATACGGATTATAAGACAAGTTAAAAAAAAACATTGTTTGCCTGGTTCGCTTCTAGGGCAACACCATCGGCTAGGATGACATGTCAGCCCTAAAACTGGAGGATATTTTTTTGTGAGGGGTAAAACTGGAGGATATCACTGTCAAACTATTGGACTTTTCTTTTTTTCTTTTTTGCCAGCATCACTTTTTTTTGTTTTTGTTTTTTGCTAGGGATGTCACTATTAGCTACAGTATTTGAACAAAACCAAACCAACATTCGACTACTTTGGCCAGAGCATCATTGACAAAGCGATTGCCATTCCGCTCGACACAGTAAAAGGGTAACCGTTATTTGGGATATTTAACTTTTTACCATCATAACGGATGGCCACTCCTCGGATAGCAGGTTTAGAATTGACGCTACAATTTTAGCAGCTGAGAGAGAAAAACGATATATTTTTACCACAAATGCTGACGTGGCACAGCACCTCAGCTGGCCAGCGTGGCAGGCGAAGGGAAAATGACCGCCCCTGCCCCTGCCCTCTCTATCCCTCCCCACGCACGGCCCGGACCACTCCAGCTCGTCCTTCCGCTCCTCCTTTCTTCTTCCTCCCGCTCTGCTCGCCGACGCCGACGCGCACCCCACTGCGCTCAACGCCGCCCCCCACCGCGAGCCATGTCCTCCCCGAGCACCTTAGCGTTGGAGTGAAGGTACGTGCCTTCGAGGCCCTCTCTTCTAGGTCCTCATTTGCCATTTGATTTTGGGGTTAGGGTTAGGGTTCGTCGATTTGATTTGGTTTTTGGGCTTCTCTGCTTCTCAGGCCGATGTGCATTGCATTCTTCAAACAATGGATTAGAGTGGTTGTCCCGTTTGGTAAGCTAAATCAGTCCCTCCCATTGTACGCTAGCTATGCAGTGTAGGATGTACCCTAACTCTTCATTTATTTCTTGTTGATGCATTATGTTAGGATTGATCCTGGCAACACGTTTAGGCTAGTTGTTAAGGTTTCTAATTATGTCGTCCATGGGGAGTATGAGCTAGTAGAAATGGCCGAGCAAGAGCATGAGTTGTGGTTGGACAGAACTGGGCAGTATACTCTTGAGAAATTTTATAATGACATGTCGACAAAGATCATATGGGGGCCATCACAAACTCTATCAGTGTGGGTACTTACAATGAAAGTGTAGGTTCTGAATGGAAAGTGAGAAGGGATGAACATTTTCAGCAGTTGGTGAAGGATAGATGGGCACAAAGGGTTGCTTTTCTTGTAGTTGATGTTGTCAGTAAATATGCAACCTCTGGTAATACTAGTTCTTCATGTAGATATGCATCTGGGGTCACTACAGGTGAAGGCAGTGGAATTCCTGGTAATAATGCAAAGGGCATAGGTGATGCATGTAGTTCGCCGCCTCTATCTGTGCCTCCTGATATACCAGAACCAGTTAATTGGGCCAATCTGATCATACAACAAGATGAAAGTCATGATGGTGATGCTACTGTAGCTGCAGATGAGGACAAAGTATATGAGGCAATGGGCTTTAGGGCAGCAGATGAGGGGGCAGAACAAGCAGCAAGGGAAGCAATACCTATTCCTACAATGACAGCTGAAATGCAACAGGATATGAGTAAAGCTGCTATTCCAGTGGATGACAATGTATTAGATGAGTCTGTGCTTGATTGGGACAGGGATAATCCTGACCTGTGTGTGGGAATATCTATAACAACCCGGGTTTTTGGAGAAGCCAAAAATATGAACTTTTTAAAAAATTTCCTGTAATCTGTGAAGCATGTAGATGCTAGGTCAAACAAAGAACAATTTATAAATAAATTGTTGCATACATATAGTGATGCTTGTAGGAGCTTGCCAGAGTTCCTTATTTGGTTTAGGGTTTTGTGTTGGAGAGCACAAGTCCGTAGCGAATCCTTTTGACTCTTTCTGGAATCTCTCATGAACCCTTGACCTAAATTCTATAATCAACCAACTATCTTTAACAACTCAATGCCTGTGGATTGCCAACCCTTGACATGGACCCCACTACCCCTAGTTGACCTCTAGTGGACCCCTCTAGGAGGTGTACAAGTTGGCGACACATGTATACAATATAGGAGCCTTGGTTTATTTAGAAAATAGGAAAGCCAATTTGGCCCAAGCACATGACCAACCAGCCCAAGCAACAGAGTCGGCTCAGCCCAGCCTGCCTCGACCGGCCTAGCAGCTCAGCTAGCCCAGCATCGCCGCCCGCATGCACACAGCCGCTGACAAGCCAACCCCGCTTGTCAGCTATCATGCACTGCACGCCGCCGCATCAGGACAAGCTGACAAACAGGCCCCCTCTGTCAGCCACCCAGTACAGTGGCGTCTTCTTCCCCTCGCCCATGCATTCTCCCCGTGCGACCGGAGGCCAACCAGCGTGGCAGGCGTGGGCCTAGGGTCACGCAAATTGCATGACCTTGTTCCCCTTGCGCCGCGCCTATGCTACCGCACGAGAGCCATCGGATGCGCCGCATGTATCACCACCGCCCGATCACCGTCTGCCATTAGAGCCCTTGGAGCTTGGCTATAAAAGCCAACATCCATGAGCCCTAACCCTCAGCCCATTCACCGCCGCCGCTGGTGGCACAACACCACACGGCGTCAAGCCGAGAGAGAGAGAGGAGGGAGAAGTAAGGTGGGGAAGGAAGCCACTGCAGGGAGGACCTCACCAGAGCAAGGAGTGCTGCCCTAATCAGCTACAGCGACGTAGCTACTTGGCACGGCACTACATCACCTCATCACGGCCTCGCCTCACCACCACACCGCCACCCTACCACCACAAACCCTACGGTGAGCCATCTTGCTGAGACCACCTCCCTAGCCAAATGGAACGTGCACCGCCACGATTGAAACATGGCTGAAGCTTCGAGCTCCAGCCTAGCCCAACTAGTTAGCTAGGGAGACCACCATGGCCACGCTTGCCGAGACCCAGGACGTGCCGTGCGCGCTGCCATCAGCCAAAAGGAGGACCCCAGCCATGACGTTGTACATCGGAGCAGGAGCGCACATGCACGGACACGCTCACCATGGCTGAGAGCACAACCATGGTGAAACCACCACATCTTCAATGTCACGGTAAAGGCAACATTGACACCCGACTAGTTTCGCCATGACGAGAGACACACCGCGCTCACCTTAGCCGAAGAAGAAGCCCACCGGAGCCCCGTGTTGCCGTACCGCACCTCGTCGGAGCGCCACCGCCTCTGTTTTGCCCCCACCACCATGGTCAGAGCCACTGGGAGTGACAAGAGCTCCGTCAACACACCCACCATGTCCGTAGAAGCACCAGGAGCTCACACGCTCCTCCAACTAGGCTCTCGCTACCACCGCAGCCCTGTCCATGCACGCCGATGAACCCACGCCGCCGTTCATCGTGGCCAGAGCCCTAGGAAGCCCTAGCCATCACCCTGACCCCACCGTCACACTCGCTGAGGCTTGGGGAAGCTATGGCCTACCCTAATCGGATGCTGGTACCGCCTGAGAGGCTCGCTAGTGACCTCACCGTCGGTGGGAGCCCCATTGGGGAAGAACAGGGGATTTTCCCCCTCGCCGACCATGACCTCGTCGGCCACGTCCCGAGCAGCTCCCCCGAGCACCGACCATGACCTCGTCGACCACGTCCCGAGCAGCTCCGCCGAGCACCGACACGACCTCGTCGACCATGTCCCGAGCAGCTCTACCGAGCACCGACCACGACCTCATCGACCACGTCCTGAGCAGCTCCGCCGAGCACCGACCACGACCTCGCCGACCACGTCTCGAGTAGCTCCGCTGAGCACCGACCACGACCTCACCGACCACATCCCGAGCAGCTCCGCCGAGCTCTGACCACGACCACGTCGTGCACGTGAACCAAACCCTAGGAAGGAGTAAGTGGACCAAGTCCATCATAGATTGGCCCTACGATCTATAGACCAACACAGGCGAGGTCACCATGAACCACGCCTCACCTACGCCCGTGGATCATGGCCCGTTAGTGGCCTAGTAAGACGACGTGGCCACACCAGTGCATGCCACATGGCGGGCCAAGCCTGGCCCAAATCTAGGCCCGACCAGCCCCATCGAGGCCTGACCTATATTGGCCATTGGCCGATCAACGTTGACCGTTGACCGGGGCCACATGTCAGTGATACCGCCAGCAGGACCCCACCTGTCAATACGAGACCGAGACCTACATCTCCTTTAAACCAGCAGGAAGGACCCACCATCTTGTCGGACGCTTTCTTCACTAACCCTTGTTGTGTTTTGACAATAGTAGGCACATCTTAGCCAGTCGCTGCCACGCCCGGCCAGCCAAAGCCAGCCTTTGGCCAACCATAGCCACTTGTAGCCAGCCACAGCCAGCCACAGCGAGCCGTAGCAAGCCACAGCTAGCCACAGCAGGCCGTAGCTAGCCAGAAGAAGCCACCACCCTTTGGGACAAGTTACAACCGCCCCTAGCCATCCACATCTTTGCCGCGAAGTCGAATCCTAGTCGAACGCCATTCCTGACACCGACGAAAGCCCCTTTGAAAGGTCCTTGTTTGGTTTTGGTAATTGAGTGACAACTTAGGTGGACTAATTGTGTTTATGTGAGATACACAGGTGATTAGTCCACAGGTACATGTGTATGAGCAACATATGCCATGGAGGTGAAAATGGCTTAGAGATATTGCAAAGCTCACACATGTGATGATGAAGGAGCTTATTGCACATGAGACACGACATTGAGTCATGTGATCAAGGTGGAGAAGATCAAGACAAGACTTGGCTTGATGGACCGGTTGCAAGCGTGAAGGGCAAGTCAAAGGCTTTGGAGTGATGGACCGCGTGACGGTGAAGCTTGAGCAAGACTTGGCGTCGATGGACGATGGCAACGGTGAAGAGCAAGTGAAGTCAAGATCGATGAACCAATATGATCACGTGATGATATGAAGTGGATCATATCATTGTTGATCATGTTGGTGCATGTGTTGCATCGACATTGAAGGAGATGGAATGGAATGCGCAAGGCAAAGGTATAACCTAGGGCATTTCATTTCACCGGTCATAGGTGTGTAGAGAAGTTTATGACCGGGTTTAGGATAGATGGCCGTACTATCAAGAGGGGCAAACTTGTTTGCATATCGGTCATCTAGTGCCACTCGAGTGATCTAACTTTGCATCATCGCTAGGATCAAGTGGCGTGGCAAGTTGAGTGGCTAACATCCTTTGGGAAATAATTGTGAAAAGCTAACACACATACACATGGTGGTGTACACTCGGTGGTGTTGGCACATCTACAAAGGAGGTGGTGTTTGCGGGGTTGAGATGGGTTTGGGTCGGCGGGATTCAGCGCTTTTGGGAAAATGGAATGTCTATTTTCTATTGCGCCGGATGCAAGTTCTTGTGGTTGGCACATTGGAGCAAAGGTGAAGAAGTTAGAAGTGAAAACGAGTTGGTCGTGAAGACGCTGGCGTCGGTCAACTAACCGGACGCTGGGTCTGAAAGCACCGGACGCTGGCAGCATGCGTCCGGTCGAGCTGGTTGGTCAGCACAGTACCGAGGGTATTGCAACGGATGCTGGTCTGTGTCCGGTCAAGGTGGACCGAACGCGTCTGGTCGAAGAAATACACCTCGGGGAGCTTACTGGAAACGACCGGACGCTGAGGATTCTGCGTTCGATCAGTTGAAGCTGCTACGTCTGGTCAGGTCAAGTGACCGTTGGAATCAGGACACGTGGCCGTCTGTGGGTGACCGGACGCTGAGGTCCAGCGTCCGGTCAACACGACCGGAGCGTCCGGTCGGCCCGATTTTTGCCCAATGAAGGGGTAACGGCTAGTTTAGCCCTTGGGGCTATAAATAGAAGTGGCCTTCGGCCATGGCTGATATAGAGCACCTAAGGGGACTTAGTGTCCATGCTTATGAGTGCTTGGGAACCCTCCATCATATATATACTTGATAGTGATCATTCGATTATGTGAGTGAGCGATTCTAGTGCGATTGCATTGTGAGGTTGCATCGAGTGGCACTAGGTGATCGAGTTGCAAGCTGGTGGTGCTTGTTACTCTTGGAGGTTGCCACCTCCTAGATGGCTTGGTGGTGGTCTCCGTTGAAGCCCGCAAGAAGCTTGTGCGGCGCTCCAGAGAAGTGCTTGTGAGGGGCATTGTGCTCGCCCCGTGGGAGCCACGAAGAGCAACTCTAGTAAAGCGTGTCATTGAGCTACCCTCACTCAAGGGGTAGGTTCTTGCGGCGCCTGACGTGCGGGCTTAGCAGGTGATACTAATTAGCCGCCGAACCACCAAGTGAGTGGTCGACACAACGGGGACTAGCGTGTTGGCAAATACGTGAACCTCGGGAGAAAAATCATCGTGTCAACCTTGTTCTTCCCATTGGTTTGCATCCCCATTACACAAGCTTGTAATTACTTTTATACATATTAAGCTTGTGTAGTTGCTCTTGTAATTAGATAGCTTGTGTAGCTTGCTAATTACCTTCTTGCTTGTGTAGCATAGAAGTACCTCCCGTGCGTGGCTAATTTGATTTTAGTAACCTTGTTAGTCACATTGCTTAGTTTATATAGCTAAGTATTTACGCTCTCTAATTAGGCATTGGTTGCCTTGTTATTGAGCATTGCTAGTGAGCTTTGTTAGCTTTGTGCTTTTGCTTACTAGCATGTGTAAGAGCTCTCTTGTTGCTTAAAATACTAGTGGCATAGGTTTGTGTAACCTTGCTCCTAGAATCGTTTAGGAGAGCTCTAACTAGCCCGGCACCTTTGTTGCTTGATTAGTATCTTTGGAAGGTGCTAGAGAACATAGATAGAGGGGTGTAGTCTTGGCTAGACCGATAGTTATAATTCCACACTTGTTTCGGTTAGCCGACGCGATTGATTTTAGAAAAGACTATTCACCCCCCCTCTAGTCCATCATCTTGACCCTTCACCCTTCCTGCTCATTCTTATACTCGTTCGTACACTTACAATACGTGATCTTGATCTATCTATATCTGTCTGCACCATGCCCTTGTGCAGGTCTACCCATCCCCCTCGCTATGGAATGTGCTACTCTGCAGTCGTGTCAAGTTGTTGCATCTTTTGGTCGTGTTTGGTTCTTATCGCTGTGTTGTTGCCTGTGTGCCGAGCCTTCGAGTCGGCTGAGGGATCGTACCTCGTTTGGACGTTACGATCGTGGGATCCGTCTCACCGTGACCGTGATGTCGAGTGTAATTCGACCCCTCGCTTTTTAGTTGACTTCATAGTACCACGAGTGTTAGCTCCTGCCTTCGTCCCTAGAACATGGTCATGATGGATTCGATGTCGATACAAACATCGATGCGGATATCACCTGCACGCCTTGAGCCTTCCATGACCAAGTCCTGTGGGAGATGACATGGAGATAACAATCATGGAACGATGGGTGCCAACTCGTTGGTGTGGCTTGTGGCCGCGAGTTTGCCTCGCCATGACCATGGAGCTACGCCTCTTTCGCTTTTGTTTGCTTCTTCGTGCACAAGCCCTTGTATGCTTGTACCCCGTTTGACCATCGCATTTCTTTGATTCCCGCGGTAACAACCGCACCGCTATGAATTAGAGAGATGTCTTAGTGCCAGTTGTAACACCCTGGTGTTATGCCTGTATTTAGGCACTGCAAATCATGCATATCATGCATCATCAAGCATCCAAATCATACATGCTTAATCATGTGAATAACAATTGAAACATTGCTTTGAAACATCTGAAACATGCGTGAAACCTGAATGTTGCATACACCTGTTTAAGAATTGTTTTGCCCAGAATTTGTCTTGCTAGGTTAGTAAAACATGTTTGGCTACTATTGTAAATCATCTAGCAATGTTTAGTTCAATTTTTGGAGCAAGGTTTGTATTCAAATTAATTCAAAATTTGGCTTCAAAAAAAATAAATTCCCCAAAATTAGGGTTTTGAGCTAAACGTGGACTCTGATCTTATAATTCAAAATCTAGAAAGAATTTAGCTGGGGTCATAAAAGCAAAGTTGTAGAGAATTAAATTCTAGTCAACTTTCATTTTTGGTACATTTTCAAAAGAAGCCATTTTCTTGCTCAAAAGGGTATTTAAAAATTGATATTTGAAATTTCCTTGAAATCAGAAAATTTGGAAAATAATTGTTTTCTCCTTCGCGGGCCGCCACCTCACTTTTGGCCCACGATCGAAGCCGGCCCAGTGCGCCAGCGAACCCGCCCATGCGCGCCAGCCCACCTTGCGCGCCGGCCTACTCACGCCATCCAGCGCTGCGCTCGCCTTGGCCCAGCCCCGCGCTGTTCCCCTGCTCGCCGCTCGCGCACGTGCCGACCACGGTAGAGAACTCCCGCCGTGTGGCGACCATTTGCTGGCGTCGCCCGCTGCGTGGTAGCCACGGCCTGGCCCAGCTCCCACGCGCCCGCTTTCATCTGCCGAAGCGCTGTGCTCCTCTCCACTCCATCCCGCCCGCTCTCTCGCTCTCCTGTGCTCGCCCCTCCTCCCGCGTGCAGCGAGCTCGTCACCGAGCGCCACCGCAGCCGCCAGGCGAATTCACCGCCGGTGCTCCACCACGGCCAGCAATCAAGCACCAGCAGCTCCACCTCGCTCTCCGACACCTAGTGCTCATGGTTGTGCCATCGTTTGAGCCGAGGTAGCGCTTTTTCCAAGCTTCGCCGCCGTCGGCCATGGCGCCACCATGCTCGGCCGCCGTGGAACTTCCCCTTCCTCCCCTTCTCCACCCTGCTTAGCTACCTGCTCGCATTCGCCAATGCCTCGTGAACCTCCTATGCTCGCTCGCTTGCCCAGGCCTGGCCAACAATGGCCGCCGGCCGCTGGCCAAGCCGTGCCGCCACGAAGTCTCGGCGTCGGCGTGTCCCCTTCGCTTCGGCCGAGCTGGGCCAAAGCGGCCATGGGCCAAAGCCCCTACCAGGCCGCCGCGCTCCCCTTTCGCTCGAACCGCGTGGGCCAAAAGTGGCCATGGGCCAGCTGTTCCCCACGGGCCGGCCCAGTATCGTTTAAATGAATTGTTTTTCATTTATTCTTTATTATTTGAAATTTGAAATGGTTTGAAAAATGTTTGGGTACTCAAATTTGCTCCAAATTTGTTGAAACAAATTTTGCTAGGTTCCTTATCATCAGATCTACTTGGGAAAAATTGTGCATGTCATTTTTGAGATACTTTGCTGTAGAATTTTATTTAATCATGAATATTGCTGATAACTTGAAAAATATGTAGAAAAATCTATAGTCTTCAGAAAAATATGATTCCAAGTTTGTTAATCTTCTTATGTCATGTACTTCCTAGGAAAAATATGTCTCATGCATGTGCTGTGGGAAAATTTTTAGGTGTAGTTCAAGTATCTTTAATAGCTGATTTTTGTTATTTTAGCTAGAGAGCAAATTTTGTATAAAACATGCATGTGACAATTTTTGTACAGTCATTATATGCTATGAAGAACCTAGGAAAAATACTAATTCTGTTGTTTGACACTTTTCACAGTTCAAAGTATTTTTATGTACAAAATCATGCCATAGCTTGTGATTTTTGTGTAGGCTAATCCACTCATTCAAACACCATGAAAATCTGATGGCAGTCTAATTAGAGTAGTACCATGCTACTGTAATTTTCTTAGATTTTTATAAGCACCGGAAATATAGATTGCTGTTGTAACCCTAATTTAAAAGGAAATAAAATAATCGTCTTTAATACAAGATTAGTTAATAATAATAGCTTTGGTGTATCTTTGAAGCATTTGATAAGGTGTGTTGACTTAAACATATTAGTAGTAGAAGAGAATGCAGTAGATGACATGTGCTTGTAGTATATTTTCTTGGATGATGTTGACTACCTTGCATTTAAACATATCCATTGCATTCATCTCCTTCGATGCACCGTTTGCATAAGCACTTACGCGCATTGCATCATATAGGATCGCAAACTGAGAACCCAGTCATCATACCTGAGGAGCCCGAGGAGCAGTTCGAGGTGCAGCCATAGGAAGTGCCAGAAGCCGACGAGGAGGACGTTGAGGAACTTTTGGAGTGCCCCGATCACCGTCCGAGCTCCTTCGAGAGAGGCAAGCCCCAGAGCATTTTTCTCCCGGTTTGCAATTATTAATTAAATGCTTTACTTTAATTGATGCATTATGTTCAGGAGTTGTTTGCAACCGTTGCTGCATTATACCTTGTTTACCTTTGTTATACTACATCCTTGTTACCCTGGTATCCGCAGTCGAGTCAATGCTTAGCTGGCTTAGACCGGTAGAAGTCAGGTGATTTCCTGTCACCTGCGAGCTATAGGTGGTTACCTGGATCTGTTTGGATGACTATGAAGTCATGGTATAACTAAGTGTTAAATGAAGTTGAGACCGGACGGAGACTTGCAGAGTTTTGGACTGTAGTGTTTTCCGTCTGTGTCGATTAAGGACCAACCGTTGTTGGGCCTCGAGTCATGTTGAACGCATGCCTTACATTTAGCTGGCCGGATAAAGTACCTTCCGACCGCGAAGCTGGGAGATTTTTCGGGCCGAGTAGATTGCCCGCAATGCACTATGCTGGAGCAGGTGTGGTAGGACACGGGGGCGGGATGATAAGACCAAAGTGCAGTCGGTCGGCCCCCGGGTACATGTGGTTCCTGGCAAACTTGAGATTCCTAGAAAGTTGACTCGGTGATCAACATCTCACTTTAGCGGGTGAGTGAGGTTTGTGTACGGAATAAATCACCAGCTGGTTAGGAATCGATTCGAATCGCCATCGCTCCTGGATAGTGAGCACTTGACTTGAGTTACTTTATCGTAGTAATTGTTTATGGAACACTTGGACAGTTATAATGAATATGACAGTATGGAAGTTGTTTAATGATCATTGGTTATCATTATCTGCTTAATCACATGTTTACTCTAGTATAGGTGCAAATCTAGTCAACAGGTTAATAATAATTAACTTGGCAATAATGCTTTTCGAAAGGTTCTTGAAATGCTAAAAATGCTTCTTTTTGCAAATGAGTCAGCTACCCTACTATAAAGCCCTTCATAATCCTTGGTGTCACTTATTTTCGGTTATGTCGGGTAAGTCTAGCTGAGTACCTTCTCGTACTCAGGGTTTTATTCCCACTTGTTGCAGATGGGCAGATGTATTATGGCTACTGTATCAATTGCCTGTATCCTGCGATGGGTGCTGCTTAGGACCATGGGCATGGTCATTCCTTACGTCTCATTTGATGCTTTTGTTGGAGATGATCATTCGCTGGCACTATATTTAAACTCCATGTGAGTGTGTGTGTGGTTTGAACAAATGACTTCTGCTACTTTTATTCGAACTGGTTTTGTAATAACTATATTGAAACTCTGATGTACCTGTGATTGTGAACTTTTATGTAATATGTGATGGTGACCGCTAAACTTATTACGATCTTGGCTGGAATGGAAGTTGGTTTGAAATCCTTCGTAATTTCACGGACTACCGGGTTATACGGGCTTAAGTTTGCTAAATCGTCTGCTCTGGCGAATGATTTTCTTACTTAATTTCGTATAATTGGTCGGTTCTGTTACACCAGTGCACCTAAGTCGGGTACCCTACGAGTGGTTTGCGCACTTGGTGTGGTCTCTTCCTTCCAATGCCCCATCTTTTGTCGTGACGCGAGTGTTGGAAGAAGTAGACCTTGTCCCTTGTTGTTCTTGCTCTTGTTGCACCATTAGCCCGCTCTGTTCGATTCTGTCTTGCCCATGATGATTGGATCAAAGATCGGACTATTCCCCTTGGGTTAGCAAAGCTATGGTCTATGTCGTACCTCTGACCCGTGCGTGTCGACCCGATCGACCGTCTAAAACCATCTTTCCCAAAGATGTGTCTGAGAACATAACATGGATGTGCCTAGCCAACCCCCGCATCTTTTGCCGTGTTGAGCGACCCTCTTCTCGGCTCCCAACATTATTGTGTTGTGTGGATCGAGGGGAACCATTGATGTCCAATCTCTTTGTGCTACCGCTTTCTACCATAGCGGGCGAGCCGAAGTATGTTGGAGCCAAGTCATAATAGTGTTAATCGCTCTTGTATGCTACTCATGTCCAATTGTGACTTGCGGGATAAGGCTATAAGAGCCGAACCTCGTCGTTCTTCTTTCTTGGGGCCCGACTTCCAATCCCCGTTAGTTCAATGATACCAGATCGAAAGATCGTGAGCCGTGGTGTTTGCTCTGGATAAGCTCTGGCTTAAACCATTTATCGTAAAGCCACACTGGCTTGGCCATGACTTAAGCTTATGCTCAGCATACTACCACTCGTGTTTCTTTGGCCCGAGGAAATCGAACAACTGCCGAGAGGGCTAAGCTGTGTAACTCTTATTGTCTCAATGGCGTTATTGGATTTCCTGCGTCTCGTTGTCTTTTTGAGTGTTGAGTGCTCTCTTGCCTGGCGTGTCGCTTCACGGAGTAGCTGATGATCGGACCAAGAAAACGTGGATGACGACAAGGGCTATGGAATAGAGTCAATGCAGGAGGAGGTGACCCCGCTAATGGAACACCAATGAATGGGGAATTGTACCACTACTACCTCTACATCGTAGGTGTCATGGCAGCACCCTCTTTTAGAGAATCCTGTTAGACATTGCATAATATCTATAACTGCTAGCGCTTTATAAATTATTCCTTTGCTAGTACTTTGATGCATGCTACTACCTGATCCATTATTACCCTGATGCAACCCACTCTACCACGTCACCCTGCCTTGCACATTCGCTCACTTATATATGCTTACTTGTCTGCTTGCTTGCATATTACACCACTATACTTATTATTAACTCCACTTCGCATTATGTCGGGGATGTGATGCTGGTGGTGAACCCCCTGGGAATGGTTTGGCTATGGGTGCCAGACTTGGTGATGTGTGAGCATGCTGCGTGTGTCTTGGGTGCGTGGAGAGTGAGGGTTGTGTCGACCGAGCTAGAATAACGATGAGCCTGGGGCGAGTCTTGCCATGTG
This sequence comes from Miscanthus floridulus, assembly GCF_019320115.1. Classification (NCBI taxonomy): domain Eukaryota; kingdom Viridiplantae; phylum Streptophyta; class Magnoliopsida; order Poales; family Poaceae; genus Miscanthus; species Miscanthus floridulus. The sequence continues at coordinate 26,375,224 of NC_089597.1, read as the reverse complement.
GTGCTACCTGGGCACTTGGATATGGAAAACTTGTGGTGGGTAAATGGTAATTGGAGGTGGCCTTGGGTGTGAACCTTGGAGAGGTGGAGCCCAGGGTAGAGGTGCTGTGGTGGCACGTAAAATGGAAACCCTGATAAAGACATTATGGCTTGGTCATCCCTAAGGACTTATTAGTACTCAGACTCACCGGGAATCCTTTACATCCCACTCGCCCTATATGGTGCGGGACGGTCGGACTACTTGGTAGAATAATGCCACTACTGCTAGGCGCACGTGTGCAAGGAGGTATGGGGCACGCGGTTTCCCCCACACCCTTCCGAGACTTCAGGAGGCCTTGTGGACCTGGCTCTTGACATCCGGAGAGCCCCGGCTCTGTCTACGACTCACAGTATCAGCCATCCCAGACTAGACTTGGGATGTTCTAGGGCTGAGAGGTAGGGTGGCATCGTTCTAGGCTAGCAAGCGGCCAGAATCTGCCTAGATGGGGCACCATCGAGGATGGCTATCTTGTGGGAATGTAAAACCTCTACAGAGTGTATGGTTGATCGATCGATACATATGCTGACTTGTCGGCTATGGACCTTTCCTGGGTTTCACTTAAACTAGATAGGAGATGAGTCCTTTGCTCCCTCTAGGGTTGGGGAAATTTCTGGTCGTGGGCCTTGGGGGCTACGGGCCGTTGAGACAAAGCCGAGAGGGAGTTGGCCTGTCGACCTGAGTGTGTGAGATGAGATATGGTGTGGTGGTGTGGAGATGGTTTGGGATGGATGGTTGGTGGATGGATATGGATGGTGTGATGGTGAATGTGATAAAAACTGGATATTATTATTATTTTACTAATCATGCGCTAAGGATGCAAACCACAACCCAATATTAGGATCGCCAGATCCCTTGTTTATCTTTTCCACTAAAGCTCATCGGTGCTGACCATGGCCTGCACACATCTGGCGGTGTGCAGATTTCCTGTTTCTCAGAGATGCTGACTTTAGAAGGATTAGAAGGTCTCGTGCCTACGCTCAAGTTTGGTTCGGAGATGGAATCTACGCTGCACTACGCCAACTCTGATGATGCCCGTGAAGAAGGAGCCTTCACTCGATAGTCTTCCGCTAGATTAACTCTATCATAGGTGTGTTTCCCCAGTGATGTAATATCTTGTATTCTTGTAATCTTACGATGTATGACTGTGACATCGACTGAAATATGATAATATGATGGAATCAGTTCTTGGTTTTATCATATTAAAATTTATCCTGTGGATTTTCCCTTCAAGGAAAATTGAGGATGTTTCAATCTCATACCCTAGTATGCATGATTTGAGGCTAGCAGTGAAGCAACATGCCATTGTAAAGAAGTTTGAACTTGGTACTGCTCATTCTGATAAGAAAAGATATAGGACACACTGTGCTGCTCTTGGATGCCCTTGGATTTTTAGAGCTAGGACACAACATGATGGGAGTGTCAGGGTACATTTTCTTATTTTTTTAGTACTAGTGACTTAATTTTCTCTCTCAGCTTTTTACTTATGTAGGCTTCTTCAATCCTTTTGCAGGTTCAGATAAATGAAGGTGTACACACTTGTGCTTCTAGATCAAGAGTGGAGGGGTGTACAATGGCTTCTCAGGCTTGGGTGGCAGAGAGGGCTATACCCTTACTCAAGAAGAAGCCTAGCATGGGTCCTAAGGCATTACAGGAAGCCCTTCAGGATAAGTACATGATTCAGATCAACTATCAGACTGTAGTTTATGGTAGACAAAGGGCAGCAGACAAGTTGTTTGGTAAATGTGATGATTCATTTGATTGGTTGTATAGATTCAAGGCAGAGGTTGAGATGAGATCACCTGGGAGTATATTAGAGATAGACACTGAGACTATGGAGGACAAGGTACATTTCAAAAGGTTCTTCTACTGTTTCAAGGCTACAATTGATGGTTTCAGATATGGTTGTAGGCCGTATATCAGTATAGACTCAACATCATTGAATGGACTTTGGAATGGACATCTACCTGCAGCTCAAGCTTTGGATGGACATAATTAGATGTACCCATTGGCTTTTGGATTTTTTTACTCTGAGACTAAGGAAAATTGGACATGGTTTATGGAGCAACTAAGCGGCAATAGGCCCCATGGACAAGCTAGTTGTTTGCACTGATGCTTGCAAGGGCCTTGAAACTGCAGTTGCCAAGGTTTTCCCAAACTATGAACAGAGGGAGTGCTTCAGGCATCTCATGGAAAATATGAAGAAGAACTACCATGGTGATGTTTATGCCAAGAACATGTGGCCTGCTGCTAGAGCTTATGCACCACACAAGTTTACCCATTTCTTTGATAAGGTAATAGAAGCTAGCCCAAGTGTGCTTGACTGGCTCAAAGATCATCACAATCTGTTGTGGGCAAGGAGCAAGTTTAGTCCAGACATCAAATGTGACTACATAAACAATAATCTGGCTGAGAGTTGGAATGCTTGGATCAAGGAGCACAAGGATCTACCTGTTCACTGCTTGGCTGATGCAATTAGAGAGAAGACACTCAGGCTTTTTGCAAAGAGGAGGAAGATAGCTAATGCTTTGCCTCCTGGAATCCTACCTGCAATTATCCATCAGCTCAATGTAGCTTCTAGGGGTTTAGACCATCTTAAAGTGACTAACAATCACCCAAAAGAAGCAGAAGTGACTGAGATCTACAAAGATGAAGAGGTTAGGAGGCATGTTGTGTATCCAACACAATATATTTGCACATGTAGAGAGTGGCAAGTGACTGGAAAGCCTTGCCCTCATGCATTGGCTTTAATCACAACTCTGAGGCAACCAAATATGGCCATGTATGTGAACAACTACTACTCTGTTGAGAAGTTCTAGGCTGCACACAATGAGATTATTCCCAGCATAACAGATAGTGGACAGTGGCCCTAGGTGGACAAGGGCTTCAAGTGCTACCCACCTGATATGAAGAAGAGAGAACAAGGCAGACAGAAGAAGAATATGCATCTTGCCCCAACTGAGAGAAGTGGCAAAGCAACAAGATAGGTGAAATGCCTTGGTTGTGGTGAGTATGGCCACAGGAGTGGAAGCTAGAGGTGTTCACTGACTGGCACCAAGAAAAGGTAATGTACTGCCCCTACTATTAAGTACAATTATAACAGTTAACCATATACCCTAACAACTACATTGCAGGAAAAGGACTAAAAAATCAGCCCCCTAAACCTGGAAGGAAGAAGAGGCAGACAGACCCTACTCCTAGTGGAGAAAATATAGCAAGAACAAGGGCAGCAATAGCTAGAGAAGCAGCAGCTAAGGTAGCTAGGGAGGCTTAGGAAGCTGTAGCTAAAGCTTCTCTAGCAGCTGAAGCTGCAGCAGCTGCAGAGAGAGAAGTCCTAGATGTGGCTCCAATTGAGGTTCAACATGCACCACCCTCAACCAATGCAGCAACTAGAAGGTATGCCCTACTTATAAAATTGCATATTTATGAATATCATCTAACACTTGGTATGTCCTTTAAATAGGAACCTCTGCTGGGATCTATAGGTGGTGAATGTGGTTGATGAAACAGTAAGTGCTTCTGTGGACATGCAACCTAAGAAAATGACTCCAAGGAAGAAGCAGCTAGCTACAAAGGTGAGGAAGAGCCCAACCAAAAAGGGGAAGAAATGAGAGCAACATCTGTGACATGTTCATTTTGGTTGTAAAGGCCCAAAAATTCTCTTTTGTGTGACTAAGACCTGATGATCACTGTGACTAAGACCTTCTAATCACTGTGTTTGAGCTTATTTGGTTCATGCTATCTGCCTATTGTGAACTGCTATGTTGGATTTGATATGGCCAAAATCTGAACACAGATGCATGAAACCAGACATTTTATTTTCATTCAAACACATTTTTCATTACCATTCATTCATGCATTGTCACTTCATTACATCATTGCAGCAGCCATACATCAATAAACATGCCTACATTGTCACTTCCTAACAACATACATCACTACACATCCAACTACAAAGCATACAACACAGGCAATGAACATGTTCATCTACCAAATCAGTGACTCCATCTTCTCCTCCAATTCTTTCCCCTTCTTGTCACCCCCCTTGTCACCATTTGGATTGTCAACTTCCTCTTCCTGTGACATGTTTATCTCTTCCCAATTCGACGGCCGAACCAGGATAATGCTGTTACGCTGCAAATCCTTAAAATATCCCTTCTCGAATCGGTAGTATCCACAAAGCTTCGGGTACTGGAAATATCAACTAGGATTAGAGGGAGATTTAGAGCCCTAAATGCCAGCGAGGGGGAATAGATGAGATTATACAGAACTCACCCCGTTCCTCGCGCATTTGAAGTACAGACGGCCGTGGTTTTCGCTGTCTTTCTTCATCCGCCCCTCCACCACCCTAACAATACCACAGTCCGGGCACATGATCAGCGGGAAGCCACTAAGCTCACTAACCGGATCCATGGTCATGGAAGCAGTGCTGGAGCTCCGGATCCCTTGCTGCAGCCTACTCCTAGCCCTTCCCGCGAAGGAGCTGGCTGCGTACTGGGACATGGCTCGCGGTGGGGGGCGGCGTTGGGCGCGGCGGGGTGCGCGGCAGCGTTGGGTGGCGGCGTCGGCGAGCGGAGCGAGAGAAAGGAGGAGCGGAAGGGCGAGCTGGAGTGGGCTGGGCCACGCGTGGGGAGGGATAGAGAGGGCAGGGGCAGGGGCGGTCATTTTCCCTTCATCTGCCACGCTGGCCAGCTGAGGTGCCGTGCCACATCAGCAATTGTGATAAAAATATATCGTTTTTTCTCTCCCAGCTGCTAAAATCGTAGCGCCAATTCTAAACCTGCTATCCGAGTGGCCATCCATTATGATGGTAAAAAGTTAAATATCCCCCGTTATTCGGGCTCAGCCGGTGAAAACAAATCTAAAAACAAACAAAGAAAAAAAAAGAGTTCAAAACAGAAGCAATTTCAGCTGCGAAGTAGCATATACAATTCTTAGACACAATCTACACGACGGCACCACTATGGGTTTCCCGTGGTAAAAGATGCAATTATCTCTAGTAGAAAAGGTGGAAGTATCTAGCCCATGTCCTTCCATCATAGTAGTAACAATCCTTCAAATTGAACAAGAATATTCCTTTAAAAAAAACTCGAGAACATGTAATGCTGCGATTGTGTAAAATAGGTGATCAAACCACCTTCTCATCTTTGTTAAGCTCAGTTAAACTGAAATTTGCTGAAAACCTATGGGTGTATAATCTGGTATTTTGTGTCCGTGCGTTCTATACAGCTTCTGATGATGGGACTAAGGAAAAGTATGAAATCAAAGATATGACCCGAATCTGTCTGGCTATGCATTCCCTTGGCCCATGTTCGAGAAGCCCACCATTAGTTACCAAATATAAGTTATCACCTTGCGAGGGACAGTTCTTGTTCTTGTTGACCAGTTTCTTTTGGAGCCCTTCTCCGCTCTCATCATAAGCAGTTAAGCACACCAAAGGCTAAACTTGAATATTATGAATATTGACTTCTCTCTGAGTTTCTTGAATGGATAAAAGGCTCTGACTGACTATCAAGCACACACGTTGAGGATTTTGTAACGAGTGCAGGCTCAGCTAATGCCATTCAATGGGTTCCTTCTTTTCAACCTTCCCCTTTGGTCGACCAATCCGTCTGACACTTTTACCACTCAGAAGCTTGAGCGCACGCTCAAGTGTCATCTTCTTTGGGTCCGTATTCTGTCATCATGACATTTTCAAAATATTAGCAGCCTTGCAAGGAAACAGTCCAAATATACTGAACGTGCTAACAAATGCACATGCACTGATTGGAAATCATCAAAATTCAAAATGTAAGAATCTTTTATATTTCTCCAACACGAGGAACTGGACGGTTATAGCCGATATGTTAGTTTGGTTTCTGAAATGAAGAAGGCACCAGACCTTTGGCACTAGAGCAAGGGATCTCCTATGCTTGATGTTGTATCCAACTTTAGAATGTGTTATAAGTACAGGATGATCATCTTCAGGATGTTTTCCCTGTAGGAAAATACAATATTACGGGACCCAACTCAACGAAGAACACCAAAAGCTATAGTACAGAGAAATGCATACCAGAATTTTGGGATATTGCAAAAGCTCAATTGCATCTTCTAGAGTAACAGAGTCTATATCTTTGACCTGAAACAAGAGTTCAATAATAATTGCATTGAGTTCCTGAGAAGGATGGATGACTTTTACCGCCTAAGCGGCCGTTTAAACAGTAAATGAAGGCCACCCATGTCGTTAAGGCCCTAAACAGTTAATTAGATGGTAGGACAGTTTTAAACCGTTTAAACAACTAAAAACCGTCTAAACAGTCAAGTTAAACAATGATTAAATGAGCTAAATGGGCATCTAACTCACCATTTAGTCAATTGGAGGATTACAGCTACCACATTTGGCACCCAACTAAATAACATCACAAGTATGAGGTGGAGTGGGATTTACTTTTCCAAAAAAAATATTTGGTAGAATACTTATTTTTTACATGTTTAAATATGTATACTTTCTAGCATATTTGACTTTTACATACATAAATATGTATATTTTAGTGTTACTATACAAAACTGTTTAGGTTGTTTAAGTTTAACTTGGTTTAAACACCATCTAAATGCCCTAAACGCTAACCAAAAGCTGACCGACTGTTTACTGTTTAGTGTTTAGGATAAATTGCTTTTAATTTAGAAAAGAAAATGTAATTATTACCTCGGAAAGGGAAGCCCTTTTCGGAAACAGTCCCTTTTTGTCCTCTCCAACCTGAACATAGTAGCCATATGGGCCTTGTTTCAAAAACACCTGCAGATTGAGCAAGAGCAACGAAGTTGTTATAGACATTACTGATTTACAAATAGATCTACCATTGGGGAACGTTTGGGTATACCCAGTGTTGCCCCCACCAAATCCAAAGTTAATCTACCCAGTCCTAGCCTCCCTGTGGCCCTCCCGTTCAGAAATTACCCATACCCATTATGTATTGGTTAAAGTTGATGGTGATTGGATAAGGAACAAAGCTAACGGTTTCCTTCTCATTCTGATTGAACTCGAACACAGCGGCAAATAATGGGGACAACCCAGCAGGAAAGGAGCACACCATCATGCGAGTGTCAAGACATGTGACCGAGAATGGACAAATGGATGGTGCCCCAGCATCACAAACCGACGGTGGTCGCTTCTCAAATCCTCCCCATTGATCAGTGGTGGGTGGGTATACCCATACCCAAATGGGTAAAGCAACTTTCACCCATACCCTGTTAGTCGTTGAATTCTCACTCTTGGTAGTAGGAGAATTCTTACTCTCATCGAGAGAGGATGACACTAGGAGTTGGGGCAATTTTCTTGTCTATTTCTCACACAAGCTCACACAAATGCCATACCAACCCAAGGGGTTGGGGTTACATATTTATAGGCTGCTAGCCAGCCAAGCATATGCCAAGATGCTAGTCTAAGATGCTAGTCTAAGATGCTAATATGCTGTCCTAGCTAAGATGCTGTCCTCTAGTCTAAGATGCTGTCCTAAAAACAGAAAAACAGCCACACAAGGACCATGACCATGTGAGCATCATAGCCCCACAAAGACCAGCCCCACAAAGACCAGCCACACATGAGACTTATCCATCATTCTCCCCCTAAGTCTTGTGCGTCGTCTTGTGGGAGAGTTGAACCATCCCGGTCCTGGAGCAGAGCTCAAGGAACTTGATCCTCCCAAGGGGCTTGGTGAGCAGGTCCGCAAGCTGGTCCTTGGTGTTGATGTAGCTCGCCTTGATGCTCCCTTCCTCCAAACAGCTTCGGATGAAGTGGTACCTCACCCGGATGTGCTTGCTGCGTTCGTGGAACACGGGGTTCTTTGCCAGGGCCAGAGCGGACTTGCTGTCCACCCTGAGCTCCACCGCTCTAGTGTCTCTGCCGAGGAGATCACCAAGCAGTCGAGCGAGCCAGAGCGCCTGAGTCGAAGCGGTGGAGGCCGCTATGTACTCGGCCTCGCAGCTGGACAGGGCCACCACCTGCTGCTTGACCGACTGCCAGCTAACGAGGCACTTGCCGAGGAAGAAGAGGATCCCGCTCGTGCTCTTGCTGGTGTCGATGTCGCCGGCGTGGTCGCTGTCGCTGTACCCGACGAAGTGTGCCGCCCCAGGGCACCTCGGGTAGTAGAGGCCGTGGTCGAGAGTCCCCGCAACATAGCGGATGATCCTCTTCACAGCCTGCTGGTGCTCCGTCGTCGGTCGCTGCATGAACCGACTAACGTAGCCGACGGAGAATGCCAAGTCCGGCCGTGTGTGGGCGAGGTAGCGAAGGCTCCCCACAAGACGCCGGTACTGCGTAGCGTCCACCTCCTCCGTCGTGCTGTCGCGGCTCAGCTTCAGCCTCTCCTCCATCGGAGTGAGAGCTGGGTTGCAGTCGGTGAGCCCAGCTAGCTCAACGACGCGCTTGGCGTAGGCGGTCTGTCGAAGCGTGATCCCAGAGTCATCCTGGTGTACCTCGATTCCCAGGTAGAAGGAGAGAGGCCCCAGGTCACTCATCTGGAAGGTGGCCTTCATCTCTTCCTTGAATGCCGCCACCTCCGCATCCTTGGTGCCGGTGATCACCAAGTCATCGACGTAGACACCCACCAACAGGGCATTACCTCCATTGCCCCGTCGGTAGATGGCCGCCTCGTGCGGGCTTTGCTCGAAGCCCATCCCCTTTAGCGTGGAATCCAGCTTGGCATTCCACGCCCTCGGTGCCTGCCGCAAGCCATAGAGGGCCTTGCGCAGGCGGAGCACCTTGCCCTCCTTGCCGGGGATCGCAAATCCCGGCGGCTGGTGCACGTAGACCTCCTCCTTCAAGTCGCCGTTAAGGAATGCCGACTTGACGTCCATGTGATGAACACGCCAGCCCTCCTGGGCAGCTAGCGCAAGGAGGAGTCGCACGGACTCCATCCGTGCCACGGGAGCAAAGGCGTCGTCGAAGTCGACCCCCTCCTGCTGCACGAAACCTCGTGCCACCAAGCGAGCCTTGTGCTTGACGATGGCACCGGCTTCATCCCTCTTCAGCTTGTACACCCACTTAAGGGTGATCGCGCGATGACCACGAGGAAGGTCAGCAAGCTCCCAGGTGCGGTTCTTCTCAACCGCATCCATCTCCAACTGCATCGCGGCGCGCCATGCCGCGTGTCTCTCGGCCTCTGCGAACGACCGAGGCTCGCCGTCGTCACACGCAAGGTGCAACTGCGCCTCCAGGTCCTCCAGGTCATGAGGCACCAGTCCCGGCACCAACTGGTCGCCGAGAAGGTTCTCCATCGTACGGTACCGCAACGGCTCGCCGTCGTGGTACGCGTCGATGCGCTCCTCGTCGTGAGAGAGCGGAGTAGCGAGCTCAACCGGGCTATGCTCGACACGAGCTGGTGTTGGAGTAGACGTGCCCGGAGAGGTGCCTGTCGGTGCTGGAGTGCGTGGCGTTGCCGGCTGTGGTGGAGCCGGCGAAGAACTCATCGCAGCCGAGGTCCTGGCTGGAGAGCGTGGAGCTGTCGGAGTAGCAGGCGCCGGGGTCGGTGGAGGCTCGGGGACTGGGGTAGACGCGCTCGCCGAAGAAGAGCTGCCTACTCCCCCAGCTCCCTCGAAGTGGACGTACTCGACAGTGAAGTCGTCGTAAGTCGGAGCCGAGCCATCGTCCACCGCCTTGTCCCACGCCCATCCTCGCCCTTCGTCGAACACAACGTCGCGCGCCGTGCGCACACGCTGTGTCTTCGGGTCGAGGATGCGGTAGGCCTTCGAGCCCTCCGCGTAGCCGATGAACACTCCCGGAGTGCTCCTGTCGTCGAGCTTGCTGATGTGGCCAAGCTCCTTGGCGAACGCGAGGCAGCCGAAGACCCGCAAGTGGGAGACCGCCGGCTTGCGCCCATGCCAAGCCTCGTACGGCGTCCTGCCGTCGAGCGCCTTGGTAGGCGAGCGGTTGAGGATGTAGACGGCCGTCACCACCGCCTCTCCCCAGAAGACAGCCGGCATCCCCCTCTGCTTGAGGAGGGCCCGAGCCATCCCCACAACCGTCTGGTTGCGCCGCTCGACGACGCCGTTCTGCTGCGGGCTGTACGGCGCGGAGTAGTGGCGCTGAATGCCCTCGTCAGCGCAGTACGACGCGAATTCAGCCGCCGTGAATTCGCCGCCGTTGTCGGTGCGCAGCACGCGCAGCTTGCGGCCGCACTCCGCCTCCGCAGAAGCCTGCGCGCGTCTGATGGCGTCCGCAGCCTCTCCCTTGCTGCCGAGGACCATCACCCACATGTAGCGGGAGAGGTCGTCGACGAGCAGCAGGAAGTAGCGTCGTCCTCCCGGTGTGGCCGGTGTCACCGGGCCACACAAGTCCCCGTGCACGAGCTCGAGCCTCTCCTTGGCTCGAAAGCTCGCCTGCTGGGGAAAGGGGAGTCGCCTCTGCTTCGTCAACACGCAGACGTCGCAGAGCTGCTCCACATGGTCGAGGCACGGCAGGCCTCGCACCATCTCCGTGGCACTGAGCCGCTTCAGGGCCTCAAAGTGAAGGTGCCCGAAACGCTCGTGCCACTGCCACGCCTCGTCATCCCGACGAGCAGCGAGACAGAGGGGTTGTGCCACCTGCACGTTAAGGACGTAGAGTCGATTTGCGCTTCTGGATACCTTGGCAAGAAGGCGACGACGACGATCCCAAATCCTCATGACTCCGTCCTCAACCACCACGCGCGAACCGTTCTCATCCAGCTGTCCCAAGCTGATGATGGAGTTCCTCAACGCGGGGATGTAGTAGACTCCGGTGAGCAGCCTGTGCTCACCAGACACGGCGGTGAAGATGATGGAGCCGACGCCCTTGATCTCTACGCCGGAGGCATCCCCAAACTTGACGGAGCCTCGGACGCTAGAGTCAAGCTCGGTGAAGAACTCCCGTCGACCGGTCATGTGATGGGTGGCGCCGGTGTCGAGGCACCACCCGTCAGTCTTGTCGTTGCCGGAGCTGTCGCCGAGGAGGGCGTGTGCTTTTGGCTCGTCAAGGTGGAGGAGAGCCGCTGCGGCCGGTGCCGCTGGAGGTAGCTCGATGTTGGCATGTGCCATGAACAGAGCCGGCTCCTCCTCCTCCGCCTGTGCGACGTGGGCCTGGCCGCGTCGTGGCTGTCGACAGTCCTTGGCCCAATGGCCAAGCTGGCCACAGTTGCGGCAGGTGTCGTCTCGTGCCGGCTTGTGCCTGCCGGCGGCGCCGCCCTGGGCGCCTCCGCGGGCATCACCCTCGGCACGTCCTCGCGCCCCGGCCTGGGAGTCTCTGCGCGCCTTGCGCGGCTTGCCACGCTTGCGGCCGCCTGTCGCGGAAGAAGGCTCCCCCTTCCTCCGGTCACCTTGGCTGGCAAGCCACTGCTCCCGAGTGAGAAGGAGCTTCCCGCCAGTGGTGATGGGCCCCGAGAGGGACTGTGGCTCATCGCTGTCGACGACCTTGAGGCGACCTATCGCCTCCTCGATCGACATCGTGGAGAGATCCAGCAGAGACTCGATCGAGCGAGCCATCTGCTTGTACTTCTCGGGGACACAGCGGAAGAGCTTTTCGACAGCTCTCTCCTCGCCGTAGGTGTCGTCGCCGAACTGCACCATCTTCTGCAACAGAGTATTGAGACGGAGAGCAAAGTCATCAACGTCCTCACCTGGCTTGAAGGCCAGGTTCTCCCACTCCTTGCGAAGTGCCTGCAGTGTGGACTTGCGGGCGCGGTCGCTGCCGATGCGTGCCGCAGCGATGGCGTCCCAAGCCTCCTTGGCAGTCCGCTTGCTGGTAAGCGAGAACTGCATCTCGGGCGGGACTGCAGCGATGAGAGCATCCAGCGCCCGTCGATCTAGGTCGTAGTCGACGTCGCCATACCGGACTGCCTCCCACATGTGCCGCACCTGGAGCTTTACCCTCATCACCGCAGCCCACTCGACGTAGTTGGTCTTGGTGAGGGTAGGCCACCCACCGCCGGGACCGACGTCCCTGACAACAGCCTGGAGCCCGTGGTAACCACGGTACCGATCCGGGGAGAGAGAGCCACGCTGCCTGTGAAGGCCGCGCTCTCCATCGACCCGTCGGTGCCGATCCGGGGAGAGAGAGCCACGCTGCCTGTGAAGGCCGCGCTCTCCATCGACCCGTCCGCCACCGTTGCCGTGCGCGCCTCCTCCAGGAGCGCCACCGGCGCGTCCGCGCCTGTCTGGGCTGCCGCCGCGCTCGTGGGCGTGCGCGGCTGCCCCAGGAGCGCCACCGCCGTGCGCGCCTCCTCCAGGAGCGCCGCCAGCGCGTCCACGCCTGTCTGGGCTGCCGCCACGCTCGTGGATGTGCGCGGCTGTCCACTGCGCCGCCCGCGCTCGCGCTGCCTCCCTCTCTAGCAGCTCGAGGTCCGCGTCGGCGGTGTCGTCAGCGGAAATGGAGCTGCCGATGCTGCCGCGCAGAGCCTCGACCTCCGCCGCCGCCGCACGCGCTGCATTCGCCGCCGCCGCTGCTTCCGCCTCCGCTCTGGCTGCTGCCAGCTCCGCCGCTGCTAGCCTCGACGCCCTTGCCGCCGCCGCAGCGGTCTCTGCCGCCGCTCGCTCGCGTTCCTCTGCCGCGGCAAGTTCGGCCTCCTGCCGACGCCGCGTGCTCGAGGCGACCGAGCGCTGAGACTGCCCTGCGGACATGACGCGCTACCGGGGGGCTGCTGCGTGGGGAGAGGGCTGCTTCAGACGAGCTGGGAGAGGAGTGAACAGGAGCGGCCGGAGGAGCTGCTGCTGCCAACAGATGGGGCTGTTGTGGGGCTGGGAGAGAAGATGAGCAAGAGATGCTCAGGCTACAGGATAATACGGCTCTGATACCAGTTGTTAGTCGCTGAATTCTCACTCTTGGTAGTAGGAGAATTCTTACTCTCATCGAGAGAGGATGACACTAGGAGTTGGGGCAATTTTCTTGTCTATTTCTCACACAAGCTCACACAAATGCCATACCAACCCAAGGGGTTGGGGTTACATATTTATAGGCTGCTAGCCAGCCAAGCATATGCCAAGATGCTAGTCTAAGATGCTAGTCTAAGATGCTAATATGCTGTCCTAGCTAAGATGCTGTCCTCTAGTCTAAGATGCTGTCCTAAAAACAGAAAAACAGCCACACAAGGACCATGACCATGTGAGCATCATAGCCCCACAAAGACCAGCCCCACAAAGACCAGCCACACATGAGACTTATCCATCATACCCTCCCCATTACACATGGGTATGAATTTGGGGACAGGTTAGGAATACCAACGACAGGCCTATTTGCAAATAAAAAATCTGAATCTCATAAACTGAAAAATACCTTTTGATCAGAATCAGGCATGACGCCAAGTAACCTGGGTGTAAAAGATTTTGGACTTTCTTCAGTGGGTTCAGTTTCATCTTCTTGCTGTGACAATGAGCGAGCAATGTACCTACAGTAATCAGATCAATGATTAGGTATGATGATAATCATCAACAATCAAGAAATTAAACCTGGAACTCATTAATACATAACAGGTGACAATGAAGAATATAGCAGAGTTTAAACTTCAAGGCATTCAAATTATACTGAGGGATAATAGGGTCATACTTGCATTTTGGATGTCGATCACAGCCTATAAAATAGCCTTCACCATACCTACTAACTTTGAATCTCAAGGTTCCTTCAGAACAACTGCATGTATTCCAAACACAAAAAAAGATGTCAAGAATTTTGTATGTGAATGTGTCACAGTATGATGACATTGTAGGTTAACCTGAATGAGTATTGCAAATATCTTGATTTTGACATTCAATATGTACATTCCACGAAAGATACCTTAAAAGTACATTTGTCGTGCATTACCTAGGGCAAATTCTACTATCCTTGTCAACGTCAGGAAAGAGGATAGGACCAAATTTTTCTTCAAGCATTCTCTCTACCTGCACAATGTCAAATTCAGTTTCAATCTCTAGCCGTTGCAGAGCGATATGATACACAAGGTACATAAATAGTATCATTCTTGTGAATGATGGGTCGAACTCAGCAATTCCATGCTCCAATGAAGCCTTCAAGCAACAGAACAATGCTCTGCTAGACCAGTGTGATTGTGAAACTATCTGGAGTCAGACAGCCGAGCACGTCTCTTCTTTGCCCCCAAAAAGTGCTTAAATGCTCTCCCAAAATATTTTGAGCACTGTTTGCAAAATGTAGGGGGTCCAACCAGTACTATGTTGTGTTGGGAGATACAAGCAGTAGTTTCCTTTTAATCCACTGACAGCAATATTGTATAAAACCAAGAAGCATCAGCAGAGACAGAAAATAAAAATATGATAGCTTGCCATTTCATCACTTGAGAAATGGACCTGAAATATTTACTTCAGTTTCTGTGTCACTAAAAAATGTTGATGACCACAACAACAAAGTTTTTTAGTCCCAAGCAAGCTTGACGATCACAGCAAAAGGAGAACTACGAGAACTTGCATCATCAAAGAACCAGCACACTCAGAAATTAAATACATCTTACCTTTCTGCCATCCAGTTTACTCGCATCAGCACAATATTTGCTGAATCGTTCCCAGTAGTCTTTCAGAAGACCCTTCCATTCAGTTGACCCAGCAGAGACATTATCTAGCTATTAATGTAAAAGAAAAAAAAACTTCAATACAGTTTTAGTAACCGACTAAGTCTGGTGCTGAAAGATGTTCTTGCAAAAGGATCACTACCATTTCTTCGAAATGAACTTGTTTCCTCATTTATATAGTACGATGGGAAAGTGGGAGTGATGGTTCAATAACTTATGAGTCACATTATTCAGCAAGGGCAACAAAGAAAGAGAACATAAAAAAAATGCCTACAGGTTATCAAATTACTTGCATATAGAGAATAGTAGAGAAGGCTAAAATGACCTACACTTGGATAATACACCAAAGCATTGAGTCCATGACAACTATGTCTTGAATTAGCTCCACAACTACAGACGGCATTGTTCCTAATGTCTTAAATCCAAGAATAATCACGACCAATATTAGAAGTGTACCAATGTCCATTAAGATGCGCTGATTTCCTGAATTCTAATATTGGTTTAACCCATAGCAGTAACCACTAACCAGCCAGCTTAAGCAGGTTTCTAAAACTATGGCATAAACTGAAAACAAAGAAGCACACAGAAACCATAAACTGAGAAGTGTTTACTACCTCTGTCTCCATGTTAGCTGTAAAGCTGTAATCAGCAACCTCAGAGAAATGGTGCAAAAGGAATGCCGAGACCTAAAAAAAGGGATGGCATGAACAAACACCAAAGTTAGATGCACTGAAATTTAATTTATAGCAAGCAACCTCAGCTACGTAAATTGAAACAGTGCTGGGAGCCTGGGACGATGATGCCTGTGAGCGTTGAGATGGAAAAGGGAAAAGGAGTACACAGTGCTGAAGGATCCCACAAATTGTAGAGGTCCAGGAAGGGAATTTCTAAGCAAGGGTAAGGCTGTCTAGAAGTTCCACTCCCAAGACCCTAAAATCTGTGAGGGAACTCAACAAATGTAAACATCACAAAATATACATAGCAAAATGTACGCAGGCATAAGCAAAACCATAAAATATAAACATTGAGATCATTCCAGATGAGGGTAAATTTTAGATATTCTTGCATTAATAATAAGAAAAACATGAAAGAGTCAAACAATACATTACAAATTGATGCATTACTTCAATGCAAATAAATGCTTAGGTAGAAGAGATAATCTAATACAAAACAATGAATTTAGCTAGAAGTATTATACATACTCAATAACTCAAATAAATGTACTAAAATTATAGATGATGACAGAGCTAAAGATATTTTAATCATATAGGATCTCTCCAAACGGGGAACATGCGATCAGGGATATAAGAACATACCATTCGACCACGGAACTCAGGGTGTAGAACTCGACTTTTTGCTGCCACGTACTTCCGATCCTGAACAATACAAGTATAATGAACACTGTTATCTATGGGATCTGTGTAATTGTAAAACCCTGCAACTGTTTTCCTTGAATAAGCATGAGATCTGTGTATCATTCATTATGAGATGAGGAAGGCCAAAATAGCCAAGTGCAACAACCATGCCCGACGACAACCTTACATACACGACCAAAAAAACAAGGCAAGCCTTACATGACTAACACAATTTTAAGATAAGATATGGCTCTCGAATGGTTACATAGATTAGAGGAGGTGCAGGGTACACGTATATATAGGCAAAGGATTCCTGTGGGCTGGTTTATAGAAATAGGATCAATCAAGGATATCGTTGCATATCTCTAATCATCTTAACAAATATACAAGAGGCACAAAGCCTATAGCTGTCAGCCCAAAGGGCCCAACCGTGTGAGCCTAACATCTGTCCATCGAAGGCACAAAAAGGACAAAAAAAAATACACTAGGAAAGGCTATCAACTATGCTTTATGCATCCACAAATAGCCTTCCAATACCACGGTAAAAAATAGTTCGGAAGTAAAATGTCATGTTACCTGTAACACTTTCATTATAGATGCATAAGTAGATGGCCTTCCGATTCCAAGTTCTTCTAGCTTTTTAATCTGGAGACAAGGCGCAATATGAAAATCTGAACTAGTAGAACCGAATAAAAATAAATATTGTTTTATTGCAGAAGCAAGGGCCGGGTCGCCACCCTGTGACGCGCCGTGTCGTGATCTGGGCACGGTGTCAAGTGAGCAAGGATCGGGTCGTCGCACCCTCAATGGCGCGCCACATCGGCGCCTGGGTGTGGTGGAAAATGAGCAAGGGTCTTCACACCTGACTCGGCAGGTGCGAAGGGTAAGGAAGCTAGTCGAGCCAACTAGGATCCGTTTAGGTAGCTCGAATGTAGGGTCACTTACAGGTAAGTTAAGAGAGTTAGTTGACACAGCGGTTAGGAGGCGTGTAAATATCTTGTGCGTCCAAAAGACTAAATGGAAGGGACAGAAGGCGAAGGAGGTGGACAATACCGGCTTCAAGCTCTGGCACACAGGGACAACTTTAAATAGAAATGGAGTAGGAGTTTTGATTGATAAGAGCCTCAATGATGGTGTGGTGGAGGTGAGAAGGCAATGGGATAGGATCATCTTACTATCTTAGTTAAACTTGTCATTAGTGATATGGTCTTAAACGTAATAAGTGCGTATGCTCCACAAGTAGGCCATGATGAGAGTGCTAAGAGGCTTTTCTGGGAAGACTTAGATGCCTTGGTTAGAGCTGTTCTTAGTAGCGAGAAGCTCTTTATAGGAGATGATCTTAATGGCTATGTAGGTACTTCAAGTGCAGGTTTCGAGGCGACTCATGTGGGTTTCGGTTATGGTAGTAGGAACCAGGAGGGAGAGGAAGTCTTAGATTTTGCTGTAGCTTTTGATCTAATGATAGCTAACACTTTCTTTAGTAAGAGACAGTCCCATTTAGTGACCTTTAGTAGCGGCCAATACTTTAGTCAAATCAACTTTGTCATGCGTAGACTATAAGGTGATACCTGGAGAATGTGTGGTCTCTCAACACAAGCTGCTGGTGGCTGACTTCCGCTTCCTTGTGCAAGCTCGTAGGAACAAATAAGCTAGGGTTGCTAGAATGAAGTGGTGGAAATTGAAAGGGGAGGCATCAAAGGTCTTTAAGGAAAGGGTTATTGATGAGGGCCCTTGGAAGGATGAAGGCGATGCAAACAACATATGGGAGAAGATGGCAACATGCGTTCGTAAAGTTGCTTTAGAGGTGCTTGAAGTGACCAAAGGGAGCGGATGCGACTCGAAAGACGTTTGGTGGTGGAATGAAGATGTGCAAAAGGCTATTAAGGAAAAGGAGTGCTAACATAGAGAAGTACAAGATGGCAAAGAAGACTGCAAAACGAGCGGTGAGTGAGGCAAAGGGGCATGCCTATGAGGACCTTTACCAACGTTTGAGTATGAAAGAAGGGGAGAAAGACATTTATAGGATGGCTAGGGCTCGCGATAGGAAGACAAGGGACTTCAACCAAGTTAAGTGCATAAAGGATGAGAGGGAACAACTCTTGGTGAAGGAGGATGAGATTAGGCATAGATGGCAAGAGTATTTTGATAAATTGTTCAATGGTAGGTAGGCGGTTAGAGTGTTGGTCAGATCTCACCCAGAGTGTGTGTTTTTATTGGTTAGAAAACTTTGTTTCAGGACCCTCCTACGGCTCGGTCCGGAGTAGAGGGTATAATCGTACGGGACCGTTTTTTCCTCTCTTAATACAATGATACGCAGCTCTCCTGCGTATTCGAGAGAAAAAAAATAAATTGTTCAATGGTGAGAACGAAAACACCAACGTTCAGCTGGACGACTCATTTGATGACACTAATAGGCTTTTTGTGCGGAGGATTCAAGAATCGGAGGTCAGAGAAGCTCTAAAAAGGATGAAAGGGTGCAAAGCGATGGGCTCTGATGGTATCCCAATCAAGGTGTGGAGATGTCTCGGGGATATAACTATAGTATGGCTAACCAATATGTTCAACAATATCTTTCGATCGAACAAGATGCCTGAGGAGTGGAGAAAAAGCATATTGGGACCAATCTACAAGAACAAGGGAGACATCCAAAGTTGTACTAATTATCGGGGAATTAAGTTGATGAGCCACACTATGAAGCTATGGGAGAGAGTCATCGAGCAGCGCCAGCAAGGGATGACACATATATCTACGAACCAATTTGGTTTCATGTCCAGAAGGTCAACCACAGAAGCAATCTTCCTAATAAGACAAGTTATGGAGCGGTTCAGAGAGCAGCAGAAGGACCTACACATGGTTTTCATTGACCTGGAGAAGGCTTATGACAAGATACCAAGAAATGTTATGTGGTGGGCTTTGGACAAACATAAAATCCCATCAAAGTACGTGACCCTCATCATACAACAATGCTGTGACTAGTGTTCGAACAAATGATGGTAACACGACTTACTTCTCGATTAAAATAGGACTTTATCAAGGATCAGCCTTGAGCCCATACCTCTTTGCTTTGGTAATGGATGAGGTTACCAGGGATATTCAAGGGGATATCCCTTGGTGTATGTTGTTTGCTGATGATGTAGTGTTAGTGGACGAAAGCCAGGTAGGAGTAAATAGGAAACTAGAGTTGTGGCGGCAGACCCTTGAGTCTAAAGGTTTTAGATTAAGCAAAACTAAAACCGAATACATGAGATGTGACTTTGGCGGAGCTGCACTGGAGGAGGGAGATGTGAGTTTGGAAGGTCAGGTAGTGCCTAAGAAGGATACTTTTCGTTATCTAGGATTGATGCTACAGAGGGATGGAGATATTGATGCGGACGTTAGCCATAGAATCAAAGCAGGGTGGATCAAGCGGCGACAAGCTTTTGACATTCTTTATGACAAGAGAGTACCACAAAAGCTAAAAGGCAAGTTTTATAGAACGGCGATTAGACCAGCTATGTTGTATGGAGCAAAATGTTGGCCTACAAAGACTCAACATGTTCGACAATTGAGTGTTGCAGAAATGCGTATGTTGCGATGGATTTGTGGTCACACTAGAATGGACCGAGTTAGGAACGATGATATACGTGACCGCCTAGGGGTAGCACAAATTGAAGCAACATCGATTGAGGTGGTTTGTCCATGTCCAAAGGAGACCTCCAGAGGCACCAGTGCATTGTGGAGTCCTAAGCTAAGCTAATAATATGAGTAAAGGTAGAGGTAGAGGTAGACCAAAATTGACATGGGGAAAGACAATAAAAAGATATTTGAAAGCTTGGGATATACCTAAAGATCTATGTTTGAATAGAAGTGCTTGAAAAGCAGCTATTGAAGTGCCTGAACCATGACTAGGGGTCTTGGTGGGTTTCAACTCTAGCTTACCCCAACTTGTTTGTTGTTGTTGTTATTGTTGTATTGTTTTTGTTGTTGTTGTTGTATTGTTTTATTGCAGAAATGGGCAATGCTCAAAGTACACAAGTGAAAAATAATCCATAATAGGTTATTGCTTACCAATGCACCTTCAGAATAACGTGATGGTGGCTTAGTAAAGTGCTGTCCAAGATGCACGTTAACAGGAAACACCAAGTCCTTAACCTGGTAAAAAGGAGATGAGTTACATACTGGAACAGTTGAAAGATAACCAATAATCTGCACTAGCCTAAGAAAGAAAGAGGATAAAAAAGGGAATTGTCACTGCAACCATTAATTTCGACAAGGCCTCAAAGTTATCCTCATCCACAGAATCTCCCTCAGAGCTGTCACTGCATGGACTGGCCTCAGTGTCCTAAAAGTAGCAAAGTGTATTGTTAATTAGTAAGAATACGTTCGTAAACTGAAAAGCTAGCACAAGTTCTTCACAAAGTGCAACTGACAACCATGTTTCCATTCAAGCTAACTCCTTACCATCAGCACTAAAAGAAGCTCAATGCACAACATAAGAAACCAAGAATACTGATGAATCAGGGCAAACTCATGCATTTCAGCAACAGGAAGGTTATGTCCCAAGGGAAAAGTAAACTCCATAGAGAAATTTAACAAAAAACATTACAAGGCCATACAATACCATAAATTATGTTCTACACAACAATTTAGTATAAACAAATATGTTGTATTGCATATCAGAGGCGACCAAGTGGGACGGACATCTGTCTTTCTATGTGCCAACCACTTTAAGAAATGTTGAACTGGTACAGATCTAGTGTAAATAAATTACATCTATACAGTTAAGTGAGTCCGACAAGCAAAGCAACAAACCAATAACAAAATAGAAAATCAATGGTCACGCCTAGGGATACAATTGCAACAGTACATCATACATCACAAACTCATAATATGAATATCACAAAGTAAAATTTGCTTTCTGGAACATGTGCTTATCTTTTTTACTTTGTACAAGAACCTAAACACATTATGGAAAACCATCTGAAACCGGCAGAAAACCTTCGAAAAAATGTATGGTCCATACCATTAAGCACACACTATTCCCTGTAATGGGCAGATATTATTTACTCAAGTACTAGAACGAGGTTATAAACTACTAAAAGGAAACCATTTTTTAAGAAACAAAATCTTCAGATACCATCGATAGTGCCAGCAAACACAAATCAACCTCTGGGGTAAACAGGTTTTCAATGAAAATTTTGATTCTTATGTTCGAGGGAAAAAAAATAGTGAGAAGTCTTATTTAAAAGTAGAGGAAGTACTGGTTACATTTTGTAAAAAAGATAGCTTGTCTCATGTTCCAAACCTTATAACAAATGAGAAAAAAATCAGAAAGAAAAGAAGGGATGGGCTAGTCTGATATCCAGATGTCACTTTGACCTAGACATCTTAATTCATATCTGCATCCAATCAGAATCCAATATCTGTTTTCCATATCATAAAAATGTCTGCGCAAATATATACAACCAGATACATAGTATCTGACCGGGTTGTACTCATACCCCTATTATAATGGCAGTTAAAAGAAGATCATGTAGATGAGAAAAAGCTATGGCAGAAACAATTGGCCCCTGAACCATCAAACAATGTCGTTGATGCATTATTCAGCACATCAAAAAAAAAAAATGTCATCAGGCTTGTCAAAGCTTGATAGAAGTAGCACAAGCAGAAATTAAAATCCATAGAGGATGCAAGAAGCAAGTACAAAATAAATTTAGAACTCACCTCATAGACAGCTTGGTATCCCTTGAAGTCCAGTTTTGATGCAGCGGAATGAAAAATCATCTCTCCTTCAGGAGTGCCAATATCCACTTGAATCTACAGAGCAAGCATGTAACTTGACGGAAAGCTTAAAATATTGAAATTTACAAAAGGAAAACGATGTACAAAGAATTTTAACATGTTTTAAAACAGTGCTAGAGAATGAGGATATCACATTTACTATCTACTATAACACCAGATGTGTTTAAGCAAAAAAATAATTGATGACAACAGCTAAAATGAAGTTCATAGCTGTGCTCCTAAGGTAGATGTCAACAGTTCATAAAGAGGGTTTTAGTTAGACAGAAGTTATAAACTGGGCAAAGTGTCATGGTCAGAAGGACCTATTCTAGAAGGAGACAACACGATAAGGCATAGGCTAGTTAATTAGTAAACGGATAAGCCCAAGTGTTATAGATTTAATCTAAATAGATGGTTAGGCTCTTGGGCCAGGCCCATTAGCATTTGTAACCCCCCTTATATATATGAGGAAGACAATTAATGAGAAACTAAGCAAGTTTAGGGTTAATCCCTTTTATCTCTTCTCCCTCTCTTCTTCTCCTGCCGCCGCCCCTCTCCCTCCTCTCTCTCTCTCTTCGCCGCCGCCTCTTCCTCACCTGTGCCACCTCTGCCAAGCACAGCCGCCAGCTTCTGCCACCGCGCCACTCCTCTGCCAGCCGCCCACTAGCCAGGATGCCGGCCGCAGCCAGCCATCAGCCAGCCGCCAGCCGCTCGCCTGGCCACCAGATCGGCCCAAGCCGCCCTCCACCGCCGCCAAGGCAATCCGACGTGTTACACAAAGAAACGTGGCTAAATAACCAACCAGTTAGCTAAAAGCTCAAGGTACTGTAGAAACCTGGGCTCCAGCATGTAGCACCAATTAGATCTATGTAAAAGACACAGACTCGGATGCAATTACTTCTCTTATGATCTTATCATTGCAACTGCTTGGCTGGTTGGCTTTAATACCACACTGAATTTTATACAAACAACAAGTTCAGCCTAATACTATCAATATCGAAAATATGGGCAATATGAGAAGAAACTAAAGAGGTGATCTACCAGAAATTAGGAATAAAACAAACACCCTAAAAAAACTGCAACATGTACCCTCAAATAGCAGCACTTGCTGGCTGCTGCAAATTCCTCATGCATGTCGAGTAAACCTTATCAAGGTTTCCTTAACCAATGTAACTTTGTATACCCATAATCCATAACCATTATCATCATGAAGAATAAAATCAACCACATGGAAAAATGAAGCACAGGAGTAACCAACCATCTCAGTTCTGGAAGCTTCCATTTGGCAAGCCATTGTCCTTTTCCATATTAGAGTGTAGAGTTTCAGAGAATCATCGTCAAGTATTCCAACCAAAGATGCTACAAGAGAAATAGTGTTGCAACCGTATATTAAAAGTCAGATATAATACTGAATGATTTCACTTTCAAATAAATGTTGGGCAGCCAGCTGGGCCATTTGGGCTGCTTCGGTACCATAACAGTCAGTCACGCTGCTGTAGCTCTTCAAACTGTATGGCTCAGCTGGCTACCAATACCAGCATGTTCAAAACATATCACAGAACACAGTATCCTCCGTTATGGGGAGACACCGAGACATTTCTAACACCTAAACCATATTCATAGAAGTATTACTCTGTAGAATAATCAAAGCAGTGTCTGAGGTTGAATTTGAAGCATGAATCGTACAAACCATATTGTTATACATGAAATATTTATACCAAGAAACCAATCAGTACATAGCATATCCTGTAAAGAAATAACAACATCTTGGTGGTGATCCATGAATATGAGATTGTAGAAACCTCCATGAGACAATATGCATGTACTTGCTCAAAATTGTTTGCAAGGAGATGGTTAGCAGCTGCAGTTGAGAAAAATGCAATAAATCAACAAAAACACGGGGAGAGTCATTACATGGCAACCTCCTTATACTGGTGGGCCTAATGGCTTCATGGGCTTCTTGAGCATTTTTCACCTTCTTCAAATACTTCCTAGTGTCCGCTGAAACGTACTTCTGACCATATCTGAACAAAATACTAATTAACAAGAGGAATACATGCCAGAAACCATATTCAGATATAGATCATGACACCAAGTCCTAGAATCACAGAATACTATTTCTCTCAAAACTGGAGTCAAAGATCATCAATCAGCAACTTAAAATGGATCGTTCAACAACTTGAACCCACTTACCATGTCGTCAAAGTACCTTAAAGAGTCCAGAGTCCAGACCAGTTAAAGAGTTAAATTACTCAGTTAAAATCTTGAATAATGTGTCTTACAGTTGTAGGTTCATCAATTAAGTTTCGAACAAATATGAGTGACTCTGAAAATTTTCCACTAGTATAACTAAATCACTTAGGAAGTTAGAACTAATCTGACAAGCTCAATGTGGAAGAAGAGGTTCGCACCATTTTAAAATCAGAACAAAGAGACTTAGCAGCTTGTTCAGAGAGGAATTTATGTACCTTTCTTTGACTAATGAACGGATGTCTTCTGCAGCTCCATCAGAAATCTTCAAGGGGTCAAACAAGTCAACGTGATATTAATTAGTGAAACAAGTAAAGCACCAAGTATATTGGATTCTCAAGAATCTCTTATTGACAACTGTCAGGAAATTCTCACATCAAAGTAAGCCAGAAGCCTCCGTCATGTATCATTGCATCGTACATATTAATTAATTTGGCATACCAGTCATGAAATATTTCATATTGGAGTTACTATTTTGAACTCCCTCAAGTCACAAGTAGAAATTTACATATTCTCCCATCATCATGACGTAAATTGTGGCCAGTATATCTTTCATAATATATTAGAAACATGAACTATTTAAGTAGATTAGTTTTGACTATTAAATCCCAAACCTTGCAGCCTTAAACTATTCAAAGCGTGATAATAACACAATGTAGAATATATTCAACAGAGTACCAACAAATGTGTGGTTATGTAGTAATCAGGATAGAAGCTTAAAAAGTGTAGTTTTCTTGAAGCTTATGCAAAAGGGGTGCAGTTTTGCTCAACTTAATGCATCATTTAAAGTTCCTCCTGTCCAGCTTGTTTAGTCAGAAGGCAGCAGGACAATTTTGATCATTTTAAAGTAATGCACTAACTTTAGACCATATGACCAAAGCAGATGATGATTCTGAAATTTAAAATAGAGAGTAAAGCATAGGGAACAAGTGTTGTGGAACATATGCACCAATAAACAGTAAACCTATTTGTGTCATCAAAATTGTCTGATGTTACTTACATGGAACCCATCAGTTCTTATGTATGTTATTAACCCAGTTGTTTCTTCTGAGGAAAGGTTGATACCCTCATAAAGCTTTTGGGCAATCTGCAGTCATATAATGCGTCACATGAGCCAACAGACTCCTACATATAAATCCAATACATAATGAGTCTAGCAGAAACAACCTTCATGGTATACCCTGCAGTAAAATGAAGTTTGTTTGCTGCATCCTGCTGAAGGCTGGATGTAATATATGGCATTGGAGGATTCTTGTGAATTTTACTTCTTTTAACACCTAAAACTTCAAACTTAGAAGAATGAATCCTCTTTTCTATAGCTTGCGCTTCTTCTTGAGAGCGTATGGAAAGTTGATCCAGCTTTTTTGAATTCAAATGCTTTATACGGAATGGAATATATGTGCCATTTGGAGGATCTGCAAAATGCATTTTCAAGTATGTCTGTACTGTCCAGTACTCCTGTGGCTTAAACTGTTCTATTTCAGCTTCGCGATCGCAGACAAGGGCCAGAGCAGCAGATTGGACCCGTCCAGCTGATTGGCAACCAGGCAACTTCCTCCACAAAAGTGGTGATATGCCAAACCCAATTAGATAATCAAGGGAACGGCGTGCAAGATAAGCATTGACTAAGTCCATGTCAATATACCTCGGGGACATTAAAGCCTTTTTTATTGCATCCTCAGTTATTTCATGGAAAGCAACTCTTGCAACAGTCACATCACAGCCCAATGCACCTTGTTGTTCAAGCATTTCTTTGATGTGCCAAGCAATCGCTTCACCTTCACGATCAGGATCAGATGCAAGAATTAAATTTTCTGCTCTGGAGAAAAGAGAACATTGGTAAAAAAATTAGCAATGTGTAATTAACTCAACACAAGGTGTAAAAGCAATCAGCAATATGTGTGTAGAACTATTACCTTTCATACTATTAGCTTAGTTGAATTCAAATTAATAAACTACCACTAGTATAAACAGAAGTGCGGTCTTAGGGAAAAAGGTTAGATTACACAGTTGACGTGGCCATATCTCAGATACAGTTCAAACTACAGTTGAGGCTATTTTACCATTTTCATGAACATACAAGTATAAAAATAAACAAAACTATACAAACCAACATCACAGTAGTTTTCCTATATGTGGTCAACCGCAGACCATTATTAAAGTATAACATGTATCAAAATTACAAAACAATCTCACCAACAAATAATACTCAAGTATATTACAGCAATAACTGATGACAGTAATACTATGATCAAAACAATAATGTGTCAGCATACACAAATGACAATAGTGATACTTCTACGTAGAAGAATATAAAAATAAGAAACATCAACACTCAAATTATCTGCAACAAAATAAGAAACCTGAATACTGAGACATAAACTAGCTAGAAACTATATCACCAAATGAACCAACTACTGATGTTTTCCATATTTTGTAGCCTGCCACCATTGACTAACTTGCAGAAATTATGCGGATTGGAGTCATTGTTGAATACAATAGAAGATCATGGTGACAAACATCCATGCGAACCTATCAAACATTACAGCAATTACTTCTATAATGATAGGTCTATTTGATTTTGTGTTTCTTTGTCTCTGTAATTAGAAGGGCAGCTAATGCTTATAAACCTTTGACAAAAAAATGTGAAACTGTTTTATACAGGAGGAGAACATGCGTACTCAAAGCATATGTATGTTTTATGTGAACAGAAAAAATGTATCCGTACTACACGCTACAAAAAACATACCCTTTCACTGCAACTTTAATGCTCTTAAGGTGTGTCCAGGCAGCAGCAGGCACCTCCCAGACCATGCTGAAGTCATCATCAGGGCGGACAGATTTTGATCTACCTGCTAAATCTCTCACATGACCATAGCTTGGTAACACTTCATACATGTCCCCAAGGTAATTCTGAATGACTTTTGCTTTCGTGGCTGATTCCACAACCACGACTGATTTGGCTCTGGGAGGATACAATGGTACCAGTAGCTTTTTTTCAATACCAGAACCATCAATAGAGGATTTCATACAAATCTCAGCTTCAGAAGGTACAGAAGAAGCAGCAGAAACCTTTGCTTTTGACTTTGACCTATTATTCACTTTTTTCTCTTTAGAACTATCAGCACCCTTTTTCGATTTACAATTATCAGTCTTCTTGTTTTCTTGGTTCGCACTAGTACTCTCAGTCGTCTTTGTTGCAGCTTTACGAGTTCTAGCAGATATCCTCTTTTTCTTGGTATGTACTTCCTTTTCTTTCATATCTCCATCAACTTCCTTTTTGCTTCCTCTTGAACTCTTCCTCTTGGCAGTGTCAGTCTTAGTATCAGTAAGACTCTTGCTGCTGTCACTAGTAGAAGTTGAAGCCTCGTCAGCAGTGGTGCTACACGTAGCTAATGTGCTTTGCCGTTTCTCAGATCTATTGAGAAATGGACCTGAAATATTTACTTCAGTTTCTGTGTCACTAAAAAATGTTGATGACCACAACAACAAAGTTTTTTAGTCCCAAGCAAGCTTGACGATCACAGCAAAAGGAGAACTACGAGAACTTGCATCATCAAAGAACCAGCACACTCAGAAATTAAATACATCTTACCTTTCTGCCATCCAGTTTACTCGCATCAGCACAATATTTGCTGAATCGTTCCCAGTAGTCTTTCAGAAGACCCTTCCATTCAGTTGACCCAGCAGAGACATTATCTAGCTATTAATGTAAAAGAAAAAAAAACTTCAATACAGTTTTAGTAACCGACTAAGTCTGGTGCTGAAAGATGTTTACTTGCAAAAGGATCACTACCATTTCTTCGAAATGAACTTGTTTCCTCATTTATATAGTACGATGGGAAAGTGGGAGTGATGGTTCAATAACTTATGAGTCACATTATTCAGCAAGGGCAACAAAGAAAGAGAACATAAAAAAATGCCTACAGGTTATCAAATTACTTGCATATAGAGAATAGTTGAGAAGGCTAAAATGACCTACACTTGGATAATACACCAAAGCATTGAGTCCATGACAACTATGTCTTGAATTAGCTCCACAACTACAGACGGCATTGTTCCTAATGTCTTAAATCCAAGAATAATCACGACCAATATTAGAAGTGTACCAATGTCCATTAAGATGCGCTGATTTCCTGAATTCTAATATTGGTTTAACCCATAGCAGTAACCACTAACCAGCCAGCTTAAGCAGGTTTCTAAAACTATGGCATAAACTGAAAACAAAGAAGCACACAGAAACCATAAACTGAGAAGTGTTTACTACCTCTGTCTCCATGTTAGCTGTAAAGCTGTAATCAGCAACCTCAGAGAAATGGTGCAAAAGGAATGCCGAGACCTAAAAAAGGGGATGGCATGAACAAACACCAAAGTTAGATGCACTGAAATTTAATTTATAGCAAGCAACCTCAGCTACGTAAATTGAAACAGTGCTGGGAGCCTGGGACGATGATGCCTGTGAGCGTTGAGATGGAAAAGGGAAAAGGAGTACACAGTGCTGAAGGATCCCACAAATTGTAGAGGTCCAGGAAGGGAATTTCTAAGCAAGGGT
This sequence comes from Miscanthus floridulus, assembly GCF_019320115.1. Classification (NCBI taxonomy): domain Eukaryota; kingdom Viridiplantae; phylum Streptophyta; class Magnoliopsida; order Poales; family Poaceae; genus Miscanthus; species Miscanthus floridulus. The sequence goes on along the minus strand of NC_089597.1, from coordinate 26,346,767 downwards.
AAGGCTGTCTAGAAGTTCCACTCCCAAGACCCTAAAATCTGTGAGGGAACTCAACAAATGTAAATATCACAAAATATACATAGCAAAATGTACGCAGGCATAAGCAAAACCATAAAATATAAACATTGAGATCATTCCAGATGAGGGTAAATTTTAGATATTCTTGCATTAATAATAAGAAAAACATGAAAGAGTCAAACAATACATTACAAATTGATGCATTACTTCAATGCAAATAAATGCTTAGGTAGAAGAGATAATCTAATACAAAACAATGAATTTAGCTAGAAGTATTATACATACTCAATAACTCAAATAAATGTACTAAAATTATAGATGATGACAGAGCTAAAGATATTTTAATCATATAGGATCTCTCCAAACGGGGAACATGCGATCAGGGATATAAGAACATACCATTCGACCACGGAACTCAGGGTGTAGAACTCGACTTTTTGCTGTCACGTACTTCCGATCCTGAACAATATCAAGTATAATGAACACTGTTATCTATGGGATCTGTGTAATTGTAAAACCCTGCAACTGTTTTCCTTGAATAAGCATGAGATCTGTGTATCATTGCATTATGAGATGAGGAAGGCCAAAATAGCCAAGTGCAACAACCATGCCCGACGACAACCTTACATACACGACCAAAAAAACAAGGCAAGCCTTACATGACTAACACAATTTTAAGATAAGATATGGCTCTCGAATGGTTACATAGATTAGAGGAGGTGCAGGGTACACGTATATATAGGCAAAGGATTCCTGTGGGCTGGTTTACAGAAATAGGATCAATCAAGGATATCGTTGCATATCTCTAATCATCTTAACAAATATACAAGAGGCACAAAGCCTATAGCTGTCAGCCCAAAGGGCCCAACCGTGTGAGCCTAACATCTGTCCATCGAAGGCACAAAAAGGACAAAAAAAAATACACTAGGAAAGGCTATCAACTATGCTTTATGCATCCACAAATAGCCTTCCAATACCACGGTAAAAAATAGTTCGGAAGTAAAATGTCATGTTACCTGTAACACTTTCATTATAGATGCATAAGTAGATGGCCTTCCGATTCCAAGTTCTTCTAGCTTTTTAATCTGGAGACAAGGCGCAATATGAAAATCTGAACTAGTAGAACCGAATAAAAATAAATATTGTTTTATTGCAGAAGCAAGGGCCGGGTCGCCACCCCTGTGACGCGCCGTGTCGTGATCTGGGCACGGTGTCAAGTGAGCAAGGATCGGGTCGTCGCACCCTCAATGGCGCGCCACATCGGCGCCCTGGGTGTGGTGGAAAATGAGCAAGGGTCTTCACACCTGACTCGACAGGTGCGAAGGGTAAGGAAGCTAGTCGAGCCAACTAGGATCCGTTTAGGTAGCTCGAATGTAGGGTCACTTACAGGTAAGTTAAGAGAGTTAGTTGACACAGCGGTTAGGAGGCGTGTAAATATCTTGTGCGTCCAAGAGACTAAACTGGAAGGGACAGAAGGCGAAGGAGGTGGACAATACCAGGCTTCAAGCTCTGGCACACAGGGACAACTTTAAATAGAAATGGAGTAGGAGTTTTGATTGATAAGAGCCTCAATGATGGTGTGGTGGAGGTGAGAAGGCAATGGGATAGGATCATCTTACTATCTTAGTTAAACTTGTCATTAGTGATATGGTCTTAAACGTAATAAGTGCGTATGCTCCACAAGTAGGCCATGATGAGAGTGCTAAGAGGCTTTTCTGGGAAGACTTAGATGCCTTGGTTAGAGCTGTTCTTAGTAGCGAGAAGCTCTTTATAGGAGATGATCTTAATGGCCTATGTAGGTACTTCAAGTGCAGGTTTCGAGGCGACTCATGTGGGTTTCGGTTATGGTAGTAGGAACCAGGAGGGAGAGGAAGTCTTAGATTTTGCTGTAGCTTTTGATCTAATGATAGCTAACACTTTCTTTAGTAAGAGACAGTCCCATTTAGTGACCTTTAGTAGCGGCCAATACTTTAGTCAAATCAACTTTGTCATGCGTAGACTATAAGGTGATACCTGGAGAATGTGTGGTCTCTCAACACAAGCTGCTGGTGGCTGACTTACGCTTCCTGGTGCAAGCTCGTAGGAACAAACAAGCTAGGGTTGCTAGAATGAAGTGGTGGAAATTGGAAGGGGAGGCATCAAAGGTCTTTAAGGAAAGGGTTATTGATGAGGGCCCTTGGAAGGATGAAGGCGATGCAAACAACATAGTGGGAGAAGATGGCAACATGCGTTCGTAAGGTTGCTTTAGAGGCTGCTTGGAAGTGACCAAAGGGAGCGGATGCGACTCGAAAGACGTTTGGTGGTGGAATGAAGATGTGCAAAAGGCCTATTAAGGAAAAGGAGTGCTAACATAGAGAAGTACAAGATGGCAAAGAAGACTGCAAAACGAGCGGTGAGTGAGGCAAAGGGGCACGCCTATGAGGACCTTTACCAACGTTTGAGTATGAAAGAAGGGGAGAAAGACATTTATAGGATGGCTAGGGCTCGCGATAGGAAGACAAGGGACTTCAACCAAGTTAAGTGCATAAAGGATGAGAGGGAACAACTCTTGGTGAAGGAGGATGAGATTAGGCATAGATGGCAAGAGTATTTTGATAAATTGTTCAATGGTAGGTAGGCGGTTAGAGTGTTGGTCAGATCTCACCCAGAGTGTGTGTTTTTATTGGTTAGAAAAACTTTGTTTCAGGACCCTCCTACTGGCTCGGTCCGGAGTAGAGGGGTATAATCGTACGGGACCGTTTTTTCCTCTCTTAATACAATGATACGCAGCTCTCCTGCGTATTCGAGAGAGAAAAAAATAAATTGTTCAATGGTGAGAACGAGAACACCAACGTTCAGCTGGACGACTCATTTGTTGACACTAATAGGCTTTTTGTGCGGAGGATTCAAGAAGTCGGAGGTCAGAGAAGCTCTAAAAATGATGAAAGGGTGCAAAGCGATGGGCTCTGATGGTATCCCAATTAAGGTGTGGAGATGCCTCGGGGATATAAGCTATAGTATGGCTAACCAATATGTTCAACAATATCTTTCGATCGAACAAGATGCCTGAGGAGTGGAGAAAAAGCATATTGGGACCAATCTACAAGAACAAGGGAGACATCCAAAGTTGTACTAATTATCGGGGAATTAAGTTGATGAGCCACACTATGAAGCTATGGGAGAGAGTCATCGAGCAACGCCAGCAAGGGATGACGCATATATCTACGAACCAATTTGGTTTCATGTCCAGAAGGTCAACCACAGAAGCAATCTTCCTAATAAGACAAGTTATGGAGCGGTTCAGAGAGCAGCAGAAGGACCTACACATGGTTTTCATTGACCTTGGAGAAGGCTTATGACAAGATACCAAGAAATGTTATGTGGTGGGCTTTGGACAAACATAAAATCCCATCAAAGTACGTGACCCTCATCAGTACAACAATGCTGTGACTAGTGTTCGAACAAATGATGGTAACACGACTTACTTCTCGATTAAAATAGGACTTCATCAAGGATCAGCCTTGAGCCCAGTACCTCTTTGCTTTGGTAATGGATGAGGTTACCAGGGACTATTCAAGGGGATATCCCTTGGTGTATGTTGTTTGCTGATGATGTAGTGTTAGTGGACGAAAGCCAGGTAGGAGTAAATAGGAAACTAGAGTTGTGGCGACAGACCCTTGAGTCTAAAGGTTTTAGATTAAGCAAAACTAAAACCGAATACATGAGATGTGACTTTGGCGGAGCTGCACTGGAGGAGGAGATGTGAGTTTGGAAGGTCAGGTAGTGCCTAAGAAGGATACTTTTCGTTATCTAGGATTGATGCTACAGAGGGATGGAGATATTGATGCGGACTGTTAGCCATAGAATCAAAGCAGGGTGGATCAAGCTGGCGACAAGCTTTTGGACATTCTTTATGACAAGAGAGTACTACAAAAGCTAAAAGGCAAGTTTTATAGAACGGCGATTAGACCAGCTATGTTGTATGGAGCAAAATGTTGGCCTACAAAGACTCGACATGTTCGACAATTGAGTGTTGCAGAAATGCGTATGTTGCGATGGATTTGTGGTCACACTAGAATGGACCGAGTTAGGAACGATGATATACGTGACTGCCTAGGGGTAGCACAAATTGAAGCAACATCGATTGAGGTGGTTTGTCCATGTCCAAAGGAGACCTCCAAGGCACCAGTGCATTGTGGAGTCCTAAGCCTAAGCTAATAATATGAGTAAGGTAGAGGTAGAGGTAGACCAAAATTGACATGGGGGAAGGACAATAAAAAGATATTTGAAAGCTTGGGATATACCTAGAGATCTATGTTTGAATAGAAGTGCTTGAAAGCAGCTATTGAAGTGCCTGAACCATGACTAGAGGTCTTGGTGGGTTTCAACTCTAGCTACCCCAACTTGTTTGTTGTTGTTGTTATTGTTGTATTGTTTTTGTTGTTGTTGTTGTATTGTTTTATTGCAGAAATGGGCAATGCTCAAAGTACACAAGTGAAAAATAATCCATAATAGGTTATTGCTTACCAATGCACCTTCAGAATAACGTGATGGTGGCTTAGTAAAGTGCTGTCCAAGATGCACGTTAACAGGAAACACCAAGTCCTTAACCTGGTAAAAAGGAGATGAAGTTACATACTGGAACAGTTGAAAGATAACCAATAATCTGCACTAGCCTAAGAAAGAAAGAGGATAAAAAAGGGAATTGTCACTGCAACCATTAATTTCGACAAGGCCTCAAAGTTATCCTCATCCACAGAATCTCCCTCAGAGCTGTCACTGCATGGACTGGCCTCAGTGTCCTAAAAGTAGCAAAGTGTATTGTTAATTAGTAAGAATACGTTCGTAAACTGAAAAGCTAGCACAAGTTCTTCACAAAGTGCAACTGACAACCATGTTTCCATTCAAGCTAACTCCTTACCATCAGCACTAAAAGAAGCTCAATGCACAACATAAGAAACCAAGAAGACTGATGAATCAGGGCAAACTCATGCATTTCAGCAACAGGAAGGTTATGTCCCAAGGGAAAAGTAAACTCCATAGAGAAATTTAACAAAAAACATTACAAGGCCATACAATACCATAAATTATGTTCTACACAACAATTTAGTATAAACAAATATGTTGTATTGCATATCAGAGGCGACCAAGTGGGACAGACATCTGTCTTTCTATGTGCCAACCACTTTAAGAAATGTTGAACTGGTACAGATCTAGTGTAAATAAATTACATCTATACAGTTAAGTGAGTCCGACAAGCAAAGCAACAAACCAATAACAAAATAGAAAATCAATGGTCACGCCTAGGGATACAATTGCAACAGTACATCATACATCACAAACTCATAATATGAATATCACAAAGTAAAATTTGCTTTCTGGAACATGTGCTTATCTTTTTTACTTTGTACAAGAACCTAAACACATTATGGAAAACCATCTGAAACCGGCAGAAAACCTTCGAAAAAATGTATGGTCCATACCATTAAGCACACACTATTCCCTGTAATGGGCAGATATTATTTACTTAAGTACTAGAACGAGGTTATAAACTACTAAAAGGAAACCATTTTTTAAGAAACAAAATCTTCAGATACCATCGATAGTGCCAGCAAACACAAATCAACCTCTGGGGTAAACAGGTTTTCAATGAAAATTTTGATTCTTATGTTCGAGGGAAAAAAAATTAGTGAGAAGTCTTATTTAAAAGTAGAGGAAGTACTGGTTACATTTTGTAAAAAAGATAGCTTGTCTCATGTTCCAAACCTTATAACAAATGAGAAAAAAATCAGAAAGAAAAGAAGGGATGGGCTAGTCTGATATCCAGATGTCACTTTGACCTAGACATCTTAATTCATATCTGCATCCAATCAGAATCCAATATCTGTTTTCCATATCATAAAAATGTCTGCGCAAATATATACAACCAGATACATAGTATCTGACCGGGTTGTACTCATACCCCTATTATAATGGCAGTTAAAAGAAGATCATGTAGATGAGAAAAAGCTATGGCAGAAACAATTGGCCCCTGAACCATCAAACAATGTCGTTGATGCATTATTCAGCACATCAAAAAAAAAATGTCATCAGGCTTGTCAAAGCTTGATAGAAGTAGCACAAGCAGAAATTAAAATCCATAGAGGATGCAAGAAGCAAGTACAAAATAAATTTAGAACTCACCTCATAGACAGCTTGGTATCCCTTGAAGTCCAGTTTTGATGCAGCGGAATGAAAAATCATCTCTCCTTCAGGAGTGCCAATATCCACTTGAATCTACAGAGCAAGCATGTAACTTGACGGAAAGCTTAAAATATTGAAATTTACAAAAGGAAAACGATGTACAAAGAATTTTAACATGTTTTAAAACAGTGCTAGAGAATGAGGATATCACATTTACTATCTACTATAACACCAGATGTGTTTAAGCAAAAAAATAATTGATGACAACAGCTAAAATGAAGTTCATAGCTGTGCTCCTAAGGTAGATGTCAACAATTCATAAAGAGGGTTTTAGTTAGACAGAAGTTATAAACTGGGCAAAGTGTCATGGTCAGAAGGACCTATTCTAGAAGGAGACAACACGATAAGGCATAGGCTAGTTAATTAGTAAACGGATAAGCCCAAGGTGTTATAGATTTAATCTAAATAGATGGTTAGGCTCTTGGGCCAGGCCCATTAGCATTTGTAACCCCCCTTATATATATGAGGGAGACAATTAATGAGAAACTAAGCAAGTTTAGAGTTAATCCCTTTTATCTCTTCTCCCTCTCTTCTTCTCCTGCCGCCGCCCCTCTCCCTCTCTCTCTCTCTCTTCGCCGCCGCCTCTTCCTCACCTGTGCCACCTCTGCCAAGCACAGCCGCCAGCTTCTGCCGCCGTGCCACTCCTCTGCCAGCCGCCCACTAGCCAGGATGCCGGCCGCAGCCAGCCATCAGCCAGCCGCCAGCCGCTCGCCTGGCCACCAGATCGGCCCAAGCCGCCCTCCACCGCCGCCAAGGAAATCCGACGTGTTACACAAAGAAACGTGGCTAAATAACCAACCAGTTAGCTAAAAGCTCAAGGTACTGTAGAAACCTGGGCTCCAGCATGTAGCACCAATTAGATCTATGTAAAAGACACAGACTCGGATGCAATTACTTCTCTTATGATCTTATCATTGCAACTGCTTGGCTGGTTGGCTTTAATACCACACTGAATTTTATACAAACAAGTTCAGCCTAATACTATCAATATCGAAAATATGGGCAATATGAGAAGAAACTAAAGAGGTGATCTACCAGAAATTAGGAATAAAACAAACACCCTAAAAAAACTGCAACATGTACCCTCAAATAGCAGCACTTGCTGGCTGCTGCAAATTCCTCATGCATGTCGAGTAAACCTTATCAAGGTTTCCTTAACCAATGTAACTTTGTATACCCATAATCCATAACCATTATCATCATGAAGAATAAAATCAACCACATGGAAAAATGAAGCACTAGGAGTAACCAACCATCTCAGTTCTGGAAGCTTCCATTTGGCAAGCCATTGTCCTTTTCCATATTAGAGTGTAGAGTTTCAGAGAATCATCGTCAAGTATTCCAACCAAAGATGCTACAAGAGAAATAGTGTTGCAACCGTATATTAAAAGTCAGATATAATACTGAATGATTTCACTTTCAAATAAATGTTGGGCAGCCAGCTGGGCCATTTGGGCTGCTTCGGTACCATAACAGTCAGTCACTGCTGCTGTAGCTCTTCAAACTGTATGGCTCAGCTGGCTACCAATACCAGCATGTTCAAAACATATCACAGAACACAGTATCCTCCGTTATGGGGAGACACCGAGACATTTCTAACACCTAAACCATATTCATAGAAGTATTACTCTGTAGAATAATCAAAGCAGTGTCTGAGGTTGAATTTGAAGCATGAATCGTACAAACCATATTGTTATACATGAAATATTTATACCAAGAAACCAATCAGTACATAGCATATCCTGTAAAGAACTAACAACATCTTGGTGGTGATCCATGAATATGAGATTGTAGAAACCTCCATGAGACAATATGCATGTACTTGCTCAAAATTGTTTGCTAAGGAGATGGTTAGCAGCTGCAGTTGAGAAAAATGCAATAAATCAACAAAAACACGGGGAGAGTCATTACATGGCAACCTCCTTATACTGGTGGGCCTAATGGCTTCATGGGCTTCTTGAGCATTTTTCACCTTCTTCAAATACTTCCTAGTGTCCGCTGAAACGTACTTCTGACCATATCTGAACAAAATACTAATTAACAAGAGGAATACATGCCAGAAACCATATTCAGATATAGATCATGACACCAAGTCCTAGAATCACAGAATACTATTTCTCTCAAAACTGGAGTCAAAGATCATCAATCAGCAACTTAAAATGGATCGTTCAACAACTTGAACCCACTTACCATGTCGTCAAAGTACCTTAAAGAGTCCAGAGTCCAGACCAGTTAAAGAGTTAAATTACTCAGTTAAAATCTTGAATAATGTGTCTTACAGTTGTAGGTTCATCAATTAAGTTTCGAACAAATATGAGTGACTCTGAAAATTTTCCACTAGTATAACTAAATCACTTAGGAAGTTAGAACTAATCTGACAAGCTCAATGTGGAAGAAGAGGTTCGCACCATTTTAAAATCAGAACAAAGAGACTTAGCAGCTTGTTCAGGAGAGGAATTTATGTACCTTTCTTTGACTAATGAACGGATGTCTTCTGCAGCTCCATCAGAAATCTTCAAGGGGTCAAACAAGTCAACGTGATATTAATTAGTGAAACAAGTAAAGCACCAAGTATATTGGATTCTCAAGAATCTCTTATTGACAACTGTCAGGAAATTCTCACATCAAAGTAAGCCAGAAGCCTCCGTCATGTATCATTGCATCGTACATATTAATTAATTCGGCATACCAGTCATGAAATATTTCATATTGGAGTTACTATTTTGAACTCCCTCAAGTCACAAGTAGAAATTTACATATTCTCCCATCATCATGACGTAAATTGTGGCCAGTATATCTTTCATAATATATTAGAAACATGAACTATTTAAGTAGATTAGTTTTGACTATTAAATCCCAAACCTTGCAGCCTTAAACTATTCAAAGCGTGATAATAACACAATGTAGAATATATTCAACAGAGTACCAACAAATGTGTGGTTATGTAGTAATCAGGATAGAAGCTTAAAAAGTGTAGTTTTCTTGAAGCTTATGCAAAAGGGAGTGCAGTTTTGCTCAACTTAATGCATCATTTAAAGTTCCTCCTGTCCAGCTTGTTTAGTCAGAAGGCAGCAGGACAATTTTGATCATTTTAAAGTAATGCACTAACTTTAGACCATATGACCAAAGCAGATGATGATTCTGAAATTTAAAATAGAGAGTAAAGCATAGGGAACAAGTGTTGTGGAACATATGCACCAATAAACAGTAAACCTATTTGTGTCATCAAAATTGTCTGATGTTACTTACATGGAACCCATCAGTTCTTATGTATGTTATTAACCCAGTTGTTTCTTCTGAGGAAAGGTTGATACCCTCATAAAGCTTTTGGGCAATCTGCAGTCATATAATGCGTCACATGAGCCAACAGACTCCTACATATAAATCCAATACATAATGAGTCTAGCAGAAACAACCTTCATGGTATACCCTGCAGTAAAATGAAGTTTGTTTGCTGCATCCTGCTGAAGGCTGGATGTAATATATGGCATTGGAGGATTCTTGTGAATTTTACTTCTTTTAACACCTAAAACTTCAAACTTAGAAGAATGAATCCTCTTTTCTATAGCTTGCGCTTCTTCTTGAGAGCGTATGGAAAGTTGATCCAGCTTTTTTGAATTCAAATGCTTTATACGGAATGGAATATATGTGCCATTTGGAGGATCTGCAAAATGCATTTTCAAGTATGTCTGTACTGTCCAGTACTCCTGTGGCTTAAACTGTTCTATTTCAGCTTCGCGATCGCAGACAAGGGCCAGAGCAGCAGATTGGACCCGTCCAGCTGATTGGCAACCAGGCAACTTCCTCCACAAAAGTGGTGATATGCCAAACCCAATTAGATAATCAAGGGAACGGCGTGCAAGATAAGCATTGACTAAGTCCATGTCAATATACCTCGGGGACATTAAAGCCTTTTTTATTGCATCCTCAGTTATTTCATGGAAAGCAACTCTTGCAACAGTCACATCACAGCCCAATGCACCTTGTTGTTCAAGCATTTCTTTGATGTGCCAAGCAATCGCTTCACCTTCACGATCAGGATCAGATGCAAGAATTAAATTTTCTGCTCTGGAGAAAAGAGAACATTGGTAAAAAAATTAGCAATGTGTAATTAACTCAACACAAGGTGTAAAAGCAATCAGCAATATGTGTGTAGAACTATTACCTTTCATACTATTAGCTTAGTTGAATTCAAATTAATAAACTACCACTAGTATAAACAGAAGTGCGGTCTTAGGGAAAAAGGTTAGATTACACAGTTGACGTGGCCATATCTCAGATACAGTTCAAACTACAGTTGAGGCTATTTTACCATTTTCATGAACATACAAGTATAAAAATAAACAAAACTATACAAACCAACATCACAGTAGTTTTCCTATATGTGGTCAACCGCAGACCATTATTAAAGTATAACATGTATCAAAATTACAAAACAATCTCACCAACAAATAATACTCAAGTATATTACAGCAATAACTGATGACAGTAATACTATGATCAAAACAATAATGTGTCAGCATACACAAATGACAATAGTGATACTTCTACGTAGAAGAATATAAAAATAAGAAACATCAACACTCAAATTATCTGCAACAAAATAAGAAACCTGAATACTGAGACATAAACTAGCTAGAAACTATATCACCAAATGAACCAACTACTGATGTTTTCCATATTTTGTAGCCTGCCACCATTGACTAACTTGCAGAAATTATGCGGATTGGAGTCATTGTTGAATACAATAGAAGATCATGGTGACAAACATCCATGCGAACCTATCAAACATTACAGCAATTACTTCTATAATGATAGGTCTATTTGATTTTGTGTTTCTTTGTCTCTGTAATTAGAAGGGCAGCTAATGCTTATAAACCTTTGACAAAAAAATGTGAAACTGTTTTATACAGGAGGAGAACATGCGTACTCAAAGCATATGTATGTTTTATGTGAACAGAAAAAATGTATCCGTACTACACGCTACAAAAAACATACCCTTTCACTGCAACTTTAATGCTCTTAAGGTGTGTCCAGGCAGCAGCAGGCACCTCCCAGACCATGCTGAAGTCATCATCAGGGCGGACAGATTTTGATCTACCTGCTAAATCTCTCACATGACCATAGCTTGGTAACACTTCATACATGTCCCCAAGGTAATTCTGAATGACTTTTGCTTTCGTGGCTGATTCCACAACCACGACTGATTTGGCTCTGGGAGGATACAATGGTACCAGTAGCTTTTTTTCAATACCAGAACCATCAATAGAGGATTTCATACAAATCTCAGCTTCAGAAGGTACAGAAGAAGCAGCAGAAACCTTTGCTTTTGACTTTGACCTATTATTCACTTTTTTCTCTTTAGAACTATCAGCACCCTTTTTCGATTTACAATTATCAGTCTTCTTGTTTTCTTGGTTCGCACTAGTACTCTCAGTCGTCTTTGTTGCAGCTTTACGAGTTCTAGCAGATATCCTCTTTTTCTTGGTATGTACTTCCTTTTCTTTCATATCTCCATCAACTTCCTTTTTGCTTCCTCTTGAACTCTTCCTCTTGGCAGTGTCAGTCTTAGTATCAGTAAGACTCTTGCTGCTGTCACTAGTAGAAGTTGAAGCCTCGTCAGCAGTGGTGCTACACGTAGCTAATGTGCTTTGCCGTTTCTCAGATCTATGAAACAAACTATGTGCAACACTTCCGTCTTCCCTTCTCATATTTAGATTACTGAATGAAGTCGTATTTTTAATAAGAAACCTTAGCTTTTTACTGTATGTAGTTGAGAATGGTCGTGGATTACCCATATTATTAGCCTTTAAAGCAATTCCACAGCTGTTTGTGGCTCTGAAACATACAGAACTACGGTTGCCAAAGAGCCCAGGAGTAAAAAAGGCACTACTTTTGGGCTGTAAGGCAACCCCAAAATTATTTCTTGAAGATATTTTCCTTGTTGAATTGCTCCTGAATGCAACCCCACACATTTCACAAGGGCGGAAAGGTGAAAATGGCCAGGGTGCGGAAGAATATCTCTGAAACACCTCGAATTGAAGCTGTAAAGGAAACAAATAGACAACACATAAAAACAAGCACAACTCAAATGAAATATTATACCAAATTATAACAGGTAGAATAATGAAAAAAATCATTCCCTTCCATTCTCATGATCACATGAAAAAAAATAACAAAAACGCAAAGGGCAAAAGTCATTATTATGTTCATATGCATTCCCCATCAAACGCAAAAATAGGCGCTTCATTTTAACCTAAACCCCCAAATTCAATAAATGTTCTTAGTTGAATACTTCTTTAAGGATAAGTAGATGAAACAAAAGAAAAATAAGGTGATTGACGCAATGGTGGTTGATGGTATCTGGTATGTTTTATTCCTTGCAAATCAGAAATGCACATTGTTAGTGCAATAGCAAAGGATGTCTTTCTCTGTAACCAGGGAATAATAATATATTGATATGCACCATGGCATAGCTCCCCACAGAACCTTGCTGTTTCGCAAAGCCACCTTTTTTTTTTGAAAGAAAAAGGAACGAGGCTTTGTCTGTGGCTCACGGGCAATACAACGAACAGGTAGCGTTCACGCCGCACCACATGCACCCCAGACACTTTCGGACGTGATAAATTATCATCAGAATGAGGACAGAGAGCCACTCACCATTGCGAAAGACGGCGGCGGCGGCGGCTGCGGCTGCGATAGCGCGTGGGTGACGGCGCGGTGTCGGTGGCCGTAGCCGTGAGGCAGGAGGCGGCGGAGCTGGAGCGCCATGGCCAGCAAGGGGCGGGCGCGAGCGCGCTCAGGCGAGGAGAGACATTGTTTCTTTCGGCTTGGGTTTAGCTAGGGTTTTAGGGGCGAGGTGGGAGTGGATTGCGAGGTGGGGGTACCGAGGAAGGAGCAGGAGGCGGCGGAGGCCGAGCTGTGGGAGGGAGAGGCGGCGGCCGGCTGGGGCTCGAGGAGATATCTAACCGCGCCTCGCTTGTTTGGGGTTCCCTTCTTTTCTTTTTCTTTTTTTTTTTTTTTGCGGCCGGCGGTGTGTCTCCTTTGGGCTCGCTGCTGCGCGGGGTATCTGGTGCAGGTTGCCTAGACCTAGAGCGAGACGGGGAGAGGAGGCTACAGGACGCTGGGCCTCTGTAAACTACAGCCCAATCTTTTTTTTTTTATAGGAGGAGGGGAAGGGGGAGAGGGGGGGAATCTGATCTGGGCAACGGTCGACGTAGGACGCTCTAGCTGCACTCAAAATACAGCAGCTCACATAAGAAGGAAAATGGAGTCAAAATACAGCAGCACTTTATTATCAAATTATGGACTAATTAGGTTTAAAAGATTCATCTCGTAAAGTAGTCGCAATCTGTGCAATTAATTATTTTTTAGTCTATATTTAATACTCCATGCATATGTCCAAACATTCATTGGGATAGAGTGTAAACTTTCGAAGATGAACTAAACAAGGCCTAGCTCGGTTGGGATGAATTTTTCTTTTTTATTATTGCACTAGGTTCGTTCGTGCACGTGCGTTGATACGGGATAACTAAATTTTTATACTAAAAACACACGGATCGCACGATAAGATAACAATACGATGAAATTAAATACAGACGTTAAAATGACAGTTAATCCAAAAAGCAAATTAAATTCATGAAATTAACACAATTACGGATAGCGTGGCGTCGCATGCTCACAAACTCAACTGTATAGACATTTCTGTGATGCGGCTTATCAGCTATGACACTGTGTTTTCTCTCATAATAAAACAACATCAGTCGGCTTATCAGCCGCATAAACCATCAGCCGAACAGCCTAAATGTTTTATATCGGCAGGAAGAAATCTTCGATATCCATTTCTTTCGTGCGCCAATAAATCCACAAATAAGTCCCGCCACATCTCCAAACCATCATATACACATGTTCGAGTATACATATAAATATTAGTGTATGTCACATGGCTAATAATGCGTGTCTTGAAAATCTCTCACAAAACCAAGCAGCAGACGCTACGAGCAGCAGTACACTTGCTGATGGAGGGGAGTCGATGCATGTGTTGATACTGGTGGCGAGGGAGGGCGAAGGTTTATTATGTAGCGAAGAATCTGATGGGTTTCGTAGGTGGCACCATTATATGTAGTCGAGGAGCCCTTTGAAGCCGGGCGAGGTCGCGGGGCGGGGGTCTCGTGTGATCACGGGTGGGGATGGTCTTGGCGTGGGCGGGCGAAGACGTGAGTCTCGGACGGGCGATGGTGCAATTATAATCTGATAAAAAATGGAAACGTTAGCATATGATTGAGCACGATTGGTTTTGGTTTCTATCTATGTATCTCTTAATTAAGGGCCTCTTTGGCAGGGCTCCGGCGGCTCCGGCTCCCGCACCTGTCGGCCGCCCACGGGCCGATAGGTGCCAGGGGAGCCGGAGCCGTGGAGCCCAAAAAATGAGCTTCTCTGGCTCCGGCGTCGTATGTGAGAGATGAAAGGAGGTGAGAGAGAAAACGGCTCCGGTGAATAGTACCAGGTGTCGGTCGCTCAGGAGCCGATAGGCCGGAGCCTGGAGCCAGAGAAGCCCTGCCAAAGAGGTTCTAAGATTATAATTTGTGAACACCTGTTTTTTTAGAAACAAAGCGCTATCGTGCGCCCTCATATATGTTTGGTATTTCACCATTTATTTTTATACAGGAAACGTATACTTAATGTATTTCAACATTTATTTTTATAGTAGTATACTCGTGCTAACGCTACGGTGACTTTACAGTTGTGCTAACGCGGTGGGGATGATACAATAGAAGGGACAAGCATAAGAAACTAAAGATAAGATAACTGTTTTTTTTTTCAAAATAGACATGATTGAGTGCAAATTTTTTAGATAAAGGCTCCCCCGCTTTATTACCATAAATACCTCCAACTTCTCATAATCCTGGCGACTTAAAGTATCACCTTTTTGCTATTGTTTCAACAGGGATTGTACAAACTACGCACAAGGCATTTCTCATGCAATAGTCCTCTCCTTCATGATCTGTAACGTAAATTCGTGAACTACACATAACTACTTCCACATTGGAATATTTTCCCTTGCTATGCCAAAATGAATATTGTTTTGAGCCTGAAATTCAGAGGCTCTCCTAAAGTAATAAAAAGAAATTGGTTCAGAATGTACAAATGGATCAGGATCAATATACCTTCTTATTTGTCATTTTTTAGTAAATCAATATAAAGGACACGGTGATACCTACTGAACAGAATCCGACATGAATTAATTATTATGTTACATTTAAACTATATGCTATAACATTTAAAATATTTACCTCCCTGGCACTTATTGAACATTAAAAAGAATATTTTTAAAGAAACTACGCTACATCCTATAGTATTTAAAATAGAAGTGCCTACCTCATTTTCAGTTGAAGTTTCCTCATTCTTATACGATACTGAATCATTTTTGTCGGACGCTGTTTGATCTTGTGCACAATAACTTAGGCCAAAATTCCTTCGTGACAAAAAAGCCAAGAAATTAGCAGAGGACAAAATGTTTATAGAAGGTTCTAATTTTTCAGAATGTGGTGAGAAATAGAGAGCATACTTTCTTGCTTTTCGCTTCATTTCAGTTAGTGGCACTCAAAATAAACAAACATGCCAAGCATCTCAAGTAGATAATACTGCAGATAAGCACAGGCACAACTGAGTTCAAATGGAAGTGAAAATTCCTAAGTGTCAGTTCAAACAGTAAAGCAGTGCACCAATTAGCAGATCATAGATGGAATCACTCTTGCCATCCACAAATATATTAATTGGTTAATCAAGGATTATATATGTCAGTGTAGTATTTATATCACTTAGTTAACAAATTTGACATCAACAATAGAGGAGTAGCCCTTGCCTGCTGTGGCTGATTTGCATCTGCATGTTGGATGCTATGACATCTTCCCTTGGTGACTTTGCACTGGTGGTTCCGTGCAGTAGTGCACACACTCAGTACGCTACCGGAGAACTGAATCCTGCCGATTGCAACCTTAGGTAAAGGGGTGAAGAAGGTGGTTGCTGCTGCCTGCAGTCATTGCGCCCGTGCACACAGCCACGGTAAAAAATTCAGAGTTGAACAATTTCAGAGGTGAACAGTGAGCCAGTTTAGATGTGAATATACTTGGTCAGCCTAATATCAATTCAATAAACAATCTCTACATCTCGGGGGAGGAGGTCAATTTCAGAGGTGAACACTACTTCCAAAAGACCGCCAAAACCAGCATCATTGCAGGATTATTAGTAGTAAATACCTAACAAAAAGAGGACCTAAGAGCGATCAGCAACACGATCTAACATCTTTGTAATATTATTACTGACAAAAAAAACAAAGGCATCGCCAGCTCACCAGTTTGCTTCACACCGACACCACCCAAACTCTACAAACACCACAAGCCCTAGGAAAACGGTGCGCAAAGCCGGGCACACCACACGTAGGCAGGCCCCAGCTCGCACACACGCACACAGAGATCGATCAACCATGCCACCAAGAGGAAATTAAGGGCACGTTTGGTCGGGTTCCCGTCGGCTCTGGCTCTCACACTGTAGCGCAACTATAGTGGCATGAGCTGGAGCCGGAGGAGCAAAAAAAAACGAGCTTCTCCGGCTCCGGCGCTGTCAGTGAGAGAGGAAAGGAGGAGAGAGAAAAATTGACTCTTGTGAACAGTGTCGCTACAGGAGATGAAGGAGCCGAAGCCGCTCGGAGCCCGGCCAGACGGGCTCTAAGGCAACCCACCAAGCTAAGGGTACACTAACTTGAGTTTATTTGGTATGCCCAAGTGTGGGGGTATTAACCCCTATATCCTTACGGCTGGGCTTGGGCCGGCCCGGATCAGGGGGTCTGGCCCACTAGAAGACGACGCGCGGCCCGACCAATCTGTTCGGAGTCCCACGCAAGGAATCAAGACAGATTTGGAGATCAAGCAAGATCCTGGTCGGTTAGAATAGGAATCCTTGTCCGGCTACCTATGGCAATTGTAACTGGTTAGGATTAGTTTCCAGATCTGTAACCCTACCCCCCGGACTATATAAGGCGGGCAGGGGACCCCTCTAAAAAAACATCTCTCATTGACATACAGCGATACAATTAGACGCAGGACGTAGGTATTACGCCTTCACGGCGGCCGAACCTGGATAAAACCTCATGTTTGTCTTGCGTCACCATCTTGTTTGTAGCTTGCGCATCTGTCTGCCGACAATCTACTACCTTGGGCATACCCCTAGGTAGACTGCCGACCATATTTCGTCGACACTAAGGCAAGAAACAAATAGCTAAGGTGCTCTTAGCCAAAGAAAGGTAAAACAAAGAGTAAAAATAAGAAATAACACTATACAGGAAGTAAGGTAGAACATACAGGCAAAAATCAAGATCCTCAATATTGATCAAAGCACCATTCAAAGCCATCAATGACTCGCCAGGAGGAACCATCCGCTGATTTGCAAAAAAAAAATACAGCACAATGATGTTCCAACGATCAATGGCTTCTGCTCTGTACCTAATAAACCCCACCTGGCCATCTGCTCCTTAGCTCCCGATCATCTAGCCTCCCAAGACAGCAACACCCTCCCTCAACTCACGCCGGAGATACATTAGCAGTGCAGCCGTGACAACACATGAAGGCTCATGGCGAGGTTGACCTCTGTTTCTCATTGAAGATTTGTCAATCATCCTCTGAATCATTAATAAGGGATGGTCTTACTATATAGAGGCTACTTTTCTCTATCTATTTTTTATATCAAATGCATTACTTTATCGTTAAAGACATCATTCATCTTTCTGTCTCCCATCCCATTAGTGTTGTAGATATAACAATAGCTTATAGCTTCAGTAAGACTGAAAATAACAGGTTGAAGGGGACTGTGATGCCTAAGAGGAGGGTGAATTAGGCAACTTAAAATTCTAACTCTAAACTATGGCCTCTTTTTCTAACTCTAGCAAAACCTATGCAAAAGATAAACTATCTAAATGTGTAACTACGATTTTGCTAGTGTATTGCTATCTCTACCGCAAAAGGAGTAATGTAAATAATGTAAATGCGGAAGCTTAAAGAGCAAGGTAGAGATATGCAAACTCCCGTCGACGACTCCGATATTTTTACCGAGGTATCGAGAAGCACGCAAGCTTCCCCCTAGTCCCCGTTGGAGCCCCTCGTAAGGAATCTCTCGCAAGGGTCAAGCTCCCGGCCGGGTAACTCTGTGGATAACCTCGGGCCTTCCCCACGCGCAAGTGTGTCTCCGACGTGGCTTCCGGCAAGCCTCTCCTGGATGCTCCCCGCCATCTTCACTATCAAGCTTCCGGTCAAAACGCCGCGGGCCTTGTTCCCTCCGATACACGGTGGCGGCCACACCACAAACGCGGTTGGTGTGATCTCGCAAGACTACAAGCCCCTCCTATGTACAACAATGGTGCGCGCAAGCACCGAATGGTAAGAGGTATGCAAACCTCACTAAACACTAGGCCTAAACCTAGAACAAGCGCATAAACAGTGGTCTAATCAACCTAAGCATTTCGCAAAAGCACCTATGCTAATCACCTAGTGAAACATTAAGCACTATGCAAGCGGAGATCACTAAAATGGTGTGTCAATACCCTTGGTATGTTTCCTCAGCTCCACACTTGCCATTTGGCCGGTTGGGGGTTGTATTTATAAGCCCCACTGAGAAAAGTAGTCATTGGGGACAAAATTTTGCTTTTCTGCTACTGACCAGACGCTGATCACGTCCTAACCGGACGCGTCCGGTCGTCCGGACCGTTAGAGCTGCGATTAACTGATTGGACGCTGCCAGCATCCGGTCACATGTCACCAGATGCGTCCGGTCGTATTTTCGCCGCTCTGGAACCTCTCTGTACTCGGATAGACTTTGTTGTCCTATGTCCGATCGATTTTGCCGCCACCGTTCGATCGCTGCTGCTGACGCCTGTTTGCCGAGCCTCTTGATCGGAGCGTCCGGTCACTTTCCTCCAGCGTTCGGTCACTTCTGTGAGCTTGTTTATTCGTGATCTTGCGTACGGCTTGGTTCCTATCTTCGTGCTTGGACTTTGCTTGATATCTTGAGTCTTCTCTTATGCTTCTAAGGTTTTGCTTATGGTGTTGATCATCGGATCAACATGTTGCCTTCGTCCAAGTCACATCTTGCACCCTATTGAACTATAAAACAATCACTTACAAATTTATTAATCCAATTTGGTTGTGTTGGTCATCAAACACCAAAATCCAAAGTAAATGGGCTAATGATCCATTTTCCTTACAATCTCCCCTTTTTGGTGATTGATGACAACACGACCAAAGCAAGCAAATAATAATAATTTGAAATTAAAAACTATCTGCTTGCTAGGATGCAATGCAAGGGGCAAGATTATATGATGCTAAAAGATACTACTTGTAAGACTAAAAGATGCTACATAAAAACTTATCTTGCCCTTGCAAAATGTCCCCATGTAGCATTATGGATTTAAGTATTGCTTCCTACAAATTTTTCTCATTACATAGACTAATCTATAATCCACTATCCTCCCTTTCTCAGACTATTACCACTTGTAAATGATTATGATCTAACTTATGGCCCTACAAATTAATGCTTGCTTTTGGTCCTCTAAATTATCCCCTTTTGAAATCAGACACCAAAAAGGAAGACATTAGTAGCACAAAGGAGGGTCAAACTTTGTGATCCTTTGTGTGTAGAGTGGAATAGGTCACAAAATTTGACTCTCACATTATATAGATTAAGCTCCCCCTAAATATATGCATACATATGGTAGAAAGCAAGGCATATGCATATTTGGTAAATTATTGCTCAAGGGAATTTAATCTATATAATGCATGGAGAAAGCATATAAATATCAAAAAATCAACATGATGATATCGGTTTAGAAATACCACATGTGGAAACCAATTTGATTTCTACCACTTGCAATAGGTGGTGGATATTTGAAGTATGATGCTTAACTCCAGGAACTCCATTTTCCTTGCAAAGAGACTACTACACACATGATAAGCTTGAAAAGATGTTAGTCTCAAAGCATCCAACTTGTAGAGAAACCTCCCCCTAAATTTGTGCACACAAGTATGAAATACTTGCAGAAAACATGTATATTGATTTTAGAATAAAAAATACCACTTGAAAGATGACATCACATGAATGTGAGAGTCATTTTTTAAGATGACATTCGGGAGAAATTATCTATAATTTGGACTTTGACACATATTAGATGAACAATTATAAGACAAGCTATGTGCCGTGCTCCTAAACAATTTTAAACCATATAGGTTTACTCCAAGGGTTAAGAATAAAACCGAGCAAGTCTACCATAAGATATACCTAGTATATGCATGACAAAAGTTGTAAGCATACAAATGCAAACATAGGCATGAAAAAGTAACTAGATGCTTAAAGATACCAATTTGTAAGAGATACCTAGTGGAGAGCTTGCTTGTTTGCTTTTTCTCTTTCTTCTTTGCTCCTCCCCCATTCTTCACCTTGCACTCATAGGACTTGTGCCCTTCCTTATGGCACACGTAGCAAACTACGGTTTGTCTTTCATCGAGCTTCTTCACTTTCTTGACGGTGTTATCTTGATGAAGTTGGGCTTGCTTCGCCTTGCCTTTTACTTGAGTCAAATCCTTAGTGAGGCGAGCTACTTCTTGCTTGAGTTGCTCATTCTCCTTTGCAACCTCTTGTGTGCATGTATCTACAACAACTTTCTCAACACAAACTTTATTGGACAAAGATAAGTCTAAACATAAATCATTACAAGAAGTACAGGCATCCTTTTTAGATATATTAAAGATAGAACTTTTCCTTCTAGATGCCTTGGTGGGTGTTGTACTAACGGTTTCAAGATTAGCAACTTTATTAGTTAGCTCATCATAATGTTTGCACATGGTTTCTATTTTAGCAAGCAAACTTTTATAAGCATCTTGTGAGCTAGCTAACTTTTCTTTTAATCTTTTATTTTTCTTTACAAGCTTCTCATCATTGATTGTGCATGCATTTGTTGTTGCACTAGCCTTAAGTTGCTTAATTTTAGTAGATAGTTCAACATTGAGATTAGCAAAGTTCTCATATTATTCAAGCAAAGTTTTCTATGCTTCTTGTGAACTATTTAGCTTTTGTTTTAATTTTTTAAGCTTCTTTTGTTGACTAGTGCAAGCTTTAGCATAATTAAGATTTTGTTGCACAATTTCATCATCACTATCACTCTCACTAGAGGATGAGCTTTTGTTACCTCATGCCATAAGACACATACGAGAAGAGCTTGATGATGAGTGCTTGCGCCCTCGCCTCTTGTGATGGTGTTCTTCTTCACTTAAAGAGTCATCCCATGACTTTATTGATGTGAGGGCTTGGTTCTTGTTTGCCTTCTTTTTTGTCTTGGGTGTGGGCTTATTTGGACAAACTTCCATAAAGTGCCCCAACTCGCCACATCCATAGCATCCTCTCTTTCTTTGCTCATTTCTTTTATTGGTAAAAATGAGATCTTGGATTTGGATGGGCACACTCTTGACATTGAGCCTTTGGATCATATTCTCCACCTTATTGATTAGTTTGATTGATTCTTCATCAAGGTCGGAGGTGGAGGAGGAAGATTGATCATCATCACTTGAATCTTCTTCTTCTTCTTCACCATCCTCATCTTCTTCCTCATCTTCACTTGAGGAGCTTGAGCTTGTCTCAACTTGCTTACCCTTCATCTTCTTTTTCTCGCTACAACTCATGTTGCCCGAGGAATTCATCCTCAAGGTAGAGCCAGGCAGTGCGGGCGTTGGGATCCTGAATCATCAACGATTGTTGTAGATCATTGGACATGGTTGAACGCTCTAGTTTGGTTTTGGTTAATTGATGAAACCCTAAGTAGTGGCTTTGGTTATAATTCACTTGGTTCCACATGTACATGTCACTATTTGATTGTAGGTTCAAATGTGTTTCATAATGGAAGTTCATCAAAGTTGAACTTTTGGTTCGTCGGCAGCCCGACACTGTCTCATTGAGAAGGCCATAACTCATCCATCCGGAGTGCGATCGAGGTCAATGAGCACTTGATGGAAAGCTTGTTTGATAAGCTTTCAAATAGATCTGGTTCCATCTCAATATCATGTCGAAAAGACCTCCAAATCACCAATATATTCTATCGCTATTTCTGCTGGGAGCTACACTGTCGTTATGGGCTTGTTATTCATTCTTGGGACCCTGGTCCAAGTGAGAGCACACCCCAAGGACTTGGAGAACCTACCAAGAAAGCCCTTGGACGTCCTCCTCCTTGGCCACCACCTTAGGAGGCCAGCAAGGACGTCCAAGCCAAGCTAGAGGCCCAGTCCAATCCGAGTTCGAGTCTGCCTCGGTCGTCAGGACTAGTCTGCAATAAAATGGACACCCAGGACGCATCCGGACTTAGTTTTTGATGATTCATATATGGATGGAAAGATAATTTGATAAGAAAGCCAATCCAAGTGGTTTCACGTCAAAAGCTCTTCAGAATCAACAGGAATCGTCGAAACAAGTCAGCGTCTAGAATCTGCCATGGTGCTGTGACACCTTCTTTTGGGCTGTTGGGCCTTGTAACGTGTTGGGACACTTTTAGGATGTGAAGAGGGATCCTTGGACGTCTCTTAGGCTATATAATCAGTAGCCACCACCTACTTTAGGTTTTGGGTTTTGTTTTAGATCAATCTGTCATTGAACAGTCGCCGTTATCGGTTTGCAAGACCCCAACTTCGAGTGCTTAATCATTTATCTGCAATTGTCACTTTAATTGAGTTGCTTTTTATCTTATTTTTGCTTGTGTTCTTCGATTCACAGCAGGGATTAGCCTTCTTGGCGAGGTCAACCGGATTGTGACACGGTTGATAACCAAAGGAGACATGGTGCTAAGGTTGCAGGGTTTGGGTCTTTATGATCTGAAGCCGGATCGGTGTGTCGCTCTTCGAATAAATCGTTGTTTATCTTGAACTTGACGGAAGATCGGGACCCCCATCTCCATTAAGTGGTATCAGAGCTTCAGGTATACCGTCAAGTTCACATCTTACTCTTAGTTCGAGTGTTTTTGCTTTTATCCCATAGTCCAATGCTATATTTGTTTCCTATCCTATAACCATCCGCGCCATAGCCTTTGCATGATTCAGTTCACAGTCCGCTTTGTTGAGTTTGTGTCCTAGGTCAAAGTCTTATTGCTGGTTTAGATTGTGTTCTTTTCTAGTTTGTGTTAATCCCTTCATCCGCAGCTATTCTGCATCACCATCGGTTTGCATCTTGTGTCCACTAAATTCCTGATCCGAGCAGCTTCCTTAAAACAGTCATACCTTTTGCATCCGAACTCGAAACGGGACAAATTTTATATCTACGGAGAACGCCAGAAAATTTTAGATCTATTCCATCCCAGCATAGCTGGATTCGCAAAAATTAGATTTGCGAAATTCGATTAGGAAAATTGAGTTTCTGGGCCCACAAGTTTTGGTATACTTTTTAGAGCACGGTCCTAATTTTCTATAGGCCACACCTTTTATTCAATTGAGCTCAAATTTTTTGTGGTTTATTCTTGTGTGCTCCTTACTGAGAAAAAAATATCAAAAGAGCAAAAGCAAGAAAAAAAAAGATTGGACAAAAAAATAAAAGAAAAAAATAGTAAAAGAGAATAGAAGATATCGAAAAGGAGCACATAAGGAACACTCAATAGCTCTATTGTTTATGTTACCTTTTGCCTTGTTCATATCCGTTGCTACCTTTAATACTTGTTTCCTTTCATCCTTGTTTCCTCTCTTGTTTATCACAACTGGTGATAGGAACACGTATAGGCCAGCAACTAGGATAAGTGCTCTGGACATTTATTCAATATTGCTATCTGTCACTGACTTATGTGCCATATATACATATTTGTTCTTTTGCGTGCCTCCCAAGCTCCACATATACTTTAGATCAGTACAGAAAAAGACCCTTGCAATCTTGGTATCACACCCTCACAGGTATCACGTACCAGCCACCAGTTGTACCATCCACTGCTTTGCGTTGGTAAGAACCTTGTAAGAGCTTGATAAGGTGTTTCCTTTTGATGTGATCTTGAGAGGCAGCACCACTCCACCTACGTAGTCATTTGGTAGGAATAACTTTCACCGTTTGTTCCTTGTTTTTGTGTTTACAATGACAGGTTGTTCGTATCCACCGACTTATGATGGTATAGGTGCTGATGAGTACATGGAGTGAGAAATTGCCATCGATAACATATTTGCTACTCGCTTTATGTGTCCAAAGAGAAAGGTAAAAAATGCAGCTAGTATTTTGCTACATTCTGCTTTATCTTGGTGGAAGTCTTTAGATCCTTCTGATAAGCCTCAAACTTGGAATGATATGAAACTTCTTATGCAA
Organism: Miscanthus floridulus; assembly: GCF_019320115.1. Classification (NCBI taxonomy): domain Eukaryota; kingdom Viridiplantae; phylum Streptophyta; class Magnoliopsida; order Poales; family Poaceae; genus Miscanthus; species Miscanthus floridulus. The sequence goes on along the minus strand of NC_089597.1, from coordinate 26,322,164 downwards.
GAAACCTTTGTTAATCCACCTCCTATTTTGACTTCATATGATGAGGTGTACCATTTAGAGGAAGAGTCTGTTGTTATTTCTCCTACTATGCCTAACCTTTTGCAGGACAATGTAGAAAAGAGCAAGGATGACGTGACAGAAAATGAGAAGCTCATAGCCTCATATGAAAATTCAGAACCATCAACTATTACCCCTGCTGAACATGAGAGCAAAGGTAATGCCCATGATGCTAAACTCACAGAAGGTGAGAGTTCTCTTGATGTGCTGAATTTTTCCACCAATCATGTTATGATAGAGCAAATTTTAGTGGAGCATTCGCTTGATTTACCTTTGTCACAAGATAATTTGCTTGATGTTTCTTATGACAAAGATGACTTGCATGATGATATTTATGTTATACACATGCAATCATTGAAGAATGATCACGCTATATGTGTGCTAAAAATGAGCACTTGTGCTGAAAATAGACTTGTTATTCATAATGCTAGTGAAGTTAATGAGCTGAAATTATTGTCTTCTTTAAATACTTTGGGTTACATTGAATTTGATGTTTCATGTAATCTTAGTTCTTTAGAGGAGAAACTTTATGCATATGCTGATTTGCCATGGTTCTCTAGACATACATATCATTTTATTGGAAAATATAATTGTAAAGGAGAGTATATGGTGCATCGTGTCTATATTTGTTCAAATATGAAATCTCCTTATATTGAGCAAAAGTATGATCAACCAAAGGATTGCAATTGCTATAATCTTGTCATGTCGAGTTCCTCTAGTTTTGTTATAAAGAAACATGTTAAATTTCAAGAAGGGGAGCAATGTTGGCTACTACCAACAATGTTTTCTTCATCTAATCCCAAACCGAGGACGGTTTGTTGTCAAGAAAGGGAGGATGATGAGGACATGGCACCTTCGGATATGAATAATGATTATAAGGTGCGCTCGTTCCTACATTTGTATAGTGGCTTTGGTTATAATTCACTTGGTTCCACATGTACATGTCACTATTTGATTGTAGGTTCAAATGTATTTCATAATGGAAGTTCATCAAAGTTGAACTTTTGGTTCATCGGTAGCCCGACAGTGCCTCATTGGGAAGACCATAACTCATTCATCCGGAGTGCGATCGAGGTCAATGAGCACTTGATAGAAAGCTTGTTTGATAAGCTTTCAAATATATCTGGTTCTATCTTAATATCACGTTGGAAAGACCTCCAAATCACCAATATATTCTATCGCTATTTCTGCTGGGAGCTACACTGTCGTTATGGGCTTGTTATTCATTCTTGGGACCCTGGCCCAAGTGGGAGCACACCCCAAGGACTTGAAGAACCTACCAAGAAAGCCCTTGGACGTCCTCCTCCCTGGCCACCACCTTAGGAGGCCAGCAAGGACGTCCAAGCCAAGCCAGAGGCCCAGTCCAATCCGAGTTCAAGTCCGCCTTGGCCGTCAGGACCAGTCTGCAATAAAATGGACACCCAGGACGCATCCGGACTCCGTTTTTGATGATCCACATATGGATGGAAAGATAATTTGATATGGAAGCCAATCCAAGTGGTTTCACATCAAAAGCTCTTTAGAATCAACGGGAATCGTTGAAACAAGTCAGCATCTAGAATCTGCCAGGGTGCTGCGACACCTTCTTTTGGGCTGTTGGGCCTTGTAACGTGTTGGGACACTTTTAGGACGTGAAGAGGGATCCTTGGACGTCCCTTAGGCTATATAATCAGTAGCCACCACCTACTTTAGGTTTTGGGTTTTGTTTTAGATCAATCTGTCATTGAACAGTCGCCGTTATCGGTTTGCAAGACCCCAACTTCGAGTGCTTAATTATTCATCTGCAATTATCACTTTAATTGAGTTGCTTTTTATCTTGTTCTTGCTTATGTTCTTCGATTCACAGCAGGGATTAGCCTTCTTGGTGAGATCAACCGGATTATGACACGGTTGATAACCAAAGGAGACGTGGTGCTAAGGTTGCAGGGTTTGGGTCTTTGTGATCTGAAGCCAGATCGGTGTGTCGCTCTCCGAATAAATCATTGTTTATCTTGAACCTGACGGAAGATCGGGACCCCCATCTGCCGACGAACCAAAAGTTCAACTTTGATGAACTTCCATTATGAAACACATTTGAACCTACAATCAAATAGTGACATGTACATGTGGAACCAAGTGAATTATAACCAAAGCCACTATGCAAATGTAGAAACGAGTGCATCTTATAATCATTATTCGTATCCAAAGGTGCCATGTCCTCATCACTAAGTGCTAACCTAGTTTATCAAGATGATTATGATATAGGTAGCACTACTCCAAGTGATGAAGCAATGGCGAAGATCATGACAATGGTGATGGCATGGTGATGGTCAAATGCTTAAACTTGGAAAAGAAGAAAGACAAAAACAAAAGGCTCAAGGCAAAGGTATAAAATGTAGGAGCCATTTTGTTTTAGTGATCAAGACACTTAGTGAGTGTGATCACATTTAGGATAGATAGCCGTACTATTAAGAGGAGTGAAACTCGTTTCGAAATACGGCTATCAAAGTGCCACTAGATGCTCTAATTCATTGCATATGCATTTAGGATCTAATGGAGTACTAACACCCTTGAAAACATTTGTGAAAATATGCTAACATATGTGCACAAGGTGATACACTTGGCAGTTAGCACATTTGAGCAAGGGTGAAGAAGACAGAGGAGATGCCAGCGTCGATCAAGTGACCGAACGCTGGATCTGAATGCACCGAACACTGACTGCCTGCGTCCGGTCGCACTGACTTGGTGGTACAGTAGCTAGGGTATACCACTGGACGCTGGGCTATGTCCGGTCGAGGTGGACCGGACGCGTCCGGTCGAGGAAAAATGGATTTGGATCCTTACTGTACTCAACCGGACGTTGAGGCTCCAGCGTTCGGTCAGTTTTGCCAAAGTGTCTGGTCAGCTTCATAGCCGTTGAAATCTGACAAACAACATTTGAAGCTAGTGACACGTGGCATAAATCAGTGGACCAGACGCTAAGTCTAGGGTCCGATCAGAGCGCGTTTTGCCTAGTGAAAGGGTATAACGGCTCTATTCCATGGGGGCTTCTATTTAAGCCCCACGACCGGTTGTAGCTCTAACTCTTGCACATTTTCATTGATATAGCAACCTTGTGAGCTTAGCCAAAGCCCTCCCACTCATCTCCATCATTGATTCGTCATCATTGTGAGATTGGGAGAGAATCCAAGCGCATTGCTTGAGTGATTGCATCTAGAGGCACTTGGTATTCGTGTTGCGTTGTGGATTTCGCTTGTTTCTCTTGGTGGTTGCCACCACCTAGACGGTCGGAGCAGCGGTGGAGGATTGGCACGAGTTGGTGATTGTTCGTGGCCATCTCCGATGATTGTAAGGGGAGTTGTACCTTCCCCGGCGGAGTGCCGAAAGGTAACTCTAGTAAATTGCTCGTGTCATTGAGTTACCTCACCTGTGGGTCGGTTCTTGCGGTGTCCTATTATGTGGACGAGGTTTATGAAACACCTCTTAGCCACCGAACCACCAAGTGGTGGTCGACACAATGGGGACGTAGCGTGTTGGCAAGCACGTGAACCTCGAGAGAAAATCAATTGTCTCTTATCTTTGGCATTCTCCCGGTGATTGGCTATATATTCATATTGTGATTGGTTCATCCCCTACACGTTGGTATAATCACCCTACTCACTTATTTATATTTTTGCAAACTAGTTGATACAATCTCTTTAGTGTAACTAGAATTGAGAGCTTGCTTTATTATTTACATTTATCTATACCACTTGAAAGATGACATCACATGAATGTGAGAGTCATTTTTGAAGATGATATTCGAGAGAAATTATCTACAATTTGGACTTTGACACATATTAGATGAACAATTATAAGACAAGCTATGTGCCATGCTCCTAAACAATTTTAAACCATGTAGGCTTGCTCCAAGGGTTAAGAATAAAACCGAGCAAGTCTACCATGAGATATACCTAGTGTATGCATGACAAAAGTTGTAAGCATGCAAATGCAAACATAGGCATGAAAAGTAACTAGATGCTTAAAGATACCAATTTGTAAGAAATACCACTTATAGGAAATGTAAATTGATATTAGTTGATAGAAATTGAATCTAGTTACCTAACATGGGAAGGGGAATTTGGGTCCATAATATTCACTAACCCACTTGGCAATAATTTTGTCCATCATGATGCACCCCATAAAATACACTCATACTTTGCCAAGTCTCCAAATTCCCCGAAGTCCATTGGACTTCTCACTTCCCTTTTGGGACCCAAACCTTCTTGGTGCTCTTCATGTTGGAAATGATTTCCTTTGGCACCCAAAAGCGTTTGCCCCCATTGTTGGCTTGCTTGTTCACCTTGATGGCTACCACCTTATCATTTTTCTTCTTCTTTAACAAGTATGGTGTGGAGGCCTTCTTGTCCACCTTGTTGGTGTAGGTGTTGGAGAGCTTGCTTGTTTGCTTTTTCTCTTTCTTCTTTGCTCCTCCCCCATTCTTCACCTTGCACTCATAGGACTTGTGCCCTTCCTTATGGCACACGTAGCAAACCATGGTTTGTCCTTCATCAAGCTTCTTCACTTCCTTGATAGTGTTATCTTGATGAAGTTGGGCTTGCTTCGCCTTGCCTTTTACTTGAGTTAAATCCTTGGTGAGGCGAGCTACTTCTTGCTTGAGTTGCTCATTCTCCTTTGCAACCTCTTGTGTGCATGTATCTACAACAACTTTCTCAACACAAACTTTGTTGGACAAAGATGAGTCTAAACATAAATCATTACAAGAAGTAGAGGCATCCTTTTTAGATATATTAAAGATAGAACTTTTCCTTCTAGATGCCTTGGTGAGTGTAGCCCTTGAGCCTCTTGCTTGTTGGGACAAGAAGCCAGAGGGTCCCTTTAGTCTTCTTGGTTGCTCCGAGTTCTTTTTCGGTGGGTGCAATTTTTTGTAAAAATTGCACTCACTGAGTGTAGCCCCCGAGCCTCTTGCTTTTGCTTGCAAAAGTTGGAGGGTCCAGATTCTTGTCTTCAAAAAATTTTTGGGGGTTATGTATCCCGCAGCCCCCGAGCCTTCTCCGAGTACTTTTCCTTAGAATAGAAATTGGATGAAGGGTCTTGATGTGTTGTCTTTGTTGTAGTCTTGAGTACTTGTATTCTTGGTCTTTCATCCTTGAATTCGAGCCCCAGGGCGTAGTTGAAGTGAATGCCGAGCCCCCGAGCATAGTGTTTGACTAAGCCGTGATGCTCTTCCGAGTTGTTTTTATTCATCCAGGTCATTTCTAGACTTCTCTGGTTCTTGATGTACCTCTTCCAGGTTGTTTGCACTTCATCCAGGTTCTTTCTGAACTTGTATGTACCTTATCCGAGTTGTTTTCTAATTTGACTAAACCGTGATGCTCTTTCGAGTTGTTTTTATTCATCTAGGTCATTTCTAGACTTCTCTGGTTCTTGATGTACCTCTTCCAGGTTGTTTGCACTTCGTCCAGGTTCTTTCTGAACTTGTATGTACCTTATTCGGGTTGTTTTCTAATTTGACTAAGCCGTGATGCTCTTCTGAGTTGTTTTTATTCATCCAGGTCATTTCTAGACTTCTTTGGTTCTTGATGTACCTCTTCCAGGTTGTTTGCACTTTGTCCAGGTTCTTTTTGAACTTGTCTTGGTACTTGCAGCACCTCTTCGGGGTTGTTTTATGATCGATCCGGGTTCTTTCTGAATTTGTCTTGGTACTTGCCGTATCTTGTCGGGGTTCTTTTTTGATCAATCCGGGTTCTTTCTGAGCTTGTCTTGGTTCTTGCCGCACCTTGTCGGGGTTCTTTTTTTTATCAATCTGGGTTGTCTTGGTTCTTGCCGTACCTCATCGGCGTTCTTTTTTTATCAAACCAGGTTGTTTCTGGACTTGTCTGAGTAAAATAGCTCTCAAGAGCGTGTTTTTCTCGATCTCATGGTATAGATGTAGCTCTCCTGCATGTTAAACATAAAAATATATTGTAAATGACATTCCGGATATGAAGTCGGGAGCATGTCCCATATTTGAATAATCAATCAGGGGCGGGCCCCGGCATTATGAAATGTATATAAACTTTTTGTGTCTTGCTCTTGCTAGGCCATGCAAATTCCTCAGGTAGTGTCCTATTACGTTTAAGCACTTGAATCTCTGGCGTATGGTTCAGAGGTTCATGACGTGACCATGTGAGCCTGGCACTCGGTTCATGACCGTCCATGTGAGTAGATAAGCTTCACGGATTAAGGCGTGTTCTACCTGAGGAATTCGGCGACCGTTAAGAGAAGACCTAGAGCACTATGTTTGCTCGCATGATGATTTGACTTTAGAGCTCTATGTTTGCTCGCATGATGATTTTTTGTGTCTTCCCTTGCTAGGTCGGTTAATTTCCTGGGTAGTAGCCTGTTACGTTTAAGCACTTGAATCTCGCATATGGTTCAGAGGTCCATTGACGTGACCACCCGTATGGTTCAGAGGTTCTTTGACGTAACCATCCGTATGGTTCAGAGGTTCATTGACGTGACCATCCATTCGAGAAAACCAGCTTCACGAATTAAGGCTTACTATCCGAGAAAATTAACAGCCGTTAAGGGAAGATGATATGGCCACAGAGGCATACGAATAATATCCAGAATATATAAAAAATGAGACATGACTTAGCTTGGTTCGTGGCCACATTGTGTAGCCAACGCCATGGCCAAATAGTGGATTACTGCAGCCAGGTTGTCGTTCACGGTGGTGAATAGTCGATCCTTGCAGCTGTGGCCGAGTAGTCGGTATGGTATCTCTGTCGAGTAGTTCACGGACCAGTCTTCCAGGTTGTTGCTATGCATTTTGCATGTATATATGTATACACGGGTCTCATCAATATTTAATTGGCTTGCATGTACGTCTCTTCTGATTAATTGTGTGGACTTCTTTCTAGCTTGCTTGCGGTCATCAGCGTGTCATGGAGCTGTAGAGCATGAATAATTTGCTTGCTTCCTGCTGATTGGATCCCTATTGTAGTCGACTTGCTTGCTTGTTGGCTCGGTGCAGTGGGACATGGTGCTTCTGGATCAAACTTGGATGTCGCCTTCTGACATGGGGCCAATAGTTCTGGTCCAGGTAGTTCGAGATATATTGCGGCTGCTTGGTCTTAGCCTGATGCAGTATGATAGTTCTTTTTGATTTGATGACTTGATGGTTTGATGAACGTAGTTGAAAAGCCTTGGGAGCCAGATTCCTTGTCTGAGTAGTTGGAAATTCATGGCAAGTGCTCGGACATGTCCCAGTCTAGTCGTTGGTCGGTGTAGCACTCGGAACCTGTTCAAATCCTGTAGCTTGTACGTCTTCCAAAAAATCAAGTCGTATAGCAGCGCAGACTCCTTGCTTGCTTGTTGGTTTCTAGCTTGCACGGTTTCAAGTTCTATATGGCATCCTTGTCTGATTTGGTGATGAAATAGGCCGGTGATCCGACTTGGGTCTGACTCGAGCCTTCCCATCTGACGGTAAGTGATAGTAGGAAATTAATTCGGTCAAGGAGTAGAGTGCAGATCGAGCTACTCGAAATCCAATCGTGTCATGGTTCATCGAAGAACGTCGTCTTGTGAGTCCGAGTTGCCGCAGACGTTGTTGATCGCAAGGGTCGACGAGAGCCGCTGTGACTTGTCGATGAGGGCCAACGAGAGCCACAGCAAGTATTAAGTCTTGATCGCGAGGTCCACCGAGCTCTCAAACACAAAGCGCCAAGAACCCCTACCTGGCACGCCAGCTATCGATGTTTACCACCAGCAACCCACCACAGGAGTACCTAGGGCGGTGATTTGTTCAGAGGTGTATCGGTGTATGCAGGAACTCGGTAGTAAACGCAGGGAGACAACGGTTTATACTAGTCCGGTATGCTAGAAAATCACGACGCCCTACATCCAGTGTGGGGTGGATAGTATATTGCGCCCTGCGCTATTTGTTGTGGTTGTGAGTTCTGTCGGTTATGTGTAGGTGCCGATCTATGGACCCCTGCCCTCCTTTATATAGTCCAGGAGAGGCGGGAGTCCTAGTCGGTTACAAAATAGAGATCCTAGTAGGATTACGTGTAACTAGTTCTAGTAGGATTACATGTAGGGAATCCTAGTTGGACTAGGTCTTCTTCTCTCTTCTCCGTGGGAAACCCCATGGGTCCCGTATCGACATGTTCCTTCTCGCCTGAGTCTTCCATTATTGAGTCCTATCTTTTCACTGTGTCCTTTGCTAGGCTTATTTTGATGGTACTCCTAGTCCATGTGCACCGCTCCTTTGATCTATAAATACCCTCCCAGAGTGATTGTTTTCATCCATTGAACATTCTGTTGAAACCTTTATGGTCATGAACATGGCAGTTTGTGAAGTAGAGCAGACCCCGTGTGTGTTTTGTAGTTCCTGTGTGTCTTGTCGTAGCTGGAGGAAGTCTTGTGATAGAGATTAGAGGTAGGCTAATCCCGCAGCAGCATTGTACTAGGATATATGTTGCGGTAGTTGGAGGAAGTCTTGTGATGTGGGCTTTGTTCCTTCATCTGGCAGTTCTGGGTTGATCCTCATCGCCTGTCCTAAGACTGTCCGGTGCAGATCAACACCATATCCAACATCACATCGGTCTTGGGTAGACAGATGCCTGCCGGCATTCTCTGCTCCATGTTGTCCTACCGTGCTGCTGATTTCCGCCTTGGATGCACTGCGTCCGTCCTTTAAAGAAAACAGTGTAGCCGATGGTGGTTTGTCCTTTCGAGTAGCAATTTGGGACACGTAGTCGTTCTAGAGCCTAGTTGTGTCTATGCTCCTCTTTGCTACTTTGCTTTTTATAGTACCGAGTTCATTGGGTATTGTAAGATTTGTAATCTTCTATTTTTGAAGTCGATTGTAATGGAAAGAATCTTGTCTTCTGAGCTGTCATTTATTTTTCTGCTATAGTTCCGGTTGTTCATGAGATTCCCGAGTTCTTTTTGTAAGAACCGAGTTGTTATGTTCCTTGTGAAGTTGTCCTTCTTTTCTTCTTGGCTGACGGGTTATTTTTGCAGTTATCTGATAACTCTGCAGTAGTGTTGGATGGATAAGTCTAAAAATCTACCCGTTGAATTGTACCATTGTGTGGATTTGTGCCCTCCGTCATTCTAGCTGTGTTGGTAAATGGACCGTTGCGTTTTCACATAGTGCTTTAATGGGTCTGGTGGGCTGTTTTTATCGCTGTAAAAATCTATTTAAAGACCCTTCATCTTTTTTTCTTTACTGCCCTTCTCTTGCCTTCAAACCCTAGCTCTCAGTCATCTATCATCGCCATTGCCACCGCTGTCTTAGCTTTCTCTTCCCCTAGTTGCTTTCTTGCCTCCGTTAGTACATGGGTAAGAAGAAAACCGCAAGTAAGTCTCAGTCTTCCTTCGTGGATGAGGAGTCATCCCTCTCCATGATTGAGAATCAGGAGTTTGTGGCCATGAGGGCCACCCAGAAGTCTTGGCTGGCTCCGATGACAACCGAAGAGCAGCTTCGCGAGCTTGTCAGTGACGGCTTGATCTAGAGCAAGGCCTTTGCTAAATGGAGAGTTCCAGGCGAGCATCGGGTCCCTACTCTAGGTCCTGGTGAGATCGTTCTTTTCGTCTCTTTTATTCGCGCCGGACTTTGTCTTCCTGCCTCAGCCTTTCTTCATTAATTTCTCAACTATTTTGGGATTTGCCTAAATCATCTTGCTCCTAATGCAGTTCTTCACCTTTCTATCTTTGTTCATCTTTGTGAAGCTTTCCTTGGAATTCCCCCTTCTCTTTCTCTATTTCGTTACTTCTTTCGTCTGAAACCCCAACCTCGCCATGAAGAGACCAGTGTTCTTGGTGGTTGTGGGATCCAATTTTGCCAGGGTCTTAAGAGCAAGTTCTTTGACTATGACCCGCCATGAAGAGACCAATGTTCTTGGTGGTGTGCCGACTGATTTTATGCCGCCAATCTGATCCCTTCTCTTGCTGTCCACTCTAGATCTGGTCCCTTAGTCAATGACCAATGGGATAAGAACCCTGTGATGTTTGCTGAGGTTCAGACAATCCAGCCATTCCTTGATAGGATTAGTATGCTGAAACAGCAGGGCTTGATCGGTTTTGGCATAGTCTTGAGCTTCCTTCGTCGCCGAGTTTAGCTTTTGAAGGAGCGAGAGCACCTTAGCTTTGAGTACTCTGGGGCTGAGGATCCTTTACGCATGGTCCCAGCCCTTGTGTTGACCGATGAAGAGGTACTCGAGCATCTTCAGAAGATGCTAAAAGGAGCAAGCATTGTCCCACTTACCATCTCTGAGTTCTCCGCCAGCAACCCACCTCTAGCTGTAAGTCGTTTTCTCTTCGTTCGGGTACTTCCTGTATTTCTACTATATCCATTTTTGCTAAACTTTTCCTTATTTTGATGTTTCATTCTTTTTCATAGGAATTTGGGTGCAACTTTGTTGACCCGATCCCTCTTGATGTTCTTCTTGCTGTGGCGAACACTGGGGAGAAACTTGCTAGGGCTTCTGCAACCAGTAAGTTCCCAATCTCCATAGTGTTTTCTAAGGTTTCTTCCAGATTTGTTGATGTATATAAAGAATATGTTCCTCGTCTAGTCCCTCGAGGTCCTCGTAGTGTTTCGAAGAGGGGGTGAACGAATGGGTCTTCATCTGGTCTGCCTGCTTCCAAGAAGTCTCACAAGCCAAGTACTCGTCTAGGTACTCCAGTTGTAGCTAGCATGCTCTTAGGTGAGCATATTTAATACTCTCTGTCCCTTTGTTTTCTTGTTTTTATCTTGAACCGAGTACTTTTGCTCTTTTTAGCGGGTGCCCTAGTGACCTTGATTGAGATCGAGGGGGAAGAGGATGATGAAGTACCCCTTATCATGCGGTGGTGAGTTGCTTTCATATTCCCCTTTCATTGAATTTCTCCTCTTTGTCTTGACTTTTAGTCTTGATCTTTTTGTAGTAACCGGACGTCAGGTATGGGTTCTTCTGAGGCTCCTACACCAGCTTCTTCTGAAGCTCCGGTGCTGAGTTCTTTGGTAGCTTTGGTACTGAGTTCTTCTGCAGCTTCGGTGCTGGGTTCTTCCGAGGTTCCAGTCCTGGCTTCTTTTGGGGCTACGGTATTGGCTATACCGCCTCTGCCACCAAGTGGTGGGGACGTCTTTGCCGTCGTGGTCCCTCCTGCGAGGTCCTCTTTCTGTTTTGTGAAAAAGAAGGTGGCTGAGTGAGTGTGTTCTGACTTCACTTTTTTGCTTCTGTTCTCCTTTTCTCTTGTTCTTATCGACGAGTTCTTTTATTAACTTTTAGGCCTTCGTCATCCCCCATCCCTCCATCGGCTTCTTCTCAGCCCTCCGTTGTGCCGTCGAGTACTGAACCTCAGGATTCACAGCACACCGCTAGTGAAGTGGTCACGGGGGCTACAAGTCTTTTTGGTGGTGATGCTGCTACTGACTTGGTGGCCCCGGAGGTGACCGTAGCCATTGCGGTGGGTCCTTCTAAAGGATTGGCCTCTTCTTCCCAGGAGATTGCTCTGGTCATTCCTTCTTTGCCTTGGCTGGCTTCTCCTTCTCTTACCTTCGATGGTCTGCCTTTTACCGATGATGTGGTGTAGCAGTTTGATGCTACACATCGGCTATCGGAGTTAACTGCTGCCTGGGGAAGCTTGTCGTCCCTTCCGACTTCTTTTGGAGAAAAGCTCTAGGTAAGTTTTGTCACCGTTCCTTCTTTGGATGTTTGCTTTTCTTTGGTCCTTATTCTTTGTTTTTCTTTGTATCTTTTTGCTCAGTCCTTCTCTCATGATCATACCGGCTTCTTTTTCTCGTCTGAAAATGAGAAAAAGTTGTCTTCAGAAGTGAGCGCCCTAAAAGCTGATCTTGACCTCCTCCAGGCTGAGATGGAGGCTGAGCATCAAACGCATCAGGATAAAGAAAAATCTCTTCGTGCCTAGGCTGTTGAGATTGAGAAGCAAAGGGATGCCGCTCTTTAGGAGGCTCGAAAGAACTCTAAGGCCGTGAAGAACTTGGAGGCCATAAAGAAGGAGTGCAACGGTATTGAGGGTTCTTTTGTTTCTTTCTGTACTTAGACTTTCCTTTCTACTGACTTGTCTGTTGTTTCATCCAGCTCTCTAGGTTGAAAAGCAGAAGCTCTCAGAGGGCGTTAAAGAAATGAAGACTCTTGTTTGTACAAGTCATAACAAGGCCGAGGAGGTAATTACTCATGCTAAAGAGGAACTCGCGCTTGCTAAGTTGATTAGGCGTGGAGCTGATAGAGATCTTGTACAGGCCCAAAAAACTTTTGAAGACTTGTCTGGCAAGTTGGTGATGGCTACTGAAAACTGGAAGGCTTTGTGGAAATCCTTTTGTTCAGTAGCCGATGTTCTTCGAACTCCGGCGGATGACGAGCAATCTTGGGCTTAGTTGATTCCTCGAATTCTGACTTGTTTCTAAGAGTTTGTGAAGAGGTGCGCTCAACTGTGTACCAAGAATGTTCTGGCCTAGGTCTGGGTTCTTTCTCCAATGGCTTCTTTGTCCAAGATAGCAGAGGAAGCTAATAGTCAAGAGTACATTGATGCCGTTGAGAGGATGGAGCCTGAGGTTGAAGACTTAGCTAGCAGAATAGTAGATAATCTCAACATTGTTCTCTCTTCTCCTGATGATGAGGCTTGATGTATTTGACCTTTAGACCTATGCTTTGTAATATGACATTATGCTTCTTTTCAATGAAGATTTTTGTTGAGGGTCTTCTCTGCCTAGATGCCTTGTTTATTTCTTGGATGATTTGTCCAATTGGCTAGAGTCACTTGACTTGCCGAGTACTTTGTCTTGCTTTCATCTTAGCCTTGCAAACAACTCTACGCGCTATTTTGACAAACCTTCTTAATTTGTCAAGTACTTGTCTGGCCTTCTTTTGTTCCATGTAAACAACTCGTTATACGTAGGTCTTTGTGTTCTTGGGTATCCCTAGTGTAGCCCCCGAGCCTCTTGCTATTTGGAACAAGTAGCTAGAGGGTCTTGTCTTGAAATTTCTCTGGTCTAAGCCTATGCTTAGTTTCAGTCGTATTGCTTTTATTTTAGGTTTTAGCTTGTTAGCTACCCTCATCGGTAGGCTCAAGCGTCTTTTCAGCTATTTTGCTCTTGGCTGGGATGCTCAGGCGTATTTTTAGCCATTTTGCATTTTATTTCGGGTGTTAGCTTGTTAGCTACCCTCATCAGCGGGCTCAAGCGTCTTTTTAGCTATTTTGCTCTCGGCCGAGATGCTCAGGCATATTTTCAACCATTCAGAGAAAGCCATGAGACAAATGCTTCTCGAGAGATAATCATCTTTATTGATCATGAATATTGATGTGTTACAGTGATACATAGCGCTATTTTTGTTGATCGTTGATCTCCTGTGTCTTGTATACATATTTTCCCTTGAGTTGTTTTTATGCATAGAATCTTCGTAGCTGATTGATGTGCCATGTATTGTTGACTTCTTTCCCGTCTTCAGCCATGAGCTTGTATGTGCCTGGTCCAATGACTTTTGTGATGATAAAAGGACCTTCCCATGGACTGAGTAGTTTGTGGCGTTCGTCAGTTTTTTGTATTCTTCTTAGTACTAGGTCTCTGACTTGTAATGATCGAGACTAGGTGTTCTTGTTGTAGTGGCGTCTTAGTCCTTGTAGGTATCTTGCTGATTGTAGGGTAGCATTTACTCTGACTTCTTCTATAATGTAGAGTTCTAATCTTCGGGTGTGTTCTGCTTCTCCTTCGTCGTATTGTTCTATCCTTGGTGACGTCTAGATCAGGTCTATGGGTAGTACGACTTCTGATCCATATACTAGGAAGAAAGGTGAATATCCGGTGGCTCTGCATATTTGAGTCCGTAGCCCCTATACAACCTTGGGTAATTCTTCGATCCATTTTAACCCATAGTCTACTAGTTCTTCATACAACCTTAGTTTTAATCCGGCTAGTATGAGTCCATTAGCCCTTTCTACCTATCTATTGGCTTCTAGATGTGCGACTGATGCATAATCTATACTGAAGCCACAATCCTGTGCCCAACTTTTGAATTCTATAGCTGTGAAGGGAGAACCCAAATCTGTGATGATTCCATTGGGCATGCCGAAGCAGTGCATAATATCTTGGATGAACTTGACTGCTTTGGCTGCGCTATATTTTGTGAGTGGTTTGTATTCGATCCACTTGGTGAACTTATTGATTGCTACAAACATGTACTCGAAACTGCACTTTGCTTTCTTGAGAGGTCCCACTTGATCCAGCCCCCAGTAGGAGAAAGGCCAAGCAGGTGGAATGCAGATGAGTTTATGGGCTGGCACATGAGCTTGTCTTACGAACATCTGACAACTTTTGCATCTTCTGATGAGTTCTTCTGCGTCTTTCAAAGCGGTTGGCCAGTAGAAACTAGTGCGGAATGCTTTGCCGACTAGTGTTCTTGAAGCGGCGTGATTTCCACAGCAGCCTGAGTGTATTTCGTCTAGGATTTGTTTGCCTTCTTCAAATGAGACGCATTTTAGGAGTACACCTGATGATGCGGCTCTTCTGTATAGCTTGTCTCTTACTAGCACGTAATTCTTGCTTCTATGGACGACTTGTGTGGCTTGCTATTTTTCCGCTGGCAACTTATTCTCTTTGATGTAATCAATAAAAACCTATGTTCATGAAGTGTTGATCACCAAAATCTGGTTGCCTTTGGCTGTGAGTTCTGTGGTTGTGTCACCGAGTTGTTTGATAGAAGGAGCTAATAACTCCTCTATGAATACGCTGGGTGGGACCTTTGCCCTATCGGATCCAAGCTTGGCAAGAACATCTACTGCAATGTTGGAATCCCGCATGACATGTAGAATTTCTAGTCCTTAGAAGTGTTTTTTGAGTTTTTGGATTTCAGCACAGTAAGCACCCATGTTTTCTTTGGTGCAATCCCAATCTTTGTTGACTTGGTTGGTGACTACTACTGAATCGCCGTATATGAGTAGTCGCTTGATTCTGAGGGTAATAGCCACTCTTAGCCCGTGTATGAGAGCTTCATATTCTGCTTCATTGTTGGTGGCTTGCCATAATATCTGAAGGACATACTTTAGTTGTCTTCCATCTGGAGAAATTAGGAGGACACCTGCACCGGCTCCGCCTAGCTTGAGTGATCCATCAAAGTACATCTTCCAATGATCAAGGATGGCGCTTGATACGGGTTGTTGAATTTCTGTCCATTCGGCAACAAAATCAGCAAGGGCTTGGGATTTAATTGCTTTCCTTGGGGTGAAATCGATGTTGAGAGCACTGAGTTCAACCGCCCACTTGGATGTGCGTCCTATTGTGTCTTTGTTGTGTAAGATGTCTCCTAGTGGGAAATCTGTCACCATGGTAATCTTGTGGCTTTCAAAATAGTGACAAAGCTTGCGTGAAGTGATCAGTAGGGCATAGAGCGGTTTTTGCACATGCGGGTACCGGATTTTTGATTCTGACAGTACTTCGCTGATGTAGTATACTGGGCGTTGTACTTTATACATGCGCCCTTCTTCTTCTCTATTGCTGTGCTGACTACAGTAGTAGTTGCTACAATGTATAGCATCATGTCTTCGTCTTTCTTTGGAGGTGTGAGGACTGGTGAGGAGGTGAGGTATGCCTTAAGTTTCTTGAAAGCTTCATTGGCTTCTTCCATCCACTCGAACTTGTCTGTCTTCTTTAGTAGTTTAAAGAAAGGCAACCCTTTTTCGCTGAGCCTTGATATGAAACGGTTGAGTGCCGCCATGCAGCCTGTTAGTTTCTGTACGTCTTTGATGTTTCGAGGAGGGCCCATCTCCGTTATTGCTCGAATTTGCTTGGCGCTTGCTTCGATTCCGTGATGACTGACCAAGAATCCAAGTAGTTGTCCTGAGAGAACTCCGAATACACACTTGTTTGGGTTCAATTTCCACCTCCACTTCTTTAGATTCTCAAAGGTTTGTTTTAAGTCTTCAATCAGTGTATCCGGGTTCTTTGTTTTTATAACCACGTCATCCACGTATGCTTCTACATTTTCACTGATCTGATCACCGAGGCATGTTTGGATGGCTCTTTGGTAAGTGGCTCCAGCATTCTTAAGTCCAAACGACATAGTCCTATAGCAGTAGGCGCCGAACAGAGTGATGAAAGACGTCTTGCTCTGGTCTTGTTCCTTTAGTGCGATCTGGTGATATCCTAAATAGCAATCAAGGAAGGATAATAGGACAGATCCTGCTGTTGAATCAACTATCTGATCAATGCGTGGTAGCCCAAACGGATCTTTCGAGCAGTGTTTGTTGAGATCTATGTAGTCGACACACATGCGCCATTCGTCCGTATTCTTTTTCTGTACTAGAACTGGATTTGCTAGCCAATCCAGATGGAGAATTTCCCTAATGAATCCAGCTGCCATTAGTTTTGTAATTTTCTTTTTAATTGTTGCCTTCTTGTCGGGAGAGAATCGTCATAGTCATTGCTTCACAGGCTTGGAGCCTTCATTGATATCAATTCCGTGCTCAACCGACTCTCTTGGGACCCCTGGCATATCGGCCGGCTTCCAAGCAAAGATGTCCTTATTGTCCTGAAGAAAGTTGGTGAGCGTGAGTTCCTATTTTGCCGATAGGTGGGCACTAATGGTTGCTATTTTTGTGGGATCACCGGTGCCTAGGTCGATTTGCTTGATGTTGGCTTCTTTTGGTGGTGCTAGGATGCTTGGTCTCTTAGCCGGTATCTCTAGTTCTTCTTGGCTTATTTCTGTGGTGATAGTGGCTATTTCTTTTCTTCCATCGTTTGCCTGTGCCTTTGCTGCAATTTGGATTGCTTGTACGTCGCAGTCAAATGCGTGCTTTAAATCGCTCTGAAGAGAAAGAACATAGTTAGGCCCTGGTATCTTATGCAACAAGTATGGATAATGCGGTATTGCCATGAATTTTGCTAGTGCCGGGCGCCCAAGGATTACATGATATGATGAATCAAAATCTGCGACTTCAAATTTGATGAACTCTGTGCGGTAGTTCGAGGGAGTCCCAAAGGTAACTGGTAGGGTGATTTATCCAAGTGGCATTGCTGCCTTGTCGGGTACTATACCATAAAAAGGTGTGCTTGTTGGTGTGATCATCTCGGCGAGTTGTAGTCCCATCTTCCTTAGAGTTTCTGAAAAAATGATGTTGAGTCCGGCTCCTCCGTCGATTAGTACTTTTGTAACAGTCATGCCGGCAATGGTTGGATCTAGAACCAATGGGTAATGGCCTGCATTTCCTACGCTGGTCCGCTAGTCTTCTCTTGAGAATTGGATTAGGTATTCTGATCAGTTGAGATATCTTGGTGTAGCAGGTTCTGCGGCCATGATTGTTCGTAACGCTAGTTTTTCTTGATGTTTGCTTCTAGAGTCTGGAATCCTGGCAAAGATTACTGCTACTGTCCCTCTGGATTTTTGAAATCCCTTGTCCTCATGGTTGTCTCCTTTTTTCTGAATGTCTTCTTTATTGTTTCCCTTGCTATATTTTCTAGTGTATCTTTTGTTGAAGGTGTAGCAATTTCTGATGGTGTGCTTCCCGTTGGGGTGCAAAGGGCAATGCATGTTCTCAATGTCGTCATGTCTTCTGGGTTTGGTAAATTTCTTTGATTTGTCAGCCATCGCTACTGTGTTGTCTGGACCTCGCTTTCTCTCCTGATGTCTGTTGCTTTGAAGATTTTGCCTGTCCGGGTTATCTCTGTTGTTCCTTTCTAGGAATCTTTCTCTTATTTTTTCTTCTGCAGTAATCATCTTTTCTATTGTTCTTCTAAATTCTTCATTATTTCCTAGGTTTTCTTTGCAGAAGTCCTAAAATTGCCACCTAGCCATGATTCCATGAGGGAAAGCTTCGATTACTTCTCGTTGTGTGATGTCGTGTACTTGAGCTCGTAGTTCGCCAAATCATCGATAGTAATTTCTGAGACTTTCACCTCCTTTCTATTTGAGTCCTTTTAATTCTACGTGGGTGATTGGATGTGTAATAATTCCCACAAAATTTTCACAGAAAGCTCTTTGCAAGTCTTCCCAATTTCTGATTGATCTGGGATTTAATTTATCAAACCATTGAAGCGGCATGGTTTCTAGGGCCATGGGAAAGAACAAGGTTTTGATGTCATCGTCCCCTCCGGCTAGTTCAATCGATTGTGAGTAAATCCTGAGCCATTGCTTTGGTTCAGTCTTGCCGTCGTACTTGGAGTGGTTGGACGGTTTGAACTTGTGAGGTAGTCGAATCGAAGCAAGTCTGTTTGCAAAACAGGGAAATCTATCGTGTGTTCTGGCTTCTGTATATTCTGATTCTGTGCCCCCTTCTTGCCAACTGTCGTCTTGGTGAGAGCAGTTTTGTGTGGCTGTCCGAGTAGGTGCTCTGCTTCTGGTCTTTCTTGGTTGCTCGACTCAGTTATTTTGACTGTGATTTCTTCGGCTCTCTCCGTTGTGGCTTCCACTTGGTCCTAGTCTTTTGAAAGCAGACTTCATTTGATTTTGATCTTCCTATTCATGAGATGTTGCCTTTCCATCGTTCGTTCTAAAGACTGTTGATCGGAGGAAATCTCGAAGCTGTTCTTGTTTCTCATTGGGATGTGAGGTCGCCTGAGTTCTTCTAGTGCTTCTCGGATCTTATCGTAGGGTGTACTCGCTGCTCATCATTCTTTGATCTCTCGTTCTAATTTTCTTCTATTGTACTCGGCTAGGTCTAATTCATATTTGATCCAAGTGTCTTTTCACTATTTCACACGGCATTGTCGTCTTTGTTTCAATTTGTTCTTTCTTTCTCTCGCTTGCCTCTGACTCTCAGTCTCACCATCGTACCCCTAGATAAATGGTGATATGTTGGACTCAGATTCATCTGAAGACCTTATGTTGGGTGCTTCTGGGGGGATCAATGGTGATTGAGGATGGCGAATCATGAGTACTTCTCTAGCATGAGTTGTTCTATCATCGTCGTTGATTTCTGTACTGCCAGAGCTATTGATAACTTTAGTAGAGGTCTTAAAGTCATAGATGGAATCTCCTTCTTGGTAGGGTAGAATTGCTGTTGTTGTGTCGTCGACTAGTTGGGTGTCGTCATCCTCAGGAATGGTATCTGGCCAGTGAATGATGCAGTCTTGAGATGTTATGGTTAAAATGAGACCTTCTTGGGCTCCCTTCAGCGACATTCTAAGCATGGGATAAGTGGATCCTTTGTGCCATGTCTGATAAGATGTTGCTATGTTGTGGAGTCCAAACAGAAAAGGACCCGACTTCTTTGGAGTATTTTGGGTGTACTTTGAGTAGTATTTTTGACAGGTTGACGTCATGTTCCAGAGCTTTGTCAGTTTAGAACTCGGTTTTCCAAAAGAACTCGGATGAGGCTTCGTTTTGAAAGCGGAACTTAAGTTTGAATCGGATGCGTGAATTTGTGAAAACTGAGTCGGATTGGAAATCGATAGCTGCGTGAATCTTCCAACAAGCTGATCTGTCGTTGTTGTCGAACTGAAAGAGTCCTGATGATGATCTGAATCTTCAAGGAGATGGCCTTGGAGCTTGCCATCGTCGCCTGCCTCATAGATCCATGAACCGAAGATGAAGATTGATCCCTTCGAGAAGATCATGTTGTCGAGGTCCATCGAGCTCTCGGATGCAAAGTCGCTGAAGTGCCCTACCTAGCGCGCCAGCTGTCGATGTTTGACCACCAATAGCCTACCATGGGGGTACCCGAGGTAGTATATTCGGGCTTCAGCGTATGCAGAACTCGACAGTTAACGCAAGAGATAGTCGATTTATCCTAGTTCGGACCCTTGATCTTTGATCAAGTAATAGCCCTACGTTCAGTCGGCGTTAGCCTTTGCATTGGATTAATTGTCAAGTGTTGTGTTGTGTACAATTGTTCTATCGAACTCCCTAATCTAAGGAGCCCTGCCCTCCTTTATATAGTCAGGAGGCCAAAGTCCTAGTTGGTTTACAATGAGAGTTCCTAGTAGGATTACAGAGTAATATTGCTACTAAGATTATAGGGGAAGAATCCTAATTAGACTAGGTCTTCTCCCTCCCTTGCGGGGTATCCCGTGGGTCCCGCACCGACAGCTTAACAACCTTGGTGTCAAATTATGGCTCAAGTTGTGTTCAACCATATGGGGGGCAAACCACCGTTCTTTAATGGCACATGCTATGATTATTGGAAGAGAAAGATGAGGATGTATCTTGGTTCAATCAATGATCAAGTATGGGAAGTGACCAAGAATGACTATGCTATCATTGATCTCGATGATCCAACTAACTAAGATAAGATCAACAAGCAATGTAATACAATGGCTCTCAACACCATATACAATGCCATTGATTCTAAGGTGTTTGAGCAAATCAAGGATTATGAAAGAGCAAATGAGGTGTGGAAGAGATTGGAGGAAACATATGAGGGCACACCGGTGGTGAAGAGTGCCAAGTTGTACATCCTCAAGGACAAGTTAACAAGCTTCAAGATAAAGGAAGATGAGAGCATTCCGGAGATGTTCCATCAATTGCAAGTAATTGTCAATGACTTGAAGGCTTTGGGAGAAAAGATCAAGGATGATGATGTCTCCCATCGATTCTTGATGTGTCTACCTCTAAGATTTGAGATGTTGAGATTGCTCATCATAAGAGGAGGCTTGAAGGATATTACCCCCAACCAAGTACTAGGTGATGTCATGACACAAGAGACATACCATGTGGAAAGGGAGGGGGATAACAAGGATGACAAGAAGGAAGAAGAAGAAGACAAGAAGAATAAAAGCATAGCATTCAAGGCTAGCTCATCATCATCGAAGAACAAGGGCAAGTCCAAGAAAGAATCAAGTGATGATGATGATCTTAGTGATATTGATGATGAAGCTATGGCTCTCTTTGTGCGCAAGATGGGAAAATTCATGAAGAAGAATGGCTATGGTGCAAGAAAGAGAAGAGATCACACCAAGAAGAAATAGTATGTGAGAAGATGCTACAATTGCCAAAGCCCTGATCATGTAGTAGCAAATTATCCATACAATAGTGACAATGATGAGGATGAGAAGAAGAAACACAAAGAGGATAAGAAAGAAAAGAAGGAGAAGAAGGAGAAGAGAATGACCTTCCAAAAGAAGAAGAAGGGTGAAGGCTATGTGGTCACATGGGATAGTGATGTCTCTTCGGATAGTGATAGCTCTAGTGATGATGACAAAAAATCTATCAAGAGAGCACTAGCAAGCATCGCCATCAACAACAAGCCCTCCATCTTCGACACTCCATCAACATGCCTCATGGCAAAACCTACCAAGGTAAAATATGATGTGAGTGATGATGATGAATGTGAAAGTGATGCTTGTAGGAGTGATGATGATGATGAGGAGTACTCCAAGGAGGAGCTCATGGACATGTGTGAGCAAGTGCATACTTGCTTTGAGATGAAGAGAAAGGAGTGCAAGGAATTGAACAAGAAAGTCAAATTTCTTGAGCAATCCCTTGATGAGCTCAATGCAACTCATGAGAAGCTAATGGAAACCCATGAGAAGCTTGGCAAAGCTCACTCTAAGCTTGAAAAGGCTCACTCCTCTCTCATTGAGCAAGTCAAAATGGAGGAAGCCAAGAAGGAGCAAGTGATCATAACATGTGATGTGGGACTAACATATGATCTTATTGATGAATCTTTTCATGAACCCATTATTGTTACTCCTACTAACACTTCTTGTAGCACTACTACTACCACTCCACCTATGAATGATACATCACTAATGGTGGAAAATAAAACCCTCAAGAAGGAGGTGAATGAGCTCACTCGTGCCTTAGGCAATGCCTATGGTGGAGATGCCCGCTTGCTAAAGTGCTTGGGTAGCCAAAGGTTCTCTCTCAACAAAGAAGAATTAGGCTATACCCCCAAGAAAGGCAAGGCAGCCTTTGTCACTCCCAAAGCTAGCTTTGTGAAGGGCAATGGTCGGTTTTGCAATAGATGCAAGCAAGTTGGGCACATAGAGCAAAATTGCAAGACTAACAAGAACAAGCTACCTAATGTATCATCAATCAAATTTGATTCTTGTTACATGCTTTATAAAGGTGCCAATGGTGTGAAGGCTAAGTTCGTTGGTACACCAATTGTGGGCCCAAAGAAGAAGGCCATTTGGGTACCAAAGACCTTGGTGACTAATCTACAAGGACCCAAGCAAGTTTGGATACCTAAAAGGAATTGATCTTCTTTTGTAGGTAAATTATAAAGCCGGAGGAAGGCATTGGGTGCTTGATAGTGGGTGCACACAACACATGACCGGTGATCCAAGAATGTTCAATTCAATCAGTGAAAGCAAGAATAATGGGATTGATAGTATCACATTTGGTGACAATGGCAAAGGCAAGATCAAAGGGCTTGGTAAGATTGCAATATTCAATGATTTGAGCATTTCCAATGTGCTACTAGTAGAGAGCTTGAACTTCAATCTATTGTCGGTAGCTCAATTGTGTGATCTTGGTTTCAATTGCATATTTGGTGTGGATGATGTAGAGATTATAAGTGTAGATGGCTCTAACTTGATATTCAAAAGATTTAGATATGAGAATCTATACTTAGTTAATTTCAATGCTAGAGAAGCTCAATTGTCAACATGTTTAATCACTAAGTCTAGCATGGGTTGGTTATGGCATAGAAGGCTTGGTCATGTTGGAATGAAACAATTGAACAAGTTGATTAAGCATGACTTAGTTAGAGGCTTGAAAGATGTTACATTTGAGAAGGATAAGCTATGTAGTGCATGTTAAGCCAGAAAACAAGTTAGTAATACACATCCTAAGAAGAGCATGATGAGCACATCTAAGGCATTTGAGTTGATGCACATAGACTTGTTTGGACCAACCACTTACACTAGCATTGGTGGAAACAAATATGGATTTATGATTATAGATGATTTCACTAGATACACATGGGTATTCTTTCTTGGTGACAAGAGTGATGTGTTTGCAACATTTAAATCTTTTGTCAAAGGCATTCACAATGAGTTTAAAACAACAATCAAGAAAGTTAGAAGTGACAATGGAAGTGAGTTCAAGAACACTAGAATTGATGAGTTATGTGATGAATTTGGAATTAGACATTAATTCTCGGCCAAGTATACTCCTCAATCAAATGGGCTAGTTGAAAGAAGAATAGAACCTTGATTGATATGACAAGATCAATGTTGAGTGAGTACAATGTGAGTCATTCATTTTGGCCTGAAGCAATCAACACGGCTTGCTACTATAGCAACCGACTCTATTGTCACCCCATGATGGAAAAGACATCTTATGAGTTATTGAATGGAAGAAAGCCCAACATAGCATACTTTCGGGTCTTTGGTTGTAAATGCTATATATTGAAGAAAGGCACTAGATTGAGCAAGTTTGAAAAGAAATATGATGAATGTTTCTTGCTTGGTTACTCCACTACTAGCAAGGCTTATAGAGTTTAGAATTTGGCTAGTGGTACTTTTGAGGAGGTTCATGATGTAGAGTTTGATGAAACAAATAGTTTTCAAGAGGAAGATGGGAATCTAGATGATGTAAGAGGCACTCAATTGGTCAATGCAATGAAGAACATAGACATTGGTGAGTTAAGGCCTAGAGAGGTGATTGATATTGAAGATGACAAGAATCAAGTGCTCTCTAACTCAAATGTACAAGCTAGTGGTTCTCATGATTAAATCCAAGCAAGCACTATTAATGGCAATGTGCAAGATCAACAAATGGCTAGTTCATCATCTCAACCAAGTGATCAATCAAATGCTAGCAATCAAGTGCAAGTGCTTCAACCAACCAATGTTGCAAGAGATCATCCACTGGACACTATCATTGGTGATATTTCAAGAGGTGTGCAAACAAGATCAAGATTGGCTTCATTTTGTGAGCATTTCTCATTTGTGTCATCCATTGAACCTAAGAGGATAGATGAAGCTTTGAAGGATGTTGATTGGATCAATGCTATGCATGAAGAGCTAAACAACTTCACAAGAAACCAAGTATGGGATTTAGTTGAGAGGCCTAAGGATCATAATGTGATTGGAACTAAGTGGGTCTTTCAAAACAAGCAAGATCAAGATGGGATAGTAATAAGGAACAAAGCAAGATTAGTGGCTCAAGGTTACACTCAAGTTGAAGGTCTTGACTTTGGAGAAACATATGCCCTGATTGCAAGATTGGAAGCAATTAGGATCTTGCTAGCTTATGCTTGTGCCAACAACATCAAATTGTACCAAATGGATGTGAAAAGTACATTTTTAAATGGGTACATTAATGAGCTTGTGTATGTTGAGCAACCTCCCGGTTTTGAAGATGAAAAGAAATCCAACCATGTGTTCAAGTTGAGAAAGGCTTTATATGGATTGAAACAAGCACCTAGAGCATGGTATGAGAGATTGAGGGATTTCCTACTCTCTAAGGGATTTAAGATGGGAAAGGTTGACACCACTCTCTTTACCAAGAAACTTGGAAATGACTTGTTTGTAATGCAAATCTATGTTGATGATATCATATTTGGATCAACAAATCAAGAATTTTGTGAGGAGTTTGGCAAGATGATGGCAAGTGAGTTTTAGATGTCTATGATTGGAGAGCTTAGTTACTTCCTTAGTCTTCAAATCAAGCAAATAAAGAATGACACATTTGTGAGTCAAGGCAAGTATATCAAGGACATGCTCAAGAAGTTTGAAATGGATGAGAGTAAAGCTATTAGTACACCAATGGGGACAAGTGGAAGCTTAGATAGTGATGCAAGTGGAAACATAGTGGATCAAAAGATGTATCAGTCTATGATTGGAAGTCTACTCTATGTGACCGCATCAAGGCCGGATGTGATGTTTAGTGTATGCATGTGTGCTAGATTTCAAGCCTCACCAAGAGAAAGTCATTTGAAGGCAACTAAGAGAATATTGAGGTACTTGAAGCATACACAACATATTGGATTATGGTATCCCAAAGGAGTAAGATTTGAGTTGATTGGATATTTGGACTCCAATTATGCGGGATGCACAGTAGAGAGAAAGAGCACATCGGGCACATGTCAACTATTGGGAAGATCACTTGTATCTTGGTCATCAAAGAAGCAAAATAGTGTAGCACTTTCAACCACCGAAGCGGAGTATATTTTGGCCGGTAGTTGTTGTGCTCAATTACTTTGGATGAAGGCTACCTTGAGTGACTTTGGAATCAAGTTCAAGCAAGTGCCATTGTTATGTGACAATGAAAGTGCTGTAAAGCTCATCAACAACCCGGTTCAATACTCAAGAACAAAGCATATTGATGTCTATCATCATTTCATAAGAGATCACCAACAAAAAGGGGACATTTGTATAGAGAGTGTGGGCACCAAAGATCAACTTGCCGACATATTCACCAAGCCACTTGATGAGAAGAGGTTTTGCAAGCTAAGGAATGAATTGAACATACTTGACTTCTTAAATATGTGTTGATGCACCCCCACTATATGACATGCCTCTCATTCGAGCAAAGCAAGGTAAAGTTAATTGACATGTCATCCATCCATTGCTAAGGACTTGTTTAGTGCATCTAGTCATTCCTATCATGTTCTAGGCTCATTCATGAAAATTAAATGAATTTGTTGCTAATATGGTACCACTATTGCTTGTATATTTGAAATGATCTAGTGGTAGCATATGACATGCTTGTAAACCTAGTGTTTAATTTAGAAAATGAGCCATAAGTGTTTAACTCAACATGGTACAAAATAACCCTTATTTAAATGTGTGAAGAAGCTTATCCTTAGATCAAACTGAGTTAAATATCTTTTGCAAGTAATCTAGATTGAACCAAATTGGGAAAATGATCCTCATTTCACATGGTTTCACTCCAACATATCCATAATTTGAGGCCACCTTTGTTGACATTAATAATCCTACCCTATCTATACTTTAAGCTTTTATGGTCATTGATGACAAAGGGGGAGAAATAGTGTACAAAGATAGTGAAACAAAGGGGGAGAAATAAAATATGACAAAGGAAGAGGATCAATTAAAATTTTGAGCATACAAATAGGGGGAGCAAGCTCATGAACTTGTATGGTAAATTTGAATGTGCATTATATATGTTTGCTTGCATGGCATAAATTTTTAATTTCAATATCCATGCTTGTGTGGTGTATGCTAGTTGTAGGTTTGAATGTTAAAATGAAAAACTAGCATGCATAGGCTAAAGTAACTAGACCTATGTTCATTCTATGGAAACTAGACCCTTATTTGTAATATTGATCTCATGGGGTATTCTAGTTTTTGTGTATGTCTAGTTACTAATGGTGCTAAGGATGGTATGTTGGTGCACTCCGATTGGTATCACACTTCAAAGGTCCATCTCTTATACCTTAGCATCATTTGGTAGAAATTGTCTCCTATATTTCCTATCTAATCATATGTACAAAGCTTCAATCCAAACTCTTAGCACATATGTAGGGAGAGCAATTGCTATCATATGGAGTTCATGAAACTTGTCCATATCCTTTACACATGGTAAATATGCTTGGGCAAGTAACATGGATTCAAATGAACTTTAATTCATATATTTGTATAAGGGTTGTCATCAATTACCAAAAAGGAGAAGATTGAAAGCTCTAGTCTGGTTTTGGTTAATTGATGAAACCCTAAGTGCTAACCTAGTTTATCAAGATAATTATGAGATAGGTAGCACTACTCTAAGTGATAAAGCAATGGCGAAGATCATGACAATGGTGATGGCACGGTGATGGTCAAATGCTTAAACTTGGAAAAGAAGAAAGAGAAAAACAAAAGGCTCAAGGCAAAGGTATAAAATATAGGAGCCATTTTGTTTTAGTGATCAAAATACTTAGTGAGTGTGATCACATTTAGGATAGATAGCCGTACTATTAAGAGGAGTGAAACTCGTTTCGAAATACGGCTATCAAAGTGCCACTAGATGCTCTAATTCATTGCATATGCATTTAGGATCTAATGGAGTGCTAACACCCTTGAAAACATTTGTGAAAATATGCTAACATATGTGCACAAGGTGATACACTTGGCAGTTAGCACATTTGAGCAAGGGTGAAGAAGACAGAGGAGATGCCAGCGTCGATCAAGTGACCGGACGCTGGATCTAAATGCACCGGACACTGACTGCCTGCGTTCGGTCGCGCTGACTTGGTGGTACAGTAGCTAGGGTATACCACTGGACGCTGGGCTGTGTCCGGTCGAGGTGGACCGGACGCGTCCGGTCGAGGAAAAATGGATTTGGATCCTTACTGTACTCAACCGGACGCTGAGGCTCCAACGTCCGGTCAGTTTTGCCAAAGTGTCCGGTCAGCTTCATAGCCGTTGAAATCTGACAAACAGCGTTTGAAGCTAGTGACACGTGGCATAAATCAGTGGACCGGACGCTAAGTCTAGGGTCCGGTCAGAGCGCGTTTTGCCCAGTGAAAGGGTATAACGGCTCTATTCCATGGGGGCTTCTATTTAAGCCCCATGACCGGTTGTAGCTCTAACTCTTGCATATTTTCATTGACATAGCAACCTTGTGAGCTTAGCCAAAGCCCTCTCACTCATCTCCATCATTGATTCATCATCATTGTGAGATTGGGAGAAAATCCAAGTGCATTGCTTGAGTGATTGCATCTAGAGGCACTTGGTATTCGTGTTGCGCTGTGGATTTCGCTTGTTTCTCTTGGTGGTTGCCACCACCTAGACGGTCGGAGCAGCGGTGGAGGATTGGCATGAGTTGGTGATTGTTCGTGGCCATCTCCGGTGATTGTAAGGGAAGTTGTACCTTCTCCGACGGAGTGCCGAAAGGTAACTCTAGTAAATTGCTCGTATCATTGAGTTACCTCACTTGTGGGTCAGTTCTTGCGGTGTCCTATTGTGTGGACGAGGTTTGTGAAACACCTCTTAGTTGCCGAACCATCAAGTGTTGGTCGACACAACGGGGACGTAGCGTGTTGGCAAGCATGTGAACCCCGGGAGAAAATCAATTGTCTCTTATCTTTGGCATTCTCCTGGTGATTGGCTATATATTTATCTTGTGATTGGTTCATCCCCTACACGTTGGTATAATCACCCTACTCACTTATTTACATTCTTGCAAACTAGTTGATACAAGCTCTTTAGTGTAACTAGAATTGAGAGCTTGCTTTATTATTTACATTTATCTAGTTGAGATCTTTAGAGTAACAAGATTGAGAGCTCTTAGTGAGTAATTACATAGCAAGTTTGTGTGCCCAAGTAATCATTGCAACTAGAATTGTTGGATATATGGCTTGCAACCCTTGTAGAGCTAGAGCAAGTTTGCATTACGCTATTTGTCATACTAATCAAATTGCTCTAGTTGATTTGTAGAATTTTAAATAGGCTATTCACCCCCCCTCTAGCCATATTAGGACCTTTCAATGGTGCCGTAGACCCAGGTGAGGACGCAGCAGTCCATGATCGACCATGCGGAGCGCTCGGGGTAGGAGTCGTCGGAGAGCATGTGATTCTTGAGATTGTACTTGCCGAGGACGATGAGGAAGAGGGAGCGCCAGCGGCCATAGTTGTTGGCCGGCTTCTCTAGGGTCACGGGAATCAGGGTCTTGATATTGATGACGGCGATGGCCTACATGTGCAGGGTGGCGTTGGCGGCTTCCTTGGCGGCGAGCGCCTGGTCACGAGCAGCACGGGCCTCGTCCTCGAGGCGCTTGGCCTCGGTGGCACGAGCAGCAGCAGCGGCTGCATCGTCATCGCTGGGCGCCATCAGTAGCAACAGCAGATGCCTGGCGATGGATCAGCAACAGGCAGCGCCCGGAAGGTGGCCCGGCGAGGATGTCAGCAACGAGCAGTGGAAGGGCCGGCGACGTGAGGTCAGCGGCAGCTAGGATTTGCGGAAGCGGCCGCGGGAGCGAACCGTCTGTGATACCATGAAAGCGTAATAGGAATTATGGAATACGCGATGCATTACTCAGGGACCTGTATTGTGTACATATAGGCACGATGGGGAGCCGGATACGACAAGCCCATGGGCCGTGTCACGTTTACAATCTAACAAAGAGAAGCCATGAGATAAGTATCATTTAGGAAACAATAAGCACATAAAAATGTAATGGCAAGAGAGGCGACAAAACTACGCAACATTCAGTTCAGTGGTTGGACATTGACAGAACGTAAGTTTTTTAATTGACAATATATTTGGAAATCCAAGGACATGCCATGTTGTAGACCTGTAGTCGGCATGGAAGAAAAAATGAGCTTCAAAATAGCTAAATAAAGGAGCACAGGTGTCTGGTAGTTGGAATGCCAAACACCCTCTTCATTTGATTGTTTCTGTGGCTTATAAGTCGACTGATGCTGTTTTGTTGTGAGAGAAAAACACTATATCATAGTTGATAAACATGGCTGATACAGTCAAGCAAACATAGTAAAAAGTGGAGTTCTTGGTAGTCTGCAGACTACTACCAGTTGCCCCAGGAGTAGGTTGGAGCCTCTGCATCCACGTTGGATCGGACAACATCTTGGCTTTCTCGTGAAATTTGTTTAAAGCAGATAGAAATCCATTTCACCCCAATCCTAAAACCTTGGTCACAACTGTGTGACCATTTTTTGGGAATGTTCATTCATCGGATAGATGAGTGGAACTCCATAATTATCTTTAAGAACAATGGCCTTCTTGTTCATTTGGCTCCTCCCCTCCTTGTAGAAGTATCTGACACCTGCTCTGAAGGGCTGTGCAGTTATCATTTGTCTCAATTCTGTAGATGCACAACCTACAAAACTCAGCAAACAAGTAACTGTCTTACCTCACAGCTTTCGTAACAGTAAGAAAGGTCCACTCCACCCGTGATCATCATCCACAAAGGAAATCAGTCAGCAACCAGGTGTACATCCTTAAATAAAGAGGCAAAATCAGAAGACAAATTTCATGTTTTTTGGAGGGCACATCAATCACGTGGTGGTTGACAGAACTCATAATACCCGGTAATGCATATACCTGTCTGAACAATGAAGTATGTGCTAATGTGAATAAATGGAGCATGCACCACTCGAAAAGAGGCCTATCTCTCATTAAAATTGCGAACAATGTGTAAGAAACAATTTCATATTAGTATGCATATGTATATATAGGAAACGAACAAAATATTGATTTTTTGCGCAGGGAATGAGTCTCCTAGACTGAAGAGTAAAATTCAACAGAACATACAAATGTAGGGCCTCGTTTAGTTGCCCGGAACCCGCGACGCATGAAACACTGCAGGTACTGTAGCATACTGTAGCATTCGTTTTTATTTGGTAGTAATTATCCAATCGTTGACTAATTAGGCTCAAAACGTTCGTCTCGTAAAGTACAACCAAACTGTGCAATTAGTTTTTGATTTCGTCAACATTTAGTACTTCATGCATGTACCGCAAGTTTGATGTGATGGAGAATCTTTTTTTTGTATAGTGTCAAAGCTTGGATTTTGATGGGAACTAAACATGGCCTAGCATGAGAAGGCACCGGCTGCTGCCGCTGAGCGGAGCTGAGCTCGGTGGGTGTCCGGTTGCTTGCCCGCGCCCACGCACCCGCCCGCTTTGGGCTTGTTTTTTCCTGGACTTTTTACGGGGTTTTGCAGCCTGTTCGGTTGGCTGGTTCGTATCGTTGTTGGTTCATTTATGTGAGAAAAAAATACTACTGGCTGATTCCTTAAAACAGTGTCCATATGAGGAGTCTGGGCAGCCCAGCCAGCCAGCCAGCCCGCCCCAGCCGATGTGGGTCTTAACAAGGTGTCCTCGGGCGCGGCCGTGCGGCAGCCGATGGATTCCATCCCGGCTTCCGCGGTGATTCTCAGCTAGCCAGCCAGCGCCTTGCTCCTCTGGGGTCCGTGCAGACCGGGTGTGCATTTATGTTGCCTTTCAGTTGTGTGTGGGTTTGGGTTTCTCGGGCCTGGGTTTCTCGGGCCTTGTTTAGATCCTAAGTTTTTTTATTCTCTTTCTATTACATCAAATCTTTGGACATATATATGGAGTATTAAATGTAGATAAAAAAATAACTAATT
This sequence comes from Miscanthus floridulus, assembly GCF_019320115.1. Lineage (NCBI taxonomy): Eukaryota > Viridiplantae > Streptophyta > Magnoliopsida > Poales > Poaceae > Miscanthus > Miscanthus floridulus. The sequence goes on along the minus strand of NC_089597.1, from coordinate 26,291,201 downwards.
ACACAGTTTGATTGTAAATTACGAGACGAATCTTTTGAGCCTAGTTAGATCATGATTGGACAATAATTGTTAAATACAAACGAAAGTGTTACCGTGCCCAATACTAATTTCTAACCGCGAACTAAACAAGGCCTCAGTTCAGCAATCAGCGCTGTGGGTTAAACAAGGCCTCAGTTCAGCAATCAGCGCTGTGGGTTTCTGCGTCTGGGTCTTTGTGGTGTAGCGTGGTGTTGCTTTGGTTAGGGCTGTATCTTCTTTGTTTTATATATACGGGAAATATTTACCCGTGCATTGTATCTGAAAATCTTACTTATATCATACTAGTAAATATAATATATCTATAAAAACTATTTCAAATACAATGAAAATATTTATTGAATTCTTGATATGTCAATTCATATATGTCATCAATAATTTCTTTAAATACAAAAATAGGGTAGTGAATTATTTATTGGATCTATAAAATGTTAAAGAAAATTTACAAGATTATGGCCCCGTTCGCTTCGCTGAAGAAAAAAAAGCCGAAACACTGTTCCGTCTGATTTGTTGAGAGAGAAAAACACTGTTCCGGCTGAAAAAACAAACTGAAATGTACGGATTATAAGACAAGTGAATAGGACCTATATGAATAAGAGGCACCAGTCTATGCAAAAGAAACAAAATGAATTAGGGAGTACGGACCAAGCGGTGCTCTACATGATGATTTCATATATATTTTTCCTAGCCTTAAAAGAATCCATGACCAGGCGATGTTGTAAACATTACGGAATATGACTTTAATGATATTAGATTATACACGTACAAGCAACATAATGGATTAGGACTTTAATAATGATGTATAAGATTGTAAGTAAATAGGCAGATGTAAAATAGCATGACTTAAACAATACAAAGGGGTAAACCGTAACTTTCTGAGTGTAGAAGATTACAAATCTTACATCCTCCAAGTGATGGAAGGCACAGATAAGACGATATTTGGATCGAACGAGTATTATGTAGGGAGAGCCTTCTTAAAAATACTCACTCTTTTTAATAGTGTGACGATGATTATGAATCATACCAAGAGAGAGAAATAAAAAATTTCATGTATAGAAACATGCCGGAAGAGATCTCTCTCGGAACCTGTAATAGTTCCCAGACTATCTCTCACGGGATGTATTTTCTAAATAAACACAAGATCTAGCTACATGCCACTCGAAAAACATTATATTTGTCGTGAGGACTAACTTCCCTCCATCCCCATCCCCTGATAGGAGAATTCTCAGAGAAGAATCGAGGAAGGCACATAGATGAAGTGCCGGTCTATTGCCCGCAATGGCCATGCGAAGCTTGGCCCCCTTTTTTTTCTCGCGTGGCGCGTTTAGCCGGGTGAATTATGTAACGCCTGTCTAGTTTTCTCTCTTTTCTCCCTTCTCTAGATAAAATTTTACAACATGAAAACCTTCGCAGTCTAAAAGCATGATTAATAACAGAATCTATTGATGGTTATATGCACATTTACAATTTATTTATCGGCCTACTTATATAGTTGTTAACTACTAAGACATATTTCATCATTAATACACGATTCACTTTTTTCTCTAACAAAGTTTCTTGGAACACATGTATGAGTTGGTTGTTGTCTTACAACTAGGGGCAGAGCTATGTGACTTTAGCAGGAGGTGCAGACACACCCACGTGAAAAAAACAGTGATTATAATCAAAATTTTACCATATATACATTCCCAAGTAAAAATTATACCTTTTAGTATACTTACTAATTTACTATAGTTGCTCTTATAATAAACTAGCAAATATGCACGTGCGACACGCACGTAGCTAACAGCAACATCTGCATCATATCACCACCAACCTCCACAACTGTCCAGCAGATGCACGCGATGCTTATTCCCTTGCTTGATCCTCCTCCTTGTCGGCGCTGCCTCGACGATATTGGTGACGGAGCCGAGTGATGGCGAGGCGACGGGGGTTGCCGGACCAGTCTGCTACATCTGCAACTCCACGTACGACTACTGTAACTCGCGTTGGGGCTCAGCCTCGCCCTGTCCGCCATCTGCGCCGGATCCAGAGATGCGGCTGTGTACTACGATCAGTGCCTGTTCCGGTTCTCCGACCGCGACTTCCTCTCTAGCTACGACAACTCTGCAGACCTGGTGGTCGCATGGAACATGAAACAACGTGAGCGGTAGGAACGTCGATGCATTCGTTAGCCTGCTCGGGGGGCTCGTAAACACGGTGGCCGTCGTGCCCAGCAACGCGACCAGCAGATACGGCACGGCCATTGTCAGGTTCCCGCCGGAGGCGACAAACGTGCTCGCGCTCGAGTGGTGCACGCAGGACCTGACACCGGTGCAGTGTCCGTGGTGCCTCACGGGCCTCATCCACCAGATGCCGACTTTGTTCGTGGACAAGGGAAGGCGAGGGTGGGCGGAAGAATATTAGGGTTACACTACAAAATCAGGTACGAGAGTAATCAATTCTTCTTCCTGGTAACCGACGAAACGCCTCAGCTGGATACGAATTAGTCATCCACCACTGCAGGAGGAGCAGGAGGACGAGGCAAAGGTTAGTAGTGGTTGCTCTGGACACATTAGGAGATTAAGGAAAGGATGATATATATATATATTGAAGCATGCCGATGGGATTTCATGCTTGCCTCGTACGTTGCGGCTAGCTATGTGCTAGAGTCTGAGCTTTGAAGGAAATAAACAGCATTTTCGTTTCGGCTTATTTGCTCGTATCTGGCTTATAATCCACGACTTGAACAGTATTTTTCTCTCACACCAAACCAGCCAGCAATACTTTCAGTCATAGCTTATAAACCAATTCAACCAAAATGAACATGCTGAAAATTGATTGACTGCTGGTTGCCAACGTGCTAGAGTCCACGCAGAGGAAGCACCTGCATGCATACACGTTACTACCAGGTCTTGTAATAGGATTTGTAATGCAATGGCTGGTACTTGAACGATTATTGATACATGATCGAGAGGGAGTCGTTGTAAGATCTCGGATAATGGAAGACTCATATGACACGGCGTATAGATCAAACGGTTATCAATGAGGGAGAGTAAGAAGGCTCATATGACACGGCGTATAGATCAAACGGTTATCAATGAGGGAGAGTAAGATCTCAGACGACATAAGGCTCATATGAAACGGTGTCAAGATCAAACGATTACGAAGGAGGGATAGCCCCCACAAATTATAAGAGCAAAAATATGAATTTCCAACAACTTTGATCAGCTCTCTAACCTGTACTAGGCACCAATCATCAGTCCTGCAGTCCACCACCGCGGCACCGCCTCTAATTTTCAAATAAAGCAGGCTGACGTCGTCGGCCCAGTCTAAACCTAACTGGACCCAACCGCCACGGCAGCCCAAATTACACGCCTTGTCGCGCAGTCCGTGGAGGACTCGGCGCAACAATCTCATAAACCGCCGACTTCCAGTGACCTAGCAATCCCTCATCCCCTCTTCGCTACACGCTCACACGCTCCCCCCTTCCCGTGTCTCTCCCCGTCGATCGGCAAAAAGGCTTTAAGCGAGCAGCTACGGTTTAGCAGCTTCCACAGTTCCACTCTTGAGCGAGGGTTTACCCGCGAGCGGCGGCGCGACGCGGCGGCAACTTGAGCTAGGGTTTCCCTCCGATCCCGTTCCCTTCCCTTCCCGGCGAGGCAATGGACGAGGCGGTGATCGACGACTTGATCCGGCGGCTCCTCGAGGCCCGCGGCGGGCGCACCCCGCGCAACGCGCAGGTGACCGACGCCGAGATCCGGCGCCTCTGCGCCGCTGCCAAGGATGTGTTCCTCCAACAACCCAACCTCCTGGAGCTCGAGGCGCCCATCAAGATATGCGGTAAGAGCGCCCTCCCCACAACCCTGATATGCGACTTGGCGTGCTAGCCTGTTAGGCCTTCGTCTGTTCCGCGCAAACTGTTTTGCCAGGCGCAGCCGTTTCGGGTTGTGCTTCTCTTGTGGCTTTTATTATTGGGATGGCCTCGCCAAGATTAGTTGTTCTTGGAATCCCGTAGTCCTTTTGACGTGTTCTGGTAGTAATAATTAAAGGTGGGGCGCGTGCTGTGCGAAGTTCAAATGACCTCAGATGTACGACTGCCTGGGCAACAGCGCGTTTGGATTTCTTTGTCATGCCAAATGCTAGTTTAGGCGACTCTGTTGTTATTCCTTTTTTTTAAGTTCCAGTAGGTCGTTTGCAATATAGGTCACATATATTGTTTGCTGGGGTGAAAGATCAAACATGGATGAATATCGTGATCATGATGTCCTCTCAAACCTCCCTCGACCTAAAGATGCATATCAAGGCCATGACATTTCAAACCTTGACACCATAATGCCTGTATTTATGCATGTATATAAGCTCATCTTTTCCAGAAAGCTGCAAGACCCTTGATTATTCTTGATTTCAGTGTCAAACAAATTCACCACCTTTTCTTACTGTATACTTGTATCATGATTTTGTCAGGGTCGTACAGATTTGCTGTCTGTGTCGTTAGATCAGATTGCCAATATGATCAGTTTTCCTATTCTTGTTTGACTCTGCACTGAACTTTTCAGTTTTAAGGAAAACGATGCAGAGTTTTCTGCCAGTTGATTTGGGATATTTGCTTTCTTTACATATTCTTAGTGTAGTCAGTTAAAAATCATTGGGAGAACCGCAAGAACACGTCACTAGTCATTTTGGAATCTGAAGTCTGCCATACTCCCCGTGGTGGGGATTGTGGCTTCTTTCTACTGAGTACATTATAACAAAAGCGAGTTGAGCTTTAGGGGTTGACATATGTCATATATTGTCTATGTTCCTATGCCATTATACCATGCACCATGCTAGACTGCTCAAGATTGCAGATTAGAGAGAAAAATGAGAGTTTGAGTGGCAGGGAAAAAAATATTTGAAAGTGGTTGGCATATGCCATATATTGTCTATGTTCCTATGCCATTATACCATGCTAGACTGCTCAAATTGCAGATTAGAGATAAAAGTGAGCTTAAGTGGCAGGAAAAAAATATTTGAAACTGTAATCACTAACTCGCAGGCTAGTATGTTAATGATTATATCATGAGCTTTTTGTGGATGCCCAGTAAAAATAAATTAGCAAAGGAAACACATATCAGGGAGATTAAGGTCCTATTTGGATCCATAGAGCTAATAGTTAGCTGCTAATAATTAGCTCTTTGGATCCAAACGGGTCTAGCTAATTGTTAGCTGAATACCAAACTAACAACTATCTCACTAGTTAGATTAGATCAAACCAGCTAATAGCAGCTACTAGTTAGCTGCTAATATTAGCTATGAACTATTAGCAGCTAATGGATCCAAACAGGACCTATGACTCAGAAGAAAAAATTGTGGTGGTGTGAATAACTCAATTTGTTGTGTTCACTTAGTTTGTCTATTTTTATAGGTCACATAGAGGAGCTATCCCTTCACTTAGATCTCCCTAACATTGTTTAGATGTGTACTTTCTGCAGTGTGGTATCCTGGCATTCCAGAATTGATAACAATGGTTTGCCTTGAGTCAATAAGTATTCATAATGCTTGGTTCTAAAATTGTGTGAGTGCTATGCTATTTAGCCAATATACTAGATAGAAATGTGTCAAGACTCAAAATGGGAGGGTCATCACCGGTCAGTAATCACAACGCATGTTTAATATTTGCCAACCATGTGGGGCTATTGTGTCTTGTGAAATTTCTGCTGAGTTCTGTTAACACCATACTGCAAATTTCATATCTGGTTTCTTTGTTGGGGTAGCTGAAGCTTGCTGTCCAAAGAACATTCTTTCATAATTTTGTTTTGCTATTTGATTTGCCTTTCATCTAGTTTATGGTGGTATTGGTACTGTCATATAAATAATAACTAGCTTTACACTGGAATCAGTAATAGAAGTACAAAGATTACTTAGTGTGCTAAGTCCACTAGCAGATATTGCATTGTCTTATAGTAAGCCGCATTGCATTCACCTTGATGTTAGTGCTATGCTCTGTAAACTCGTCAAATAACAATTTATAATGTACATTGATGCAATAATGTGGATAATGATGAGCATTTAATTTCTTTACTATGCAGGGGATGTCCATGGACAATATTCAGATCTTCTTCGATTATTTGAGTATGGTGGCTATCCACCAGACGCAAATTATCTGTTCTTGGGTGACTATGTTGATCGGGGGAAACAGAGCATAGAAACAATATGCCTTCTCTTGGCGTACAAGTTAAAGTACCCAGAAAACTTCTTCCTCCTCAGGGGAAACCATGAATGCGCCTCGATCAACCGGATATACGGGTTCTTTGATGAGTGTAAGAGGAGATTCAATGTCCGTATCTGGAAGATATTCACTGAGTGCTTTAACTGCCTCCCTGTGGCTGCGCTTATTGATGATAAGATCTTTTGCATGCATGGGGGGTTGTCTCCTGAACTTAAGAACATGGATCAGATACGTAACATTTCTCGTCCTGTGGATGTTCCTGACGTTGGTCTCCTTTGTGATTTGCTATGGTCGGACCCTGAGAAAGAGCTTGATGGGTGGGGTGAGAACGACAGGGGTGTTTCCTACACCTTTGGAGCTGACATAGTTGCCGAGTTTCTTCAGAAACATGATCTGGATTTGATCTGCAGGGCCCACCAGGTATTCATTATCTTATACACCTTTCTTTTAAGTAAGAACATTTCTTCATGTTTGTGTGATCATTTTTAGTTGATATTATTCCAACAAGTTATGACTATCATGCTCAAAACAAATGGCCACCAACCTGCCACCCAAAATTAAAAGAAAAATTGAAATCCTTATCTAAGATGGTATGATCGTGTAATTTGGTGCTTTCTTCTGAAGATGGCTATTGCTTCTGGTCTATATTGGACTGTATTTTGTTAAAAGAAACTACATTAGTATATTGTTTGAAGGGCGGGCCTGGTGCAAGCGGTAGAGTCTTACCGCCTGTGACCGGAAGGTCCCGGGTTCGAGTCGCGGCCTCCTGAGCATTGCACAGGCGAGGGTAAGGCTTGCCACTGACACCCTTCCCTAGACCCCGCAGAGAGTCGGAGCTCTCTGCAATGGGTACGCCCTTTTTAAACTACATTAGTATATTGTTTCACAGTATCGACATGTTTGCACTGTTACCTACCATTTTTTAAAGGGAGCAGTGCCTATCCCTCCCATTGAGTAAACAAAAATGTGAGATTGAGCTTTTCATTTGTATGACAATATATAAGCTGTTCTGAATCTTTGAACTATTTACTTTGTTTGAGGCCATCGACCTTGAACTGGCTGTTGTTAATACTTGCTGTCAAACTATTGCTGTTATTTTACTGTGTCAGCTTGGATGCTTAAGGTCAACCTAAAACTCTTTCCATATTAGCCCTTCTGAAATATGAAGATTAAATTTCCTTTTGTTCTGATATGTTTTAGGGAAATATAACTGAAACATCTAGATCGCTATATCTGTTGAGCTCAGTGCTGTGAATTACTATTTTTGTTGTGCACTGCCTTCATTACCATTGACTTCTCTTTAACTGAATCTAACTTCACAGGTTGTGGAGGATGGGTATGAATTTTTTGCAAAACGACAGCTTGTAACAATATTCTCAGCACCAAATTACTGTGGAGAGTTTGACAATGCTGGTGCACTGATGAGCATTGATGACTCCCTAGTATGTTCGTTCCAGATCCTCAAGCCTTCAGAAAAGAAAGGAAAAGCAGGAACTTCCAACATGTCAAAACCCGGAACACCTCCCAGGAAGATAAAAATAAGTGTTACCCGAATTTAGCCAGATTCTCGTTATCGAACTGGATTTGAGAAGTTGTGATTAAGTGCTCCCCCGAACTTGTTATGGTAGGGTTTTTGGTGGTCTTAACAAGGTGTTAAACTGTGGACTGCCGTTGATCTGAAGTCTGATGCGAATGTATCCTGGCGTTTTGCCAACCAAAAAAGATCATGCTAACAGAAACTTTCGGATTTTTTTTATTGTGGACTTCTGTTCTTATTCGCCGACAAATGTAATGTAACATGTTTATTTTGGGTGGCATTGTTTGCCGTGGAGATTGTGCCTTTTTGTACTTAACCTGTAAGGTTTGTCCTTGGAAATGCTAACTAACAGCAAATGCCCTTTACTGATGTTGATGCACGACTGAAGTCGCCGAGCATAACCCATTTTTAAGAACATAAAGCTTAGCTAACAGTCAAAGCAAGGGCCATTCTCTTTGCTGGAGCCTGGAGGATATTTTTTTGTCATTATTATGCGGTCAAGTATTTGGTCCTTTTTATCACTATAATATAATGTTTTGAGCATGTTCAGGCGGCGATACCCGCCGATATCCCTTAGGGCTAGTTTGGATTCAACCATTGGACTCAATTCCCCCTTAATCCCCTCCAATCCACTAGGGGAATGGTTGATCCAAAGGAGCCCTAATTATATCTGGTCATCCAGAGCTGGCTCCACACGGACATCCTACAATAGATTTAGGCCTTGTTCCACACGGATATCGGTACCGTTCGCTTGGTCCTCCAGGCTGTGCTTCTTCCTTGGTTCTAGCTTAGACGACAGGCAGCAACATGTATTCTAGCTTAGGTAACAGGCAGGAACATATGATTGGGTGGGCTCCCAGCCCGGTAGCCATGCTCTTACCCCATCTTGACGAGATGCCATTGGAGCATGGTGTCATCGGTCGTACACCAAATCCTTTTTAGCTTTAGCCAAGTTAATGAAAAATATGCTAATATCTATAGCATCGACAAAACTAAAAGCTTACTTTCTCTATCCCAAATTGCAAGATGTCTTGGTTTTTAGATACATATTTTTTTACTATGCACTTAAATATATGTAAAAGCAATTGTATATAAAAAAGCCAATATTACAATTTAGAACGAAGGAAGTACTTCGGAACTGCAGTACACGATGACAACTAGCAATATACAGCATGTTCGTTTCGACTGAATTGGCTTATAAACCATGGCTGAAAGTACTGCTGGCTGGTATGGTGTGAGAGAAAAACACTGTTCAAGCCATGGATTATAAGCCAGATACGAGCGAATAAGCCGAACATGCTGTAGCCTCGTAGGAAGTTGGAACTAAAACAATATTCAATGGCCTTGGGAACTAAACAAGAAGCTTGAACGAAATATTTTTTCTAGTAAAATTTGTTACTTATAGCGCACGTCTAAAAAACCTAAACATGCAAATAAACTCATCCTACTTCTATGAGCATCTGCAGAGAAAAAATGACTGATAGGTTACAAAAATTGACAAAATCACCACTCCGATGCATTACTCGCTAAAAGAATAAGCATCGTTAAATTCTAAAATAAGTCTAAAAATAATAAGGACCCATGCATGTCAAAACGAAGATTTGAGTCAGGATTCAGGACGAGTATGCTATACCATGAAATATCTAAACAAAACCACACTCAGTTTGCTAATGCTCATCACTTCATCACTGGATCTAGGACATCTGGCGTCAAAAGAATGCTAATTTGTAAGGTCACGTGTGAAAATAGGTACGGGAAATCCTGTAATTCCAACAACGTTTTGCGTCCTATTCGTTTGGCTTATAAGCTGTACTTTTTCAGCCAACAAACAATATTTTTCTTTCTCAACGATACTTTCAGCTATGACTTATTAGCCAAGCGAACAGGGTATTGGTATTTACGATGATATCATTACCCACTGGACATTTCTAATTTTAATAAGAAAAAGTCAAAGTTGTCACTTTCAAACGATTTTGACAACCGTTGTTTCCTTACCTACGTATATTTACGAATATGGAACTGTTGTCGCCCAGATGTACGATGTGTTAGGATTCCATCGAACGGTACCATGGACCGGCCCAATTCGTTTCCCCGGTGCGTGCTTGCACTCCGCGCGCCCCCTGCCCGTGCATACTTTTCACGCGCCCACCCGAGGCCCGCACTCGTGGGGACCGCTGGCACCCCTTCTCGCTTCCCATGTGCATCCTGTGTGCAACACCCGATCTACTTTTTTGAAACATCCAGATGCAACATACGTCCGAAGACAGATAAAACAATTGAAACATGCGTCTGAAACACTTACAAAAAAAACACTTGAAAACCATTGCTAACATACGTAACATGCAGATAAAACACTTGTAACATATGTGTGAAACATATGCAACATCGAGATAAAAACAATGGAGATAGACGCTTGCAACATACGTGTACAATTATTACAACATATGTAACATCCTGATCTACTTTTACAAAATCCGGATCTACTTTTGCAACATTCATATGAAAACACTTGCAACATACCTCTAAAACAATTGAAACATCTATTGCACTAAGAAGATAAAAACTAAAAATAAAATTGGTAGCTCACCTAGCTCAGTTGGTTAGGTTTCTTGTGGTGAAACCTGGCCACCCGGGCTCAAGTCCTTGACTTGGCACAGGTGCTCGCATTTTCTTGGATATATTCTAAGATTTAACAACGTTGTGCCTTCAGTGGCAGGCAACGTTACCGTCGATAGCGAGGCGCCCATGGCGAATTTGTCAATCTCGAGATGTGCTGACACATCTTTCGGAGGTGTTCATAGGGGTAAACTTTACGTACGTGTTGAAAGGATTAAGATGCCCAAGAGGGGGTGAATTGGGCTAATTCTAAATTTCTTTGCAATAATTAAACTCTATGGTTAGCCCAATCAAACCCTTGTGCCTAAAAAGTGTTTCTATTGATCTAATGCACAAAACTTTAGCACTCTAAGTTCCAATCCTACTCTAGCATGGCAATTCTAGGAATATAAATGACAAGAATTGAATTGCTCAAAGTAAAGAGAGAGGGAGGAACGCGGCGATGTTTTGCCAAGGTATCGGAGAGTCGCCACTCTCCACTAGTCCTCGTTGGAGCACCGCGCAAGGGTGTAGCTCCCCCTTGATCTGCGTAAGGATCAAGTGCTCTCTACGGGTTGATTCTTCGACACTCCGTCACGGTGAATCACCCACAACCGCTCACAACTTGAGTTGGGTCATCCACGAGCTCTCCAGATGATCACCAAGCTCCCAATCACCACCAAGCCGTCTAGGTGATGGCGATCACCAAGAGTAACAAGCACGGACTCTCACTTGACCACGACAAGCCTAATGAGAAGGGTGGATGCATACTTTGCTACTCTTGATCTCACTAATGAGGGCTCTTTTTGGGATTCTCAAATCTCAATCACCTCACTAGGACCTTGCTCTTCTTAGCACTCTCAAGGATGTTTCTCAGCTGTTGAAATGAGCAAAAGTACCCCCACACACGAATGGAGGAAGTATTTATAACATGGGCTGAAAAACGAACCGTTATGTGCCTTTATGGGGTGACCGGACGTGCCGGTTAGTTCACCCCAAACTCTAGTGTTTACAATGTGACCGGACGCTGGCCAGCGTCCGGTCAGCACTGACCGGATACGTCCGGTCGTGATTTTCCCTCTCTAGAACCTTACTGGAGTCGACCGGACGTTAGCCCTCAGCGTCCGGTCACTTGACCTCTCAGCGTCCGATCACTTCCAGATGACTTCACCTTGATCAAATGAACTAACCGGACTCTGCGCCAGCATCCGATCACACCGAAGCCAGCGTCCGGTCACATGACCTCTCAGCGTCCAGTCGTACCAGACGAAAACACCTTGGTCAAATGAACTGACCGGACCCTGAGCCAGCGTCCGGTCACACCGGAGCCAGCGTCCGGTTAGTATTTGACCCTTCATTCACTTTCAACTTTCGAATGTATGTGAATGAAGTTTGCTCCAATGGATCTAAGGGCTTTTTAAGAGCTACCTAGTGCTAGGATTAGCAAGTGTGCACCACACCTAACCCACTAGGCTCACCTAGGTCAAGCTACCCATCCATACCCCCTTAATAGTACGGCCAAAGGAAAAACAAAGTCCTAAACTACTCTAAGTGTCTCTTCAACTCCAATCAACACTTAGAACTAGTCCATCCTTAACCTTGTCGTTCACCCTTTGAAAATCGAAACGATTTCCATCGTAGGGGCATGACCACCATGATAGCCCAATCGATCTCCATTACCATAACCTAACTTGATTGCCTCTGCAAAACACACATTAGTCATAGTAATCATGTATTATCATTAATCACTGAAACCCAACAAAGGGCCTAGATGATTTCAATCTCCCCCTTTTTGGTGATTGATGACAATACTACCTCGAGTATGTGAAAGAGTTGAGGTTTTTGACATGCTTGGTTCATATAAGCTTTTGGCAATAAGAACAAAAATGTTAGGCAAGCTTATATGATCCAAGCCAATATGATGTACTCAAAAGATATGAAATAAGCATGAGTACAAGTAATAAAGCTCATTTGCATCGGAATAAAACGCGGAAGCAAAGCAAATGAGCATAGCACAAGTGATATGCCATATAAATAGTTCAAGTAGAAAGCACACATGCTATATATCACGATCACGTAGATATCACTATACATAGATATAGTTTGATGCATAAAAATAAACACACGAATGCACACATGTCATATATCACGATCACATAGATATCACTATCACATAGATATAGTTTAATGCATAAAAATAAACACACGAATGCATAATAGTGTATCACACATAAAAACCAAATATAATAGATAGTCTAAGTAAACTAAGCTCCCCCTAAGTCACTCCCCTAAGTCTAGCATACTCGAGCCCTCTCCCCCTTTGGTGTCAAATACCAAAACCTAAGGGTCAGTCGGTGGGGTTGTAGCGGACGAGTCAGGCGCTGAGGTACGAGGAGCAAGCTGGAACTGAGTGCCATCATCATCTGAACCAGAACTCTAAGCTGTCTGACCCTCTGTAGCTGAAAGCGACGCTGAAGCGATCTGGGTTGGATCAACAACCGGAGCAGCTGTAGACTATGTAGGTATGACTGGAATAGCCGGCTCTGATGATGCCACTAACGAAGGGAGCGTCTCTGTAGTCCTGGTAATAGGTGCAACTATAGGACCTAGGACATGCAAATATGGTGGAGTAGGCTGCCCTGTCAACTCACTAAAAGATGCACCAAGGCTCCTGGACACTATAGTCTCTGGCACTAGCAGCGAGGAAGTCTGAGCCAGTGTGAAGCCCATCTGGAGAGGTGTAAACTATGGGGCTAGCACTAGCGAAGCGAACCACTGGGACACCTACTCTGTAGGAGAAGCAAACTATGGTGGTGGCTATCCCTGACTCTGAAGCCCACTAGGCTATAACGCTGGAGTCATAGAAGTGGTGGTAGGCTGACCAAGCTGGGGTGAAGACTATGATGGTGGAACCCCAATAGCTATCACTACATGCTTCATAAATCCAAGGAGCTGCTGCTGTATGGCCTGCTGCTGCCGCTGAAACTCATCCTGTCGAGTCTAGAACTGTGCCAACATGGCGGCGAACCTGATCTTGCCTCATCCACTCAAGTATGGCAAGTAGAGCGGTGCAGGTGGAGCTGAACTGGAGCTACCGGCCTCATGGTCATGTCATCGAGGAGGCATCTAAGGTATCTCGTGGTAGTCCTCATCTGAGCTGTCATTGGGGTCACTCACAACCATCCTCTCCTGCTGAGCATCCAACTGCTCCTCCTCTATAGCTGCTATGCCCCTAATAGTAGCATCCTACTGGGCTATAGTCTCTAGAACCTCTAGACAACGACGCGGCTGGCTAGGTGTAGTCGATGTACTATGGCGGATCATGTGAGTTAGGTTATATGCATGGAACTATGTCGTAGCACCACTGTACTCAGCTAGCATCTCAAGCGGCCTCACAATAACTGTCTTATAAATAAGAAATGTGATCCAGTGGGCATAGGGCAACTGTCGGTGACCTCTAAACCCCTTAGTAATAGTATCCTCCATCTCTGATAAAAGGAGATCCCAAATATCAAACACTGTCTGCTGGATCAGACAGTTCAGTAGCCACAACTGTATGCAAGTTAAGCCCTCGTGATACCCCATCCTCGAAAGCAGTGTCCTCCTCATAATGGCACCAAGCACTCTAGTAGTGGGAGTAAGATCACTGGGTGTCCTGCTAGATCCCTCGCCGAATGGCTCTATGAAGTAGTGGCAGACTAGATCAGTCGAGGGTACCATCCCACCATGAGGACGTCTAGGGGGGCGCTTTCTGTCCATAGCAAACCTCATGTAGCCAGACGGGCTGCTCCTAAAGCCTGAGTATCTCTCTAACCCTAGTGCTCGTCAGCCTATAATCTCTGCCACTGAATGCAAAGTGTATGAATCTATGCTACGGGTCAATCTAGAGAGAAGCATAGAACTGACGGACCTAAGATGGAACATATAAGTCTATCCATCCAAGTAAATCGGTCAGCCCTGGTAGGTAAGAAAGGTAGGGGCAAATGTGCTCTCCAGCTGCTGCAATAATAGACCCTATGCTGCACACCCTTTGAGATCTGAAAACAGCTCCACTGTTAAGATATGCATTATAGAAGTCCTCCTGTAGTGGTGTGTAGAAGCCCTCTGATGCACGCTCATCTCACCTCAGCGGAAACCACTGCTCAAACTCCACAAATCTGAGCTGCTGCACCTGCTTGGCCATGGCATCTCTTAGATCTAGATGAGTCACTGGAGGCGGACCCTATGGTCTAGGCGGTGGATGAGAACCCCTCCACTGTGTATTTGCCCTCGGTGTGACTAGAACACGGGTACGACTAGAGCGGCGAAGCTGTGGCTGAGGTGCCTACTCTGTCTCCTCGGCCTGATGTCCCTCCTGAGTATGCTCTGCTGCCTATGGCTGCTGCTGTGACTCCCCCCTGAGGCTAACTCTTATCCAAGACAACTCGCCATCCCACAACCATGATAGTCCCAGCTGGGCCACCATGACGGCGCTCAACCTGCTCAAGTGCTTCTATTGTCGTTGGTGGAAGCTGTTGATCTACAATAACTACACCACTATGAGCACCTCCTCTCTTGGCACACTCTGCAACCTCTACAACTATGGCTGCTCTAGCTGTATCTGCATCTAGATACTTTCGCTTCTTTGTTGCAAGTTTCTTTGTCGCCTTGCCTTTTGGATCTGTAGGCAAGCGAGGCAGATGTCTCGGATCCTCATCACCAGGACCACCTCCAACATTCTTGACGCGAACCATCTAAAGAATCTGATAAGAACAACTGCCAACTATCACTTCTGAGGCTTGGCCTCGATCTGTACTCGCGAGCTTGGCCCCGAGTTGACTGACAATAGCAAATAGGACCTCAACGGCACCGACTCGCTGCATGATAGAATAGAGGATATATAAATAATCTTAATTATTTATCTAGAGATACGAAACCCTAAGAAAGCTAGCAATTAGGTACGAAATTGAATCAAGGGCTTGCTACCTGATGAACCGGTGATCCGATGAGAAGAGAAACAACACGCGGGGAACCACTGAATCGGCTAGGGTTAGGGTTGTAATGCAGCAAGAAAATGGCTGTGAAGAAGTGAATCAGCGAGGAGAGCAATTTGGTAAGTGCACTGGCAAAGCTCTTGAAAACAACGTTGATTAGGGCGATGCTAGGGCACGAGCACTCGGTAATAGGCGTAGCGGCAGCGCTGGATTGCTGTGAGCATGAGCGTGGACGACATAGTGGCGCATGGGCGGCAGTGGCATGGGAGCAAGGCGCGGCGATGAGACGGCAGCGCTGGCGTGTGGAGGTGCAGTGCGGGCACGATGGTGCTAGGGCTACAGTGCGGGAGCGGTGGCCCAAAGCAAAGGCATGGGGCACTTGCGCTGGAGCGTGGCGGCTCAGCCACAAGAGCTCGACGGTGGAGCTAGGCAGCTCGGCGGCAGCAGCGCACAGCGATGGCGGCGAGCGCGAGCGGCTAGGGCGCAATGGAGGCTCTGCGGCGATGTCGGCATATGTGGCTAGGTCAAAAACACCGGTGCGACAATTTATGGTGGCTCCCAAAGCAACGGGAAAGGAAACAAAGAAAAGAGATTGAATCCTGCACGTTTTCAACTGACCAGACGCAGCTAGAGTCTGGTGCAAGCAGGCTCCTTCGTCTTCGATCGATCGGACGCTGGATCGCCTTTTGACCAGACACTGGGAGAACACTATTTTAGCATCCGGTCACTCCTTTTCAGCAGTAGTTCGCCTCCTATGAACTGACCGGACGCTGGACTTCAGAGTCTGGTGCAGCGTCCGGTCACTCTTTCTCCAACAAATCTTCAAAGTCCTTCGTGCTGCCTGTTCCCAATCAAGTCCCAACTCTAATAAGATCCAAATAAACACCAATTGGGACTGATGTGAGTGACCTCTCTCAAACCCTCATTTTTTTCAAAAATATTTTACCTTAGGCTATAATTCTTTTTAAGAAAATAGGCAATAAGAGGGTAATTAAAGATAAACGACAAAACAACATTCATACATATACAATGCAATACTTGAAAGTAAATCGAGTTGCTTGTAAAGTTTGATCCAAGGTTAAGCTTCTTCACACGCTTTACGGCGGTTATCTTAACCATGTTAGACAAGCCCTATATGCATTATAAAAAATTAAACATGTTGTATATTACAATGCAATGCAAGGGACAACACAAGTTCATCTTTCAGTAAAGTTGCTAAAATCAAGAACATTGAGCTCATTCCGTAATCGACAAAAAGTCGTCTCATCTAGCGGTTTAGTGAAGATATCCGCTAATTGATCCTCGGTCCTTAAACCTTCTAACGATATATCATTTTTAGCAACATGATCTCTAAGAAAGTGATAGCGGACATCTATGTGCTTGATGCGAGAGTGTTAAATTGGATTATTTGTAAGTTTTACCGTACTTTCATTGTCGCATAAAAGAGGTATTTTATCTAGAACTATACCATAGTCTAGCAGAGTTTGTTTTATGTAAAGTATTTATGCACAACAAGCACCCGCGGTAATGTATTCCGCTTCGGCGGTGGATAAAGCCACACTATTTTGCTTCTTGGAGGACCAAGACACAAGTGATCAACCAAGCAAATGGCACCCTCCGAATATGCTTTTTCTATCAACTTTGCAATCGGCATAATCCGAATCGGAATAGCCAACTGAAAGGTCCTAATGGCTAGAGGGGGGTGAATAGCCTAATAAAATTTCTACAACAACCCTTAACAAAAGGATTAGACAATTATGAGGTGAAGTGCCTGCATCTACTCTGTGGTGATGGCGAGCATGGCGGCCAGCTCCAGTGCAGGCACTGTTCATTGTCTTCCTCTGGTTGATTGTCCTAAATGCAAGGTCAAGGTCGTTAGATGCAAGAGCCAGGCTGGCAATGTGTATTACAAGTGCCCCACCAATTTTCGGGTAATTTGACATATTTTTTGTTTATTTTTCGTCGAATGCAGCTAGGGGTAATTATGCTTGATTTTGATTTATTTATGTTATGCAAAACGATGATACTTGTGGGGAGTACTGGTTCGAGAACAAGTACCTAGAGTATTTACGCAAAAATCATCTAGCCCTGCTTGAGGGTGTCAAAGTGGATGGTGTGCAGCCTACAGCTGTTGCCCCTACTGTTCTTGGTGCTCCTGCTGGGACAGGGACAGAACAAAATAGTGGCAGATTGCTAGAGATGCTGGACATTAAGGTTCAGATAGCTGACTTGAAGGCTGACATTGCCAACTTGAAGCTGGAGATCAAAAATTTGAAGAACAGAGGATTGAGCAAGCCTTTTGTCGTTAGCTATGCATTAGTTGCTATGGTGATGCTGAACATATTTGTAACTGTTTTAGTTGCAGCAATTTGGAAGTGAAGTAGTGGGCAGGTTAGGAGCAGAGATTGTAGTGTGTGATCATTTTGGAAGGCAAAGAAGTATCATGTTTTTTATGAGTGTTAATCTGAATATGTATGTGACATGTGACTCTGTTTTAGTAGTGGTTATGTAAATCTTTTTTTAGTGATTATGTGACTATGTTTTTGTGAATATATTTCTATGTTTTTAGAAACACAAACTTTCACAGAATTGGGTTCATCAACACAAGCTCATTCTGACTAGAATACTTTTATGGGTTCAATAACACAAGCACAGTTACCTTCTGACCATAACACACACAAAGGCTCAGAAGCATGTACCAGACTACCTAACATCCAGTTCACAAGCACATAAGCACAACTACATGGCCAATCCACATCCAGTTCACAGGCACATCATGCCTTCCCTACAGGTTCAAAAGATTACATGGGACAATTTCAACTTCAAAAGACAACAGGCAGAATTTAATCTTGGCCTGTTCACATGCACACAAGAACTTGAACTTCAAGCTTCCATGTTGTCTAAAAAGTCCTTGAGGCTTCGAACAACAATAGTTTCTGGAGTAGCCTCCACCCTCTTTTGCTTCTTCTTTGCTAGGGTCTTTTTTCTTCTTAGGTGTCTTCTTCTTCTTAGGGGTCTTCTTCTTCTTAGGTGTCCTCTTCTTGACTTGTGATGGTCCAGCAATATCATCATCTTCTTCTTCTTCTAGTTGCCTTTTCCTGTAAATGTCACAATATTGTTAGGAAATAGTTACTAAATTGTTATAATCGACCTGCAATAAAAACAAGTCTGGCACTTGCCTTTTTGCTATTGCATTCAACCCAACCTCTCCATGTTCTCCTAACTCTGGCATCTTGCAAGTCTTGGCAAAGTGGCCAAAATCACCACACCTTTTGCACCTCACCTTCTTCTTAGTAGCATTTTTCTCCAAACTTCCTCTGATTCTTACTACTCTGGGCCTACCAGCCGCTCTTCCTAATAGAGGTGGCCAAACTTTGAACCCAATGTCAACCGCTGGCCACTATGATTTGTCTGGCATTGGTTCAACTCTTTGAGCATATGCAGCCCTGAAACTCTAAACAGAATAGTACTCATGCACAAAGTCTGCAATTTTCATTCCCCTGTGTGATAGTATCCATGCCAATGCATGTTTGCACGGCTTGCCTATGACTTGCCACTCTCTACATGAGCAAGAATGATGCTGCAAGTCCGCAGTGTGCCACTTCTGGTTGTTCCAGTCATCAAGCAATGTCACTTCTGCTATATCCAAATCACTCTAGACAACCTTAACAACTTTCAGGTTATTGCTTATAGTGTTTAGGTCCTTGATGACACTAGGGAGTATACCATCCTGTAGAGTCCTACCAATCTGCTTCCTTAAACATCTCTTTTCCATTATCAGCTCCCTTATCCCATCAACCAGTTCATGCAACAAAAGACCTTTCAAGTGCCTAATCTGAGAATTGAAACTCTCAGAAACATTATTGGTCAAGTAATCACATTTACTATTATCTAAAAATCCACATCTATACCAAACCCTATTGTGGTAGTCCTGCAGGTATTTTATGGCACCTAGATCAAACTCAAAGATCTTGTTCATGTGCCACTTGAACAAACCCTTAGTGTAACTTCTTGTAGCTGGGTACAAGTGATCAGTGAACACATCTCCACGATAGTGCTTCATGAAGTTGGCATACATGTGTCTCATACACTCCCATTGCTCTACCCTAGGGAAAACTACATCCACAGCCTTTTCAAGACCTTTATAGGCATCTGTACATATAACCAAATCAGTTGGATAACCAACAGCTCTACGCAACTGCTGCATGGACCACGTCCAGTTGTCTTCTGTCTCAGAATCAAAAAACACCATAGGCCACATTATACAACCAATTATGACCATCCACTGCAGTTGCTGATGCTAGCTGCCCAGTATATCTGCCACGCAGAGCAGATGCATCTACACCTATAAATGGCCTACATCCAGCTAAAAAACCATCAATGCATGGCTTCAGTGCTACAAAAATTCTCTTAAAGCGCTTCTTCTTCCCTTCTACCTCTATCTCTACAATGGTACTAGGGGAACTAATTTCTATCTATGCTTTCCAGTTGTATAGCAATTGAAAACTTTCTTCATACTTTCCATGAATCTGATCAAGAGCAACCTTCATACCAGACCAGGCCTTAGAGTATTTCAGTTTGATGCCATAATCTCCTTCAAGCTTATCCTTTACATCTTTGGCTTTTTTATTTGGATTTTTCTTCACCCACTCTCCTAACCTATCAGCACACCATCCTTGACTAGCCATTTTGCCTACCAACAGCTTGGTACTGGGACAGTTGTGGTCAACAAGCAACACTTTTATCTGCACATCATATGTTGCACAGTTAACAATTTTATCTAGAAGCAAAAATTATAGAAGCAGGCAACAATTTTATTTGCAAGAAAAAAATAAAGGTTTTATGTTGTACCTGTATTGTTTTTTGATCAAAAAGTCTAGAAGCATGAATTCTCCATAGGCACCCCTCGGCTACACACTTGGCAATGAATCTAGTCGGGTCAGTTTTCACCTTAGCAAACTCAAATCCTTTCTTCACAGCATAATGCCGCACTGCCTTTCTGAATGAAACTATGTCAGGAAACAATTGTCCCTTGATAATCTTGGGGTTCTCTGGATCATGAAGCACATGAATCTCTAGGGGATCTGCATCATCAACTTCTACCTCTAGAGGAAGACCTCCATCAGCAGCAACATGATTAGAATTTTCATCAACCGGTTCAACATTGTCAGTGGTTGGTGGCTGTCTAGGTGGTATTGTTATATACAAGTGCTCATCATCTACCCCAACATACTCCTCATTATCAAACAAGTCTGGCTCTCTATCTGGTTCAAGGTCTGGTCCATTGGTGGAGCTATCTAGTAAAGCATCAGCATTGGTGGTGCTATCTGGGAATGCAGTAGCACTGGTGGGGATATCTGGCATAGCATTAGCTTTGGCAGCCCCATGTAGCATAGCATCAGTAGGTGCACTATCATTAGTTGGAATAACACAAAGGGGCTCTAGTAGATCGAACTCAGGTGCATCACACATAGGTGCACTGTCATCAATTGGAATAACACAAAGCGTGAAGAGGCCATCCCTAGCATCATTGTGAAAACAAATCATAGAAAGATGACTACAGCAATTAACCACAAACTACTATTAGAGAGATGGAGTTTTAGAAGAGTACCTAGACATCCCATCCTCTGTCACAGAGTTAGCGCCGAGCTTGGCGCTAAGAGACCCCCTAGCCATCTGCTCAACCTTCCATACCTGTGGATCTAGGGTTGCCACCAATCCCCACCACTGTGCTCGCCAAGAGTCATCCCAGTCTCAGTTGTAGTTGCCACTCTCCACCACCGCCGCTACCGCCATAGGGTTAGGGTTCGTGGACAAAGATGAGAGGGAGGAAAGGAACGGTAGCGAGTCGATCCAGTCAGCGGCACAGGCTTCTAATGCGAAAGGCAAGGGCATACTCGACCATACGGATTTGGGGTACGTCTGTATGCCAGTAGGTGGGCCAGAGGTCAAGCAAAGCATAGAATCTGGCATTCCTCCGTTGTACAAGGAATTGTAATGGCAGGATTCAAATGTGAAGAATAGTAATGGCATTTCTCAGATATGCTATTTTTGTAATGGTCTGAATCTAGTTAACCCTATTTATTTCCACCAATGCTAGTGTATTATGTTGGCCCAAACAAATCCATGTGCAATAGCTCAAATGCTTTACTAGTGCTCATCATGCTTTTCTTAGGATGGGTGTTTCCAACTTATTTACTGACTTGACAAGAGCTACAAAGCTTATCCTTTTCAAATACAACATCTTTCAAGCCTCTAACTAAGTCATGCTTAACCAATCTATTCAATTGTTTCATTCCAACATGACCAAGCCTCCTATGCCATAACCAACCTATGCTAGACTTAGTGAACAAGCATGTGGACAATCTAGCTTCACTAGCATTGAAATCAACCAAGTATAGATTCTCATATCTAAAGCCTTTGAAGATCAAGTTAGAGCCATCTACACTTATGATCTCTACATCATCTACTCCAAATATGCATTTGAATGCAAGATCACACAATTGAGCCATGGATAGCAAATTGAAGTTCAAACTCTCTACTAGCAACACATTAGATATGCTCATGTCATTGGATATTGCAATCTTACCAAGCTCTTTGACCTTGCCTTTGCCATTATCACCAAATGTGATACTATCATAACGATCATTGCCATTGGTGTTGATTGAGTTGAACATTCTTGCATCACCGGTCATGTGTTGAGTGCACCCACTATCAAGAACCCAATGCCTTCCTCCGGCTTTGTAATTGACCTACAAAAAAAGATCAATTCTTTTTAGGTACCCAAACTTGCTTGGGTCCTTGAAGGTTAGTCACTAGGCTCTTTGGTACCCAAATGGCTTTCTTCTTTGAGCCCATCCATGGTTTACCAATGAACTTAGCCTTCACACCATTTGTACCCTTAGTAAGCATATAGCATGAATCAAGCTTAATGGAGGATACATTAGCATTTTTCCTCTTGTTTTTGCATTCTTGCTCTTTGTGACCAACTTGCTTGCAACTAATGCAAAACCGACCATTGTTCTTCACAAAACTAGTCTTATGAGAAGCAAAGGCCGCTTTGCCTTTCTTGGAGGTATAGCCTAATCCCTCTTTGTAGAGAGAAGCTCTTTGGCTACCCAAGCACATAAGCAAGCGGTCCTCACCACCGTAAGCCTTAGCTAAGGTGCGAGTGAGCTTAGTGACCTCCTTCTTGAGGTTCTCATTCTCAACCACTAGTGAGGCATCACAAGTGAGACCATCACTACTAGATGAGGTAGAAGTGGAAGTGCTACAAGAAGGGTTAGTAGGAGCAACAATGATAGGCATAGATAGTGATTCATCAATTATATCACAAGTTAAACCTACATTGCAAGTTTCAACATGCTTCTTTTTGTTTTGCTCATCAAGCAAAGAGGAATGAGCCTTTTCAAGCTTTTTGTGAGCTTTGCCAAGCTTCTCATTGGCTTTC
The DNA here is from genome assembly GCF_019320115.1 of Miscanthus floridulus. NCBI lineage: Eukaryota > Viridiplantae > Streptophyta > Magnoliopsida > Poales > Poaceae > Miscanthus > Miscanthus floridulus. The sequence goes on along the minus strand of NC_089597.1, from coordinate 26,268,420 downwards.
TCTAACCTCTCATGAGATGCATTGAGCTCATCAAAGGCCTGCTTAAGGGCTTTTAGTTCCTTATGCAAGCTTTTGCATTCCCTTCTCTTGATATCAAAGTGTTCTCTAGCATCTTCTAGCATGTCAAATAATTCGTCCTTAGTAGGTTCATCATTATCACTATCACTATCATTTTCATTTTCATATTCATTATCATCAACATGTTCTTCATCACTTTCATCATCATAAGATTGTACCTTAGTGGCCTTAGCCATGAAGCATGATGAAGATTCAAAGAGAGAAGGCTTCTCATTGATGGCAATACTTGCAAGAACCTTCTTCTTGGTGGTCTTGTGATCATCACTATCATCATCATCATCATCATCACTTGAGGAAGCATCACTATCCCAAGTGACTACATATGAGCCACCCTTCTTCTTTTTGAAGGCCATCTTGCCCTTCTTCTCTTTCTTTTCCTTCTTATCCTTCTTCTTGTTCTTCTTATTATCATCATCATTGTCACTATTGTATGGGCATTGAGCAATAAGATGATCTTTGCTTCCACACTTGAAGCACCTTCTTGACTCTTCTTTGTTCTTGGATGAAGACTTCTTTCTTCTAACATGGTAGCCCTTCTTCACCATGAACTTGCCAAATCTCTTAACAAAGAGAGCCATCTTCTTATCATCATCATCATCCCAAGATTCATCTTCTTCACTTGATGTTTCTTGCTTTGCTTTGCCCTTGGATGATGTGGCTTTGAAAGCCACGCTCTTCTTCTTCTCATCCTTCTTTTCATCTTTCTTCTCCTTCTTTTCCTCCTTCTCATCATCATCTCTATATGTATCATCGATCATTATGTCTCCCAACACTTGGTTTGGTGTTATGGTATCCAAACCACTTCTCACTAGAATAGTGACCAATGTACCAAATCTTGAAGGTAAGCATCTCAAGAACTTATAGGAGAAGTCCTTGTCCTTCACTTCTTCTCCAAGTGCTTTGAGATCATTGATAAGCACTTAAAGCCTATGGAACATCTCTAGCACACTCTCATCATCCTTCATCTTGAAGCTTGCAAATTTTTCTTTGAGAATGTAAGCCTTTGCACCCTTCATGGCTTGAGTGCCCTCAAATGACTCTTCCAACTTCTTCCATGCCTCATGTGCCATCTCAATATTTTTGACTTGCTCAAATGTTCTTTCATCAATTGCATCATGAATAGCACTTAGAGCAATGTCATTGTTTTAGAGAAGTACTTCAGCGGCGGTGGGATTCTTCGGATCTTCAATCTCAATTTTTGTTTCCACCGCCTTCCAAACTTTCCTATTGATTGACTTGATATAAGTTGTCATCTTGGCCTTCCAATAGGGATAGTTGGAGGCATAAAATTGGGGTGGCTTCTTGGTATTGTTGATTTGAGCCATTTTTACACCGAAGGTTGTTAAGCCTCAAATCATGGTGACCTCGGCTCTGATATCACTTAAAAGGCCTAATGGCTAGAGGGGGGGTGAATAGCCTAATAAAATTTCTACAACAACACTTAACAAAAGGATTAGACAATTATGAGGCGAAGCGAGTTTTGCGCTAGCCTACCAAAATGCAAGCCACCTACCACAATTCTAGTTTAGATGGAGTATATCCACACAATAGCTATATCACTATACTAAGTTAGTGTGCTCTCAAATGCTAACTAAAGAGCCACACTAACTAAACTAACAAGCTCTCACAACTAGTTACACTAAAGAGCTTGACAACTAGTTTGCGGTAATGTAAGGAGTAGGCAAGAAGATTATACCACCGTGTAGATGTATGAACCAATCAATCACAAGTGTGGATAACAATGAAGACCAATCACCTCAGAATCAAAGGATGAATACAATGATTTTTTTTACCGAGGTTCACTTGCTTGCCGACAAGCTAGTCCTCGTTGTGGTGATTCACTCACTTAGAGGTTCACGCGCTAATTGGCATCACACGCCAAACCCTCAATAGGGTGCCACACAACCAACACAAGATGAGGATCACATAAGCCATGAGCAATCCACTAGAGTACCTTTTGGCGCTCTGCCGGGGAAAGGTCAAGAACCCCTCATAATCACCACGATCAGAGCCAGAGACAATCACCACCCTTCGCTCAATGATCCTCGTTGCTCCAAGCTGTCTAGGTGGCAGCAACCACCAAGAGTAACAAGTAAAATCCACAGCGAAACACGAACACCAAGTGCCTCTAGATGCAATCACTCAAGCAATGCACTTGGATCACTCCCAATCTCACTATGATGATGAATCAATGATGGAGATAAGTGAGAGGACTTTGACTAAGCTCACAAGGTTGCTATGTCAATGAAAATGGCCAAAGATGTGAGCCATAGCCGACCATGGGGCTTAAATAGAAGCCTCCATAAATAGAGTTGTTGTACCCCTTCACTAGACACACTACGCTCTGACCGAACGCTCCGACCATACTGACCGGACCCTGGACCCAGCGTCCGGTCCACTAATTTTTGCCACGTGTCATTCTGAGTTAAAACTGAATCGTCAGATCACAATGGCTAAGTGCTGATCGGACGCTCTGGCAAAACTGACCAGACCCTGGAGCCTCAGCGTCCAGTTGAGTACAGTAAGGGTCCAAATCTATTTTTCCTCGACCGGACGCGTCCGGTCCACCTCGACCGGACATAGCCCAGCGTCCGGTGGAGTACCCTAGCTACTGTACCGCTAGGTCAGCGTGACCGGACGCAGGCAGTCATCGTCCGGTTCATTCAAATTCAGTGTCCGATCACTTGATCCACGCTGGCATCTCCTCTGTCTTCTTCACCCTTGCTCAAATGTGCTAACTACCAAGTGTATCACCTTGTGCACATGTGTTAGCATATTTTCATAAACATTTTCAAAGGTGTTAGCACTCCACTACATCCTAAATGCATATGCAATGAGTTAAAGCATCTAGTGGCACTTTGATAACCGCATTCCGATACGAGTTTCACCCCTCTTAATAGTACGGCTATCAAACCTAAATGTGATCGCACTCTCTAAGTGTCTTGATCACTAAAACAAAATAGCTCCTACAAATTATACCTTTGCCTTGAGCTTTTTGTTTTTCTCTTTCTTCTTTTCAAGTTTAAGCCCTTGATCATCGCCATGCCATCACCATTGTCATGCTATGATCTTCATTAGCTTCTCCACTTAAAGTGTGCTACATATCTCATAATCACTTGATAAACTAGGTTAGCACTTAGGGTTTTATCAATTCACCAAAACCAAACTAGAGCTTTCACCAACTAACTCAAATATAGCTCCTTTGGGATACCAAAGGCCAATGCTTGGTGTGTGCTTAAGATACCTATGGATTCTTTTTACATCAATTAAATGAGTTTCATTAGGATTAGCTTGAAATCTTTCACACATACACACACTAAACAAGATGTCAGGCCTATATGCGGTTAAATATAACAAGCTACCAATCATAGAGCGGTAGATAGTTTGATCAACCGTGTTACCTCCCTCATCTAGGTCGAGATGTCCATTAGTTGGCATTAGTGTCTTGATTGGCTTACATTCATCCATCTTAAATCTTTTGAGAAGATCATTTGTATATTTCTCTTGAGAGATGAAAATTCCTTCTCTTATTTGTTTGACTTGAAAACCAAGAAAGAATGTAAGCTCTCCAATCATTGACATCTCGAACTCCTTTGACATCAATTCACCAAACTCTTTGCAAGAATCTTCATTTGATAATCCAAAGATGATATCATCAACATACACTTGACAAATGAAGATATGTCCATCAAGCCTCTTGGTGAATAGTGTGGTGTCGACCTTCCTAATGGTAAAGCCCTTCTTAATGAGGAAGTCCCGAATGCGCTCATACCAAGCTCTTAGGGCTTGCTTAAGCCCATATAATGCCTTGGACAACCTATAAACATGATTAGGATATCTAGGGTCTTCAAACTTGTGAGGTTGATCAACATAGACTAGTTCATTAATAAAACCATTTAAAATGCACTTTTCACATACATTTGATATAGTTTCATTTCATGATGTGATGCATATGCAAGGAGGATATGAATGGCTTCTAGTCTTGCAACTGGTGCAAAGGTCTCTCTAAAATCCAATCCTTCAACTTGAGAGAACCCCTTTGTAACTAGTATTGCCTTGTTCCTCACAACTATGCCTTGATCATCTTGCTTGTTGCGGAACATCCACTTTGTTCCAATGACTCTTGCTCCTTTTGGCCACTCTTTAAGAGTCCAAACTTCATTGCGGGTAAAGTTGTTCAACTCTTCATGCATGACATTTATCTAATCAGGATCTTGAAGAGCTTCTTCTACCTTGGTAGGCTCATAGCAAGAGATAAAAGAGTAATAAGCAATAAATGAAGCAAGTTTTTGTGAGCGAGTCATTACACCCTTTGATGGACTCCCTATGATAAGATCTTGTGGATGATCTTGTAGTAGAGGTGTATTTCTTCTATTGACCACTTGAGGAGGAGATTGTGGAGCATCAACATCTTGTGCTTGTACCACCATTTGATCATGGGAGACATGGGTGTCTTCATTTTCTACTCTCCCAACTTTATTATCATCTTGTGGCACACTTGATGAAGAAGGTGGATCAATCACTTGTACATCATCTTCATCATCTTTAGGCTTGATGTCTTCAACCGGAATGTTCTTCATAGCCTCCCTCAATGGTTTATCACCTACATCATCAAGATTCTCATGTGTTTCTTGGGAGCCGTTAGATTCATCAAATTCCACATTATATGTTTCTTCAACCAAGCCAGTGGCATGATTAAATACTCTATGCTTTGGACTTTGATGAGTAACCAACAAGAAAACCAATATCACAACGTCTTTGAAACTTCCCTAGGTGTTGCCGCTTCTTATAGATGTAGCATTTGCAACCAAACACCCTAAAGAAAGAGATGTCCGGCTTCTTCCCATTGAGCAACTCATAAGGTGTCTTGCCAAAAAACTTTTAAAAAAATAGGCGGTTGGATGCATAGCATGCGGTGTTAATAGCTTCCACCCATAGAGCTTCGGGGGTGTTGTACTCATCTAGCATTGTTCTAGCAAGTATGATCAATGTTCGGTTTTTTCTCTCAACTACACCATTTTGTTGAGGAGTATATGTTGCGGAGACCTCATGCTTGATCCCAACTTTATCACAATGTGCTTCTATGTTTGTGTTGTTAAATTCCTTCCCATTGTCACTTCTTATCTTCTTGAGCTTCACTTCAAATTCATTTTATGCTCTTTTGGCAAACTTCTTGAAGCAAGATGCAACTTTGGATTTGTCATGAAGGAAGAATACCCATGTGTATCTTGAATAGTCATCAATAATCACAAGACAATAAAGATTTCCTCCCAAACTCTTGTATGTTGTTGGCCCAAATAAATCCATGTGAAGGAGTTCTAGCACTCTTATGGTTGACATGAAAGCTTTGGTTGGATGAGTATTTGCAACTTGCTTGCTGGCTTGACATGCACTATAAAGCTTATCCTTCTCAAACTTCACATCCTTCAACCCTCTCACCAAATCATTCTTCATTAGCTTCTTCAGTGAGCTCATCCCAACATGAGCAAGTCTTCTATATCATAGCCACCCAAGTGTTGTTTTGGTGAATAGGCAAGTCTTTCAATTTATATCTTCAGAGGTGAAGTCTACTAGATATAGGTTGTTGCATCTAAATCCTTTGAATATTACTTGATCATCATCCTTTTTAGATACAACAACTTCCTTCTTAGTGAACAAGCATTGAAAGCCAAGATCACACAATTGTCTAACGGATAGCAAGTTGAAGCTCAATGAAGCAACATATAACACATTTGAGATAGAATGATCATTTGATATTGCCACTTTGCCCAATCCTTTGACCTTGCCCTTTGAGTTATCTCCAAATGTGATTCTTTCTTGTCCATCTACTTTTTCATCTAGTGAGGTGAACATACGAGGATCACCGGTCATATGTTATGTGCAACCACTATCAATAACCCAATGACTTCCACTGGTCTTGTAGTTCACCTACACACAAGAGATCAAGCTTTAGGAACCCAAACTTGTTGAGGGCTCTTCACCTTCTCAACAAGTGACTTAGCAACCTAAATTTTCTTAGGCCTATTCTTGTTGGGAGGTCCTAAGAACATGACTTTTATCTTTCTACTAGAATCCTTTCTAAGCATGTAGTGAGTATTGAAGGCAAAATGTCTAGCATGCTTGGGCAAGGGTTGTGGTGGTAGAGTTTGGCACTCATGAGCAAAGTGGCCTTCTTGTCCACACTCAAAACACTTCTTTGGCTTTGGCTTTTGTTGTTGTTGAGCTTGAGCCTTCTCTTTGTTTGCCATGTACCCAATGCCACTTCTATCCATCTTTATGACGGTATTCATTAGTAGCTCACTTTGAAGATACTTGCCTCTAGTGAACTTGCTTAATCTAATCTTGAGATGTTCTTTCTCCAACTTGAGCTTCTTGTTCTCTTCCTTAAGAGCATCATTGTTTTTCTCTTCCTTGAGCTTCTTGTTTTCTTCTTTGAGCTTCTCATTTTCAAGCATCAACCCACCATCATGAACAAGAGTTTCTAGTACTATAGACTTGTTGGTTTTGAGTTCTTCAAGATCTTTCTTGAGCTTTTCATTGTTATTCTTGAGCTTGACAAACTCATCATAATCATCGGCCTCAACCACTTGCTTGCCCTTGCTATTAGAACTTTGCTTAATGCTCTCAATGATCAAATCATCACATGATGTAGCTATATCAATCTTAACAACATTGTTAGTAGCATCATGTGGCTCATTGGATAAATATTCTTGAGCAATAACAAGATTATCATGATTAATCTTAAGAGTTGTATATTCTTCTTTTAGCTTGTTATGGCTAGTGATGAGCTCATTATGTGTCCTCTCAAGTTTATTATGTTTTTCTTTAAGCTTTTTCTTAGAAGATTTGAGCTCCTTGAGTTTGGATGATATAGCATCATTTGCTTCTCTAAGCTTAATACTAGCCTTTTCCGCCATATCACATTTTGCTAAAAGTGAATTATTTTTAGCTTCTAGCTTGTCATTCTTAGCTCTAGTCTTTATAATAATCTCAGAGTATTTATTTAGTAATTTAACAAGATCATCATAAGAAGGTGATTCATAATCATCATCATCACTATCGCTATCATCATTACTAGCATGTTTATCACCACTACTCTCATCATCATTTGATACCTTGCATTCACCCTTGGGCATAAGGCATAAGTGTGTAGAGGATGATGGTGATGGTGGCGGTGAAGATGATGAAGAGTTAATAATAATGGTGGGCACCTTCTCGTTGTCACTATCATCATCGGATGAGCCACTAGATGAATCAATGTCCATGAGCCAATCACCGACGATGTATGCCTTTTCCACTCTTCTTCTTGTGGAAGTCCTTCTTTTTGCCATCTCTCTTCTTGTATGGCTTGTCTTTCTTCTTCTCATCTTCATCACTTGAGTCATCTTTCTTACCCTTATTCTTGTTCTTAAACTTTTCTTTCTTGGGCTTTGTACATTAGTGAGCCAGATGACCAAGTTCTCCACAATTGTAGCAATCTATCTTGGAAATTGGCTTCCTTCTAGAGCTAGTGAAGAACTTCTTCTTCTTGCCATTAAACTTGATGCCACTCTTGTTGAGCTTCTTTAGCATCTTGGAGGTTTTTCTCACCATGAGAGCAAGGCTTGCATCATCAACTTCATCATCACTTGAGCTCTCATACTCAAGCCTTGCTTTGCCCTTCTCTTGACTAGCTTTGAATGCTAAGTCCTTTTCTTTCTTCTTGTTAGAGGATGAGCCATCTTGAGGTGTGATATGCATGTATATCTCATGAGCATTGATCTTTCCCAAGATTTGTGTCGGTGTAGCGGTGGAAAGATCACCTTGATGAAGCACGGTCATAATATGCCCATATTTGTCAATAGGGAGGACACTTAAGATCTTTCTTACAATATCGGAATATAGTGTATTTGAGTTAGTCCAAGCCCATTGACTTCCTCTACAAGAACATTCAAATGTGAATACATTTCATTAGCACATTCTTTAGGAAGCATTTCAAAAGAGTTAAGCTTTTTCATGACAAGATGATAGCGTTCCTCACGCTCACTCTTTATTCCCTCCTAGAGCGCACAAACGTCCGACCATAGTGTATGGACGTCTTTGTGGTTCCTCACCCGGTTGAACACATCTTTATAAAGGCCTCTAAATATAGTGTTTCTAGCCTTTGCATTCCATTTTTCATAATTCAACTCATCGCCTTATGGGTGTGCGGCATCCCGAGGTTTTGAGAAACCTTGTGAGGTGGCTCTAAGTATTCCAACATCTAAAGCTTCTAGATATGCCTCCATATGAATTTCTAATATGGAAAATCATCCCCCTCAAAGATAGGAGGAGGTCTATCCCCGTGAGACATCTTTCACTAGGCGGTTAAGCCTAAATACGTGAGCACGAGACTCCGATACCAATTGAAAGGATCAAGATGCCCAAGAGGGGGGTGAATTGGACAAATTTTAAATTTCTTTGCAATAATTAAATTCTACGGTTAGCCCAATTAACCCCTTGTGATGATGAAGGAGCTTATTGCACATGAGACATGACATTGAGTCGTGTGATCAAGGTGGAGAAGATTAAGACAAGACTTGGCTTGATGGACCGGTTGCAAGCGTGAAGGGCAAGTCGAAGGCTTTGGAGTGATGGACCGCGTGGCGGTGAAGCTTGAGCAAGACTTGACGCCAATGGACGATGGCAACGGTGAAGAGCAAGTAGAGTCAAGATCGATGAACCAATATGATCATGTGATGATATGAAGTGGATCATATCATTGTTGATCGTGTTGGTGCATGTGTTGCATCAACATTGAAGGAGATGGAATGGAATATGCAAGGCAAAGGTATAACCTAGGGCATTTCATTTCACCGGTCATAGGTGTGTAGAGAAGTTTATGACCGGGTTTAGGATAGATGGCCGTACTATCAAGAGGGGCAAACTTGTTTGCATATCGGTCATCTAGTGCCACTCGAGTGATCTAACTTTGCATTGTCACTAGGATCGAGTGGCGTGGCAAGTTGAGTGGCTAACATCCTTTGGGAAATGATTGTGAAAATGCTAACACACATACACATGGCGCTTTCGGGAAAATGGAATGCCTATTTTCTATTGCGCCGGATGCAAATTCTGGTGGTTAGCACATTGGTGCAAGGGTGAAGAAGTTAGAAGTGAAAGCGAGTTGATCGTGAAGATGTCGACGTCGGTCAACTGATCGGACGCTGGATCTGAATGCACCGGATGCTGGAAGGCTACGTCCGGTCAGGCTGACGTACGGTGACGCAGTAGCTAGAGTGTGACCAGACACTGGCTGTGTCCAATCGTGTTTGACTGGACGCGTCCGGTCATGCTCGGGAGCTTACTAGAAATGACCGGACGCTGGGGGTTCAGCGTCCGGTCAGTTGAAGTTGCTGCGTCCGGTCAAGTCAAGTGACCATTGGAACCGGGACATGTGGTCGTCTGTGAGAGACCAGACGCTAAGGTCCAGCATCCGGTCAACACGACCGGAGCGTTCGGTCGGCCCGACCGTTGCCCAGTGAAGGGGTAATGGCTAGTTTAGCCCTTAGGACTATAAATAGAAGTGGCCTTCGGCCATGGCTGGTGCTGAGCACCTCAAGGGACTTAGTGTCTATGCTTGTGAGTGTTTGGGAGCCCTCCATCACACATATACTTGATAGTGATCATTCGATTATGTGAGTGAGCGATTCCAGTGCGATTGCATCATGAGGTTGCATCGAGTGGCACTAGGTGATCGAATTGCAAACCGGTGGTGCTTGTTACTCTTGGAGGTTGCACCTCCTAGATGGCTTGGTGGTGGTCTCCGTCGAAGCGCGCAAGAAGCTTGTGCGGTGCTCCGGAGAAGTGCTTGTGAGGGGCATTGTGCTCGCCCCGTGGGAGCCGTGAAGAGCTACTCTAGTAAAGCGTGTCATTGAGATACCCTCACTCAAGGGGTAGGTTCTTGCGGCGCCCGACGTGCGGGCTTAGCGGATGATGCTAATTAGCCACCGAACCACTAAGTGAGTGGTCGACACAATGGGGACTAGCGTGTTGGCAAACACGTGAACCTTAGGAGAAAAATCATCGTGTCAACCTTATTCTTCCCATTGGTTTGCATCCCCGTTACACAAGCTTGCAATTACTTTTATACATATTAAGCTTGTGTAGTTGCTCTTGTAATTAGATAGCTTGTGTAGCTTGCTAATTACCTTCTTGCTTGTGTAGCATAGAAGTAGCTCCCTTGCGTGGCTAATTTGGTTTCAGTAACCTTGTTAGTCACATTGCTTAGTTTATGTAGCTAAGTATTTGCGCTCTCTAATTAGGCATTGGTTGCCTTGTTATTGAGCATTGCTAGTGAGCATCGTTAGCTTTGTGCTTTTACTTACTAGCATGTGTAGGAGCTCCCTTGTCGCTTAAAGTACTAGTGGCCTAGGTTTGTGTAACCTTGCTCCTAGAATTGTTTAGGAGAGCTCTAGCTAGCCCGGCACCTTTGTTGCATAATTGTTATCTTTGCAAGGTGCTAGTGAACATATATAGTGGGGTATAGTCTTGGCTAGACCGATAGTTTTAATTCCGCATTTGTATCGGTTAGCCGACGCAATTAAGTTTTAGAAAAGACTATTCACCCCCCTCTAATCGCCATCTCGACCCTTCAAGTGGTATTGGAGCCCAGTCTCTCATTTGTGGTCTTCACCGACCCGAGAGGATGGCGTCTAATGGGCTAGATGGTTGTGAGAATCACATTTTTAATGGCACTAACTTTGCACTTTGGAAAAATCATATGCTTGATCATTTTCGTGCAAAGGGACCTAAATTTTGGTGGGTTGTCACTAGTGGTCTCTCCCATGTCTTAGATCATAGAACTCTAACCAAAGCTCAAAGAGTCCTCTATGAATTTGATGCAAATGCTTGTTGTTTTCTATTGGATGCTTTACATTTTGATTTGATGAAGCAAGTAAACTACAAGGGGACCGCTCATGAGATATGGGACTCCATCAAGGACACCTTCGGTGATTCCTCCACATGGGATGATGACAAATTCAAGAAGGAGGATGAGCCTAAGAAGGAGGTGCATGAGTGTGTTGAGCATAACCACAATTTGGTGATTGTGGAAGATTGCTCCACCTCATTGTCAAGTGAGGATGATGATGATCAATCCACTACAAGTTCACTTGACAAGGTTGATGATGATGCTACAAGTGTTGCAAGTGATGATGCTACCCCATGCACACTTGATGGTGTTGATGGTTCATGCTTGAGCCATGATGATAATGCTACTACAAGCTCTCCATCTACATCACCACATTGCTTCATGTCACAAGGTGACACTAAGGTATCAAATGATGATGTGGTTGATCATGTTGATTCATATGATGAGCTTGTTAGTAGACTTGCTAGCATGACCATGTCTTTAGAAAATGAGAAAGCTAAAACAATGAAATTAGAAAATGAAAACTCATTTCTAAAGAACTCTTGTGAAGAACATAAGAAATTACTTAATACTTATAAATCTTCACTTGATGAGCTTAAATTGAATCATAAGACACTACTTGCATCTCATGATGAATTATTAGAAAAACAAGCTTCTCTCATTAAAATATTTACAAAGAAACTTAAAAATAATGAGAGCTCATCACATGGGTCAAATGATCAATCACATGTTGTTGCTAACCCTTGTGATGTAGTCAAGAAGCATGTATCCACCTCTTGTGATGATTTATTAGATATGCCATGCTCTTCACATATAGATGCTTGTTCCACTTCTATGTATTGTGAGACTAACCTTTTGAAGGAGAACACTGAGCTCAAAAATGAAGTGAAGAAATTGAGCAACAAGTTAGAGAGGTGTTACAACTCTCAAGTCACCTTTGAGCATATGTTAAAGATTCAAAGAAACTATGGTGACAAGTGTGGCCTTGGCTTCAAGAAGAAGATGACAAAGGGCGAAATGAAGAGAGAAAGAAAGATGAAGAAGCTACAACAAAGAAAGCTCTCTCATACCATGTGCTTCCGGTGTCATGAAGTGGGACACTTTGCAAATGGTTGCCCTAACATCGAGAAGCTCAAGAAGCTAAAAGAAGAAGAGAGGCTAAAGCATGTCAAGTGCTTCAAGTGCGGCACTTGGGGTCATCTTACCTCGATGTGCCCAACCAAGGAATTGGTGAAGCAACAACTGAAGCCTCAACCAAAGCCACAAGTTGAGCAAGAAAAGACACCCCAAGAGCAAATCAAGATCAACCATGAAGATGGTGATGATTTGATGATCAAGAAGAAAAAAACAAGAAGGGGTGGAAAGGCAAAGCATCTAATGCAAATTCAAGATGCCAAGATGATGAGCAAGAATGACAATGAGAACAAAGTCTATGCTCACATCAAGTGCTTCAAGTGTGGAAATATGGGACACTTTGCCTCTAAGTGTCCTACCAAGCTTGACAAGAAGGATCAAGCAATCCATGAGAGGCAAGGCAATGAGAAGCACAACATGAGCAAGAAAGAAAAGGCTCAATCAAAGAGGAAGTGCTACTCATGCCAGGAAAGGGGACATATGGCACATTCATGTCCCCTAGGTAAAATTTCTAAGCCTATTTCAATTAATGATCATGATATGCTTAGAAAGGATGAAAATGGTACCTCTATGATTGCCATTGTAAAACATCCCGCTACTCATACTAAGGCTATGCCTAAGTATGTTGCTCCTAACTTGAGAGGACCCAAACTTGTTTGGGTATAATCAAAAAGTGGATGAATGTATGTAGGTACCATTGGCATTAGAGGCTTGATTCAATTGTCTTCATAGTGATCATCATATGTTGAATCAAAATATGAAGCTTAGTCCACATCCAAATCCCAATGCCATGACAAATTGAGTGAAGTCCAAGTGCTATCAACATACAAGTGCTATAATTCAAGTTGTTGGTGATTCATTGGATATATTTGATGACTTGCAAATAATTAAGTTAAAGCTTGCTAGTTGGATGATCATGAGCTAACCAAGGTATATCTCTTGTTGATCATTTCATTTGGGTGCATATGAGTTGATTGTGTTGGATAAATTCATGAGATGACATTTAGTAAGAGGTTTGAATGGATATATGTCTTATGGAAGTATTCAAACAAGTTAGTATCAAGTTTGATTCATATTTGATGAAGAATAGCTCAATTGTTGAAATCTATCCTATATTGCAAAATCTGAGCTAGCTGTGAACTTAGCCATGTTTGAGTATTGAAAACTTATTGGATTGGCATGAAAATTGGTGTACATGCTCTAGATTTATGGTATGAGATTCTGTAGAAATTTCATGGAAATTGGATAAGAAATGCTTCGGTTTTGGAGTGGTTCTTGTCAGCTATAGTGCAACAGTTTTCAGCATGTAGCAGTGGTGGAAGAATTAAAATTTTGGCAGTCATATGAGATCAAATGAAGCTAAAATTTTTATGGCTGCTAGATAACTTAGTGAAGCTCATCTACACCAAATTTTGTGGTATTTGGATTTGTACTTTGAGAAATATGCTTAGTTCTTTAGAGAGTACAGAATCTGCCATAAAAGTGACAAGTATTGGATTGATCTAGAGTCACTTTGATTGAAAGGTCCTCAAGTTGGAAACATGTTTACAAGTGTTTGAGGTACCTAAGTTTGGTTTTGAGATGATCTAAAAGCATGACAAGCAAAGAGTACAAGGCCATTTGATTGAGGAGTGTACTTTGCACACTTTTGGTACTCAAATTAGAAGATCAAGATCAAACTCAAGATGAAGATGAAGTTTAAGTTCTAGTTGTGATTGGAGATCATTTGGTAGAAAGAAAAGGACTTAAACAAGTAGAAAGAAAAGGACTTAAAGAAGGAATCAAGTTTACTCATCAAGTTAAGTCCATCACTTGGATCAATCAATCAAGTTATTTCAAGTGAGTATCAAGAATGGTTCTTGGAGAGAGGTCACTCCTCCCTAGTGTAGGGGCTTGCCGCCTATGTATAGGTGAACCAAGTGTGGTACTTGGAAGGCTAACATGGAAGTGGTGATCCGAGGAACATTTAAGATGCTTAGTTGAAGCAATCAAAAGGATTGATCAAGAAAAGCAAGCAACACCCAAAAGAGAGATAGTTATTTCAAGTGGTATTTCAAATAGTTCTCTCATGAAAGCAAACATCAAAAGAGAAAGCAAGTCAACCACAACAAGAAAGTGCACTTGATCATAAGTGGTATTCATCTCATATGGGTGAAGAATGTAATTCAAATTGGTATCTATTGGTCCTCACCAAGCTTTTAATTGGACTTCACATTGCTATTGGAGTAATGAATTGGAATCTATGTGACTATCCTCTACTCCAACATAGCAAAGGTATCATTGTAATATGCATGATCATTTCATCCCTTACTAGTATGCAGTTAGTGCATATAGTACATGCTTTATAGGATCATGCATTACAAATGAAATGTTTGAAATTCATAGCCTACCATTATTGCTTGAATGATTACTTGATCTAGTGGTTAGTACGTGAATTTGTTCATGAGCTAGTGAACCCAAGTACTTGACTTAATTTGGATTGCCAACAAGTGACAAGTACAACATTGGCAAGATAACCCTTAAAAAGAGGTGTGAAGAAGCTTGTCATTGGTTCAAACCGGACTTGAAAGCTTAAGCAAATCAATTTAGTTCAAGTCACATAAGAAGCTCATGATAATGATAAGAGTACAAGCACAAGACAACAATGCAAATGGATATCTAGTTTGTATGTTTCAACTCACAAGTGATATCTTATAAGTGGTACTCATGAAGATAACAAATGTTCAAGAAATGGTCTTTATTGATAAATCAAATAAGTGGTTCCATACTAGAAGATTCTTTCAAATGATATTCACTTCCTACAAGTGGTATCTATACATAGTATCAATCATGCAAGATGATGGTTCCACAAGTGATCCTCAACTTTAAGTGATCATCAAATGAAGAATGCATCCCTCACCTACAAGAGCTTAAGTGAAATAAAATGGATGACCCATGCATAAGAATGATAAGATACAAGTAGTACAAGTTGCAAATTCTAAATGGTATCTACTTGTGGTGTCATTCCAATATTCAAGTAATGTCCATCAAAAATGCAAGTCTCAACCATCTACCCCAAAGAGCATACCTTTGCATCAATAAGAAACACACCTTTTATGGAAATTGATGACAAAGGGGGAGAGATTGTACAAAGATATGAAGCTTGATTGAATGGGAGTGAGAATTGTACAATGGGAGAGATGAGATACAAAAGAAATAGAAGGTTGGACATGGACATGGACAAAGAGGGAGCAACATTAGAGAAAAGAGAAGGATCAAAATTCTTGGACAAGAGAAGCACACAAGTAGGGGGAGCAAGCTCATGAACTTTGATTGATTGCATTTGATATGTGCATAATCATGTGCTTGCTTGCATTACATAAGCTTTTAAATTCAATATGTATGCTTGTGTGGTGTATGTTAGTTGTAGAACTTGGATGATGATTTGATAACTAGCATGCATAGGATGATAGCTAGACACTTGGTATGCTTTTTAAGTAATGCTAGTACCTTGCTTTTAATGTTGATCTCACAAGGTATCTAGTGTTTTATTATCAAGTGATATCTAGCTAACCATAGTGCTAAGGATGAACTTAAAGGTGCAACTCCGATTGGTACACGCTTCAAAGGTTTATTCTATACACCTTAGCATCATTTTGTAGTATTTACTCTCCCACAATTTCAATCTATGCATATGTGCAAGCTTCAAATTAAATACTTTAGCACATATGTAGGGGGAGCTAATACTACCATTTCGGGTTTGTGGTACTTGTCCAAAATCATTTTGACATGGTAAAATTGCTTGGGCAAGCAACATGAATCCAAAAGAGCTTAATTTATATATCTTTATAGAGTTGTCATCAATTACCAAAAAGGGGGAGATTGAAAGGTCATTGTTTGGTTTTGGTAATTGAGTGACAACTTAAGTGGACTAATTGTGTTTATGTGAGATACACAGGTGATTAGTCCATAGGTACATGTGTATGAGCAACATATGCCATGGAGGTGAAAATGGCTTGGAGACGTTGCAAAGCTCACACATGTGATGATGAAGGAGCTTATTGCACATGAGACATGACATTGAGTCATGTGATCAAGGTAGAGAAGATCAAGACAAGACTTGGCTTGATGGACCGGTTGCAAGCGTGAAGGGCAAGTCGAAGGCTTTGGAGTGATGGACCGCGTGGCGGTGAAGCTTGAGCAAGACTTGGCGCCGATAGACGATGGCAATGATGAAGAGCAAGTAGAGTCAAGATCGATGAACCAATATGATCATGTGATGATATGAAGTGGATCATATCATTGTTGATCGTGTTGGTGCATGTGTTGCATCAACATTGAAGGAGATGGAATGGAATGCGTAAGGCAAAGGTATAACCTAGGGCATTTTATTTCATCGGTCATAGGTGTGTAGAGAAGTTTATGACCGGGTTTAGGATAGATGGCCGTACTATCAAGAGGGGCAAACTTGTTTGCATATCGGTCATCTAGTGCCACTCGAGTGATCTAACTTTGCATTATCACTAGGATCGAGTGGCGTGGCAAGTTGAGTGGCTAACATCCTTTGGGAAATGATTGTGAAAATGCTAACACACATACACATGGCGCTTTTGGGAAAATGGAATGCCTATTTTCTATTGTGCCAGATGCAAATTCTGGTGGTTAGCACATTGGTGTAAGGGTGAAGAAGTTAGAAGTGAAAGCGAGTTGATCGCGAAGATGCCGACGTCGGTCAACTGACCGGACGCTGGATCTGAATGCACCGGACGCTGGAAGGCTGCGTCCGGTTAGGCTGACGTACGGTGACGCAGTAGCTGGAGTGTGACCGGACGCTGGCTGCGTCCGATCGCGTTTGACCAGACGTGTCCGGTCATGCTCAGGAGCTTACTAGAAATGACCGGACGCTGGGGGTTCAGCATCCGGTCAGTTGAAGTTGCTGTGTCTGATCAAGTCAAGTGACCGTTGGAACCAGGACACGTGGTCGTCTATGAGTGACCGGACGTTGAGGTCCAGCATCCGATCAACACGACTGGAGCGTCCGGTCGGCCCGACCATTGCCCAGTAAAGGGGTAACGGCTAGTTTAGCCCTTGGGGCTATAAATAGAAGTGGCCTTCGGCCATGGCTGGTGCTGAGCACCTCAAGGGACTTAGTGTCCATGCTTGTGAGTGCTTGGGAGCCGTTCATCACACATATACTTGATAGTGATCATTCGATTGTGTGAGTGAGCGATTCTAGTGCGATTGCATCGTGAGGTTGTATCGAGTGGCACTAGGTGATCGAGTTGCAAGCCGGTGGTGCTTGTTACTCTTGGAGGTTGCCACCTCCTAGACGGCTTGGTGGTGGTCTCCGTCGAAGCGCGCAAGAAGCTTGTGCGGCGCTCTGGAGAAGTGCTTGTGAGGGGCATTGTGCTCGCCCCATGGGAGCCACGAAGAGCAACTCTAGTAAAGCATGTCATTGAGCTACCCTCACTCAAGGGGTAGGTTCTTGCGGCGCCCGACGTGCGGGCTTAGCGGGTGATGCTAATTAGCCGCCGAACCACCAAGTGAGCGGTCGACACAACGGGGACTAGCGTGTTGGCAAACACATGAACCTCGGGAGAAAAATCATCGTGTCAACCTTATTCTTCCTGTTGGTTTGCATCCCCATTACACAAGCTTGCAATTACTTTTATACATATTAAGCTTGTGTAGTTGCTCTTGTAATTAGATAGCTTGTGTAGCTTGCTAATTACCTTCTTGCTTGTGTAGCATAGAAGTAGCTCCCTTGCATGGCTAATTTGGTTTCAGTAACCTCATTAGTCACATTGCTTAGTTTGTGTAGCTAAGTATTTGCGCTCTCTAATTAGGCATTGGTTGCCTTGTTATTGAGCATTGCTAGTGAGCATCGTTAGCTTTGTGCTTTTGCTTACTAGCATGTGTAGGAGCTCCCTTGTCGCTTAAAGTACTAGTGGCCTAGGTTTGTGTAACCTTGCTCCTAGAATTGTTTAGGAGAGCTCTAGCTAGCCCGGCACCTTTGTTGCATAATTGTTATCTTTGCAAGGTGCTAGCGAACATATATAGTGGGGTATAGTCTTGGCTAGACCGATAGTTTTAATTCCGCATTTGTATCGGTTAGCCGACGCAATTAAGTTTTAGAAAAGACTATTCACACCCCTCTAGTCGCCATCTCAACCCTTCAACTAGTCCTTGTTGGAGCACCCACGCAAGAGTGTAGCTCTCCCTTGATCTGCGTAAGGATCAAGTGCTCTCTATGGGTTCATTCTTCGACACTCTGTCACAATGAATCACCCACAACCGCTCACAACTTGAGTTGGGTCATCCACAAGCTCTTCGGATGATCACCAAGCTCTCAATCACCACCAAGCCATCTAGGTGATGGCGATCACCAAGAGTAACAAGCACGGACTCTCACTTGACCACGACAAGCCTAATGAGAAGGGTGGATGCACACTTTGCTACTCTTGATCTCACTAATGAGGGCTCTGTTTGGGATTCTCAAATCTTAATCACCTCACTAGGATCTTGCTCTTCTTGGCACTCTCAAAAATGTTTCTCAGCTCTTGAAATGAGCAAAAGTACCCCCACACACGAATGGAGAAAGTATTTATAACATGGGCTAAAAACCGAACCGTTATGTGCCTCTACGGGGTGACCGGACACTCCGGTCATGTTGATCGGACGCGCCGGTCAGTTCACCCTGAACTCCAGTGTTTACAGTGTGACCGGATGCATCTGGTCGTTATTTTCCCTCTCTGGAACCTTACTGGAGTCGACCGGACGCTGGCCCTCAGTGTTCGGTCACTTGACCTCTCAGCGTTTGGTTACTTCCAGATGACTTCACCTTGATCAAATGAACTGACCGGACTCTGCGCCAACGTCTGGTCACACCGAAGCCAGCGTCCAGTCACATGACCTCTCAGCGTTCGGTCACACCAGATGAAAACACCATGGTCAAATGAACTGATCGGACCCTGAGCCAGCATCCGGTCACACCGAAGCCAGCGTCCGGTCAGTATTTGACCCTTCATTCATTTCCAACTTTCGAACGTACGTGAATGAAGTTTGCTCCAATGGATCTAAGGGCATTTTAGGAGCTACCTAGTGCTAGTATTAGCAAGTGTGCACCACACCTAACCCACTAGACTCACCTAGGTCAAGCTACTCGTCCATACCCCCCTTAATAGTATGGCCAAAGGAAAAATAAAGTCCTAAACTACTCTAAGTGTCTTTTCAACTCTAATCGATACTTAGAACTAGTTCATCCTTAACCTCGTCGTTTATCCTTTGAAAACCGAAACGATTTCCATCGTAGGGGAATGACCACCATGATAGCCCAAACGATCTCCATTACCATGACCTAACTTGATTGCCTCTGCAAAACACACGTTAGTCATTGTAATCATGTATTATCATTAATCACGGAAACCCAACAAGGGGCCTAGATGCTTTTACGTGTGTTCATAGGAGTAAGTGTACGTATGTACTCATGTTGTTGGTACGAAAAGTGATCAACTAGTAAATATTTGTTGTTTTATTATATGTTGTGATCGAATGTGGCCTAGCACTTAATGACACAGGGTTTACACTGGTTCAGACAACGTGCCCTATGTTCAGTTTGAGTTGGTCGGTGACTTTATTCCTAAGCCTAGGTGCTCAAAGTTTGCTGTGGGGTTACAAACGAGTGAGAATAAGATGGGGGTATCAGAGGTCCAGTCGTACTCTGGACCGAAGGGCCGAGAATGACAGGAACTCCTATGTGCGCTAAGTATTGAAACGTATGCTCTATGTAGCTTTAGAGTGTCTAGAGCTAGCAGAGAGTGAGTCAGAATGATCCGTGTGTTGTCTATTGTTCATTGAATCGATCATCCTTTTAGGAGAGAGACCATCCTCTTTTATAGATGAAGGGGATGACCTTACAAGTGAGAGAGAGGGAGTGTGTGCTACCAAGTCTTGTTGCCCATGTCATCGGGTATGAGATGGTTTGTCGGCGCCTACAATATTGTTGATGCCTTGATGCATGTGGTTGGTTCCATCGTATTTTTCTGGTATGACAAACATCGGCGCCTACCATACTGTAGGACAAATGTCGTCATCCACAACACTGCTCATGGCCTAACATGTCTGGAAGGTTGCAAAGTACCCTTCTGACATAACCTCATAGTACTGTCCTGTAGGTGTGTAGGGTATGGTCTTTGGTAGTGCGGTTGACTTATGCGCCTTACCTTATCTGCTTCACCTGATTTTTTGGGTCCTCACCGAGCGGGCGCCCCCGTTCGGTCGTTCCTAGTTGGCTCTGACCGCGCTGGTCAGAGAAGAGCCACAAGAAGAGGTTTGGTGTGTTCCCGGTTGGAGAGGCAGGTCGAAGTCGGAAGCGAGTGTCGCCCTCCTGAAAGGCCCTTATGTGGTTTTGGTAATTGAGTGACAACCTAGGTGGACTAATTGTGTTTATGTGAGATACACAGGTGATTAGTCCATAGGTACATGTGTGTGAGCAATATATGCCATGAAGGTGAAAATAGCTTGAAGATGTTGCAAAGCTCATACATGTGATGATGAAGGAGCTCATTGCAAATGAGACATGACATTGAGTCATGTGATCAAGGTGGAGAAGATCAAGACATGACTTGGCTTGATGGACCAGTTGCAAGCTTGAAGGGCAAGTTGGAGGCATTGGAGCGATGGACCGCGTGACGGTGAAGCTTAAGCAAAACTTGGCGTCGATGGACGAAAGCAATGGTGAAAAGCAAGTGAAGTCAAGATCAATGAACCAATATGATCACATGATGATATGAAGTGGATCATATCATTGTTGATTGTGTTGGTGCATGTGTTGCATCGATATTAGAGGAGATGGAATGGAATGCGCAAGGCAAAGGTATAACCTAGGACATTTTATTTCACCGGTCATAGGTGTGTAGAGAAGTTTATGACCGGGTTTAGGATAGATGGCCGTACTATCAAGAGGGGCAAACTTATTTGCATATCGGTAATCTAGTGCCACTCGAGTGATCTAACTTTACATCATCGCTAGGATTGAGTGGCGTGGCAAGTTGAGTGGCTAATCCTTTGGAAAATGATTGTGAAAATGCTAACACATACACATTGGGTCATCCACAAGCTCTTCGGATGATCACCAAGCTCCCAATCACAAGAGTAACAAGCACGGACTCTCACTTGACCATGACAAGCCTAATGAGAAGGGTGGATGCACACTTTGCTACTCTTGATCTCACTAATGAGGGCTCTGTTTGGGATTCTCAAATCTCAATCACCTCACTAGGATCTTGCTCTTCTTGGCACTCTCAAGAATGTTTCTCAGTTGTTGAAATGAGCAAAAGTACCCCCACACACGAATGGAGAAAGTATTTATAACATGGGCTAAAAACCGAACCGTTATGTGCCTCTACGGGGTGACCGGATGCTCCGGTCATGTTGACCGGACGCGCCGGTCAGTTCACCCCGAACTCCAGTGTTTATAGTGTGACCGGACGCATCTGGTCATGATTTTCCCTCTCTGGAACCTTACTGGAGTCGACCGGACGCTGGCCCTCAGTGTTCGGTCACTTGACCTCTCAGCGTTCAGTTACTTCCAGACGACTTCACCTTGATCAAATGAACTGACCGGACTCTGCGCCAACGTCTATTCACACCGAAGCCAGCGTCCAGTCACATGACCTCTCAGTGTTCGGTCACACCAGACGAAAACACCTTGGTCAAATGAACTGACCGAACCCTGAGCCAGCGTCCGGTCACACCGGAGCCAGCGTCCGGTCAGTATTTGACCCTTCATTCACTTCCAACTTTCGAACGTACGTGAATGAAGTTTGCTCCAATGGATCTAAGGGCGTTTTAGGAGCTACCTAGTGCTAATATTAGCAAGTGTGCACCATACCTAACCCACTAGACTCACCTAGGTTAAGCTACTCGTCCATACCCCCCTTAATAGTATGGCCAAAGAAAAAATAAAGTCCTAAACTACTCTAAGTGTCTCTTCAACTCTAATCGATACTTAGAACTAGTCCATCCTTAACCTTGTCATTTATCCTTTGAAAACCAAAACGATTTCCATCGTAGGGGAATGACCACCATGATAGCCCAAACGATCTCCATTACCATGACCTAACTTGATTGCCTCTGCAAAACACACGTTAGTCATAGTAATCATGTATTATCATTAATCACCGAAACCCAACAAGGGGCCTAGATGCTTTTACGTGTGTTCATAGGGGTAAGTGTGCGTATGTACTCATGTTGTCGGTACGAAAAGTGATCAACTAGTAAATATTTGTTGTTTTGTTGTATGTTGTGATCGGATGTGGCCTAGCACTCAATGACACAAGGTTTACACTGGTTCAGACAACGTGCCCTATGTTTAGTTTGAGTTGGTCGGTGACTTTATTCCTGAGCCCAGGTGCTCAAAGTTTGCTGTGGGGTTACAAACGAGTGAGAATAAGATGGGGGTATCAGAGGTCCGGTCGTACTCTGGATCGAAGGGCCGAGAGTGACGGGAGCTCCTACATGCGCTAAGTATTGAAACGTATGCTCTATGTAGCTTTAGAGTGTCTAGAGCTAGCAGAGAGTGAGTCAGAATGATCCGTGTGTTATCTATTGTTCATTGAATCGATTATCCTTTTAGGAGAGAGACCATCCCCTTTTATAAATGAAGGGGATGACCTTACAAGTGAGAGAGAGGGAGTGTGTGCTACCTAGTCTTGTTGCCCATGTCATCGGGTATGAGATGGTTTGTCAGCGCCTACAATATTGTTGATGCCTTGATGCATGTGGTTAGTTCCATCGTATTTTTCTGGTATGACAAACGTCGGTGCCTACCATACTGTAGGACAAATGTCGGCGTCCACAACACTGCTCATGGCCTGACATGTCTGGAAGGTTGCAAAGTACCCTTCTGACATAACCTCATAGTACTGTCCTGTAGGTGTGTAGGGTATGGTCTTTGGTAGTGCGGTTGACTTATGCGCCTTACCTTATCTGCTTCACCTGATTTTTTGGGTCCTCACCGAGCGGGTGCCCCCATTCGGTCGTTCCTAGTTGGCTCCGATCGCGCTGGTCAGAGAAGAGCCACAAGAAGAGGTTTGGTGTGTTCCCGGTTGGAGAGGCGGGTCAGAGTCGGAAGCGAGCGTCGCCCTCCTGAAAGGCCCTTATGTAGTTTTGGTAATTGAGTGACAATCTAGGTGGACTAATTGTGTTTATGTGAGATACACAGGTGATTAGTCCACAGGTACATATGTGTGAGCAATATATGCCATGAAGGTGAAAATAGCTTGAAGATGTTGCAAAGCTCATACATGTGATGATGAAGGAGCTCATTGCAAATAAGACATGACATTGAGTCATGTGATCAAGGTGGAGAAGATCAAGACATGACTTGGCTTGATGAATCGGTTGCAAGCTTGAAGGGCAAGTTGGAGGCATTGGAGCGATGGACCGTGTGACGGTGAAGCTTAAGCAAAACTTGGCGCCGATGGACGAAAGCAATGGTGAAAAGCAAGTGAAGTCAAGATCAATGAACCAATATGATCACATGATGATATGAAGTGGATCATATCATTGTTGATCGTGTTGGTGCATGTGTTGCATCGATATTGGAGGAGATGGAATGGAATGCGCAAGGCAAAGGTATAACCTAGGACATTTCATTTCACCGGTCATAGGTGTGTAGAGAAGTTTATGACCGAGTTTAGGATAGATGATCGTACTATCAAGAGGGATAAACTTATTTGCATATCGGTAATCTAGTGCCACTCGAGTGATCTAACTTTATATCATCGCTAGGATTGAGTGGCGTGGCAAGTTGAGTGGCTAATCCTTTGAAAAATGATTGTGAAAATGCTAACACATACACATGATGGTGTATACTTGGTGGTGTTGGCACATTTATAAAGGAGATAAAGTTGGAGTTGATGTGGATCAACTCGGCGATAGAACTGAGGCGAGAAAGGTTTGAAACTCCACCGGCGCCCTATACAGAAAAGACAGGGTTTCGTAGAACTGATCGAACGCTGGCCTTGGTAGGACTGGCGTGTCTGGTCAGTGGTAGCAGTGAGCGTGCGGTCTTGGTCTCATGATCGGACGCTGGCGCGAAGAGTGACCGGACACACAGGGTCTACGTCCGGCCAGTGCTGACGTATGGTGACGTAGGCAACGCTGGAGTTAGGTGCGCGGGCACAGAACTGATCGGACGCTGGTCTACGTCCGATCATGGTGGACCGAACGTGTTCAATCGCAAAACAGAGGCTCGGGGAGCTCTCTGGAAACGACCGGACTTAGGCGCAGCAGCGTCTGGTCATTCACTGTGCAGTGTCCGGTCGCAACTTAACCGTTGAGATCGGGCAGCTCTGGTTGAACGCAGAGCGACATGTGGACGGCGTAGAGCGACCGGACGCTAGGGTCCTGTGTCCGGTCGATCTGACCGGAGCGTCCGGTCGTCCCGAGTTTTACCCAGTGAAGGGGTAACGACTAGTTTAGCCCGTGGAGCTATAAATAGAAGGTGGTCTTAGCCATGGCTGGAGCCGAGCACCTCAGGGTACTTTGTGTCCATGCTTGAGAGTGCTTAGAAATCCTCCATCTCACATATGCTCGATAGTAATCATCCGATTATGTGAGAAAGTGATTCTAGTGCGATTGCATCGTGAGGTTGCATCGAGTGGCACTAGGTGATCGAGTTGCAAGCCGATGGTGCTTGTTACTCTTGGAGGTTACCACCTTCTAGACGGCTTGGTGGTGGTCTCCGTCGAAGCCCACAAGAAGCTTGTGCGGTGCTCTAGAGAAGAGCTTTGTGAGGGGCATTATGCTCGCCCCGTGGAAGTCGCGAAGAGCAACTCTAGTTGAGCGTGTCATTGAGCTACCCTTACTTACGGGTTAGGTTATTGCGGTGCCCGACGTGCGGGCTTGGCGGGTGATGCCAATTAGCCACCGAACCACCAAGTGAGCGGTCAACACAACGGGGACATAGCATGTTGGCAAGCACGTGAACCTTGGGAGAAAATCACCGTGTCAACCTTGTTCTTCCTGTTGGTTTGCAATCCCTTTACATAAGCTTACGATTACTTTTATATACATTGTGCTTGTGTAGTTGCACTTGTAATTAGTTAGCTTGTGTAGCTCACTAGTTATCTTCTTACTTGTGTAGCATAGAAGTAGCTCACTTGCATGGCTAATTTGGTTTGTGTAACCTTGTTCGTCACATTGTTTAGTTTGTATAGCTAAGTATTTACGCTCTCTAATTTGGTATTGTTTGTCTTGGTATTGAGCATTGTTAGTGAGCATTAGGTGGCTTTGTGCTTTTGCTTACTAGCATGCGTAGGAGCTTCTTTGTTGATTGACGTACTAGTGGTATATGTTTGTGTGACTTTGCTTCTAGAATTGGTTAGATGAGCTATAGCTAGCTCGGCACCTTTGTTGCTTCATTAGTATTTTTGGTAGGTGGTAGAGAACATACATAGAGGGGTGTAGTCTTGGCTAGACCGATAATTGTAATTCCGCACTTATTTTGGTTAGCCGACACGATTAATTTTAAAAAGGACTATTCACCCCCTCTAGTCCGCCATCTCGACCCTACACCTCTTTGGCCAGGTCCTACGGTCGGAGAGACGGGTCGGAGTCGGAAGCAAGTGTCGCCCTCCTTGGCCAGGTCCTTCGGTCGGAGAGGCGGGTCGGAGTCAGAGGACTTTTGGTCGAAGACTGGATCACTCTTCCGGCCTATCGTTAGGTATCTGGGCCGGTCCAGGAGTTACGCGTCATCCGCAACGTCGTCTGCTGAGCCGAGCTTTTTACTGAGAAGCAGGTCGATTAGAGACCCCCGGTTTATAAACCCGATACATATAATTCGAAAAAAAAATATGTGTGTCAAATCTGAAACGATTTTGTGTGAAACCACCATGTCAGCTAGTGATTGTGATTCTCGCATCTAAACGGATCTAAAACGTTATCTAATATGGGATGAGGCATGGAGCCATGGAGTACTCCAATAAACGTTGTGTGTTACTCCTTTGGAATGTGAGTGCGTGACCTACCCAACTGAATTAGATTATAACATTACACCAACCGAAACAAAGTTCGAAAAGAAAAAAAAGAAGGAAGAATCATATTACAACAGTGAAAAATTTACTCGTTTTTTATGGCAAAAAGTTTACTCGTCAGTCCTCACTCCTCAGGGCTTTTGATTTTCCCTCCATTAATTATCCTTCCCACTGATTGCTGCACCAACTGTTAAGTGTCAACCACCTAACCGAATGGCGCTACTAATCCTTTTCCTCTTTCTTGTATCAGCCGGTAGCCAAAAAGCATCCGCCCAGCTCCCCCGCCGCTCGCGCTCCGGGGCCGCGCAAAACCCTCGGGTGATGGCGACCGCCGCCGCTACGGCGCCTCACCCGACTCCGCCGACGCCGCTCCAGCAGCAACAGCACCAGCAACACAAGGAACAGCAGCAGAAGGCGCTGTCCGTGAACGCAATCCGCCTGCAGGCGATCGGCGACCGCCTCAAGGCCCACCTGCGCGGCATGAACGTCCCTCCAATGGCCGAGTTCGCCCACCTCATCTACGCGTTTGCCAGGTGCGCCTCCGCACCGCCTCTTGCGATTCCGAGTTTCCTAGGGTTCCCGCCGCTCCCGCGCCCCCCGTCCCTCGCCCCCTTCGAGTCCCCTTTGTGGTTAGGGTTTTATGCCTGCCGCGCTGTTCATCGACGGCCTACTCACATTTCGTGTTTCGCGCATGCAGAGGGATTGACTTCGCGGTCTCAGCTGGTAATATTCCTCAGATGGCCGGTGACATACCCGACATTCTGAGAAAGGTAATGCTGTTTGCTCTCACCTTGTATCAGTCTTTTTTTTTTGGAGAATGGTACCTGATTGATGTATGTATACTTGGTTAAAATAGTGATCTAGTGGTTATGGTAAATTGGTATTTTTTTGCGCTGAGAAGCTAATAGTCCACTATAAGAGATTTTTTGGCCATGGCACTAGGCCCATATCCGCCCCTGAGTAGGATTACCAGGTTTGACCTTGAAGGCTTCAACTCTGTTTGACTCACATTACGGGGGATCGTATAATTTGTTCACAAATTGAGGTTTGGCCGCCAATTGTTCTTTGATGTTGATCTTAAATCTACCATTGTTGGCCAGGTATATGACCTGAGGAGAGAAATGTTTATACAATCATCGCTTATGGTACTAGTGATATCGTGCAAGGTAAAGTTTCGTTCCTTGTCAGTTTTATATGAGATGTCACATAGTTGCTAATTTTTCAACTGGAACCAAATTTTTTATTGGAAAAGAACTGCTACTTTCAACCTAATTTTTCAAAAGTCGTTTTATTTGCTAATCAGAGTTCCCAACATACACATACTTGTAGCGTTTGAAATGAATAATCTGTTCCATAACTGTACATTTTCAGTAACTTATCTATTTTAATCCTGGTGGGCTGGTGGTTGTCAAGTCAACAATGCACCAGCATTCATATCAGCATTCTGTTCCTTGTTTCGGGCCGAAGTTCCTGGAACAAGGAGTGGGGGTTGTTCCATGTCACAGGCTCCTTAGCATGTAAATATATAACTATATCCAAGCTATACAATCTGCTTTTGAGGTTATTGTTCCAGCATAATGTGCAGGTTAATCTACCAACAATGTTAAGGTAGTAATTTACACTGGCTGTTTTGCAGAATGCTTGTTCCAATAATTGGTTTCAACCTGCAGATTCCAGAGACATTTTCAGAATGGCCAATGAGGTGCGCACATAATATTTTTTATTTTTATATTTACTTTTCCATGAGCAGTTTTTCGTCTTTTTGGGCCCATTCTTGTGGTGGGACGGCCTTCAGACAATACCTTGACTATTTGTGTTTTTCCCCTTGGTATGCAGCTCTCTGGCAACTTCTGCACATCCACAGGCCAGGCAGCTAGTGACAGCACTGTGCTTGAAATTATATCACAAATAATGCCAAGGCACGCTATTATACTATGAAATGTCTACATATTAAAAAAATGTATTAATATTTTTTTACTGGGCAAAATATTTTAGTTCAAGTGGCTGTGAACCCTCAATATCTGATTTTTGAAATCCAAAATGTGTGTGCTTAAAAATGAAATGAAAACTTGCCGTTAGCATTGCATATTTTTCCATAATATACACAATTTAGAATAAAAACAAGCCAAGATACAAAACTCAACTAGAGTACAAAATACGATTGCATGCTTTCCTAGGTCATGGATGGACATGTGGATTTCTATCCTTGTTTCAATCCAAAGATATCCCTGATATTTAATACGGTATTTTGATTAAAAAAACTAGAATACTATATTCATGTTTACATAGAGCTGGTGATTACTTCTTTTTTTTGAAACTGCTGAATTTGAATCTGCACCAGTCTCAATAATTTGGTTAAATATGTGAAAGGTTAATTGGAATAACTCTTTGATTAAATCATGTCAGCAACTCAGCAGGTTGAAATCCTGAATCATAGATTAGAGCTATAGCACAAGCTATCTGTTCAAACATGTCCTGTTGTTTATTTATACTTATATTTTATAGGTATTACCCTCGGTTGAAGTTTGAGCGCCTAATCACTTCTATTGAAGCAAAGGTAGTTACTCTTTTAACTTAAAGCTGAATACCTAGTAAAAGTTGATCATTCACTATGTCAGCTTTTATCTAATTTGGAAATCATCATATGCTGTGGCATTCTTGATTAATGATAAAAAATTGTTTTATCTTTGAACACATGATTTTGATATTTTTGTCTACCCTATGTAGGTTGGCTATGATATATTAATGGCTGACTTCTTTATTGAGAGGAACCTATCTCGAGATGAAAAGATTGTAAGTATAGTTGGGGACTCAGGGAACAAATGTTATGGCATGCATATTCAGCAGGCAAAACATTATTGTTAGCTAATGGGCGTTTTCAGCAAGTTACTTCACTGTTATTTTAATTGTTTGTGTACTGATGCTAGTGTTTCAGCTGCTAAATTTTTGTACTTTATTGCCTATTTTTTTATCAAACGTGAATTGAACAAACCACAACTCTATTAGGTCTGTGCACTGTGTTCACATGATAACTTCGTGTAGCATGACGTTCTTTTTTGAACATTTAGTTTCATATGAGACGGTAATTGACACTATTTTCACAGTGCACTCTGCATTGATCTCTTGTAAAGTTACTGCATATTGGAGATCGTAATTTTGGGTGCATAAATGTTTATGTTTGCTATCCACTTGCTTTCCCTGGTAATACGAAAGAAAGCATCTAGCTTGCTTAAATATCTTCTTAATTGAATGCATTACCGATGATATCTGTTTCAAACTATAGAAGCCAGAAGACTGTTGACTACCTGCACTAGTTTGAAAACTACTGGTTGCATAGAGTTTGCCTCTACGCTTACTAATGCAAGGACTATCTATGAGCCGACACTTGTCGTGTCCAAGTATATATTTGTTTTTGTACATTGTACTAATTGCAGTTTGGGGCATACTTGTGACTGAAGTTCAGGACCGTTTATTTAGTTTTTTTTACAGGTAGGTTCTGTAAGTAACTTAACTGATTGTCTTACTTTTTTTTCCCAGAGACTAATTGTCGTACACAAGGAAAATTTAGATGCCTCGTCATGTGTTTCAAGCCCACCACATGTGAGGTTCGTTTCTTTCTCTGCTTTGATGCTCAGCACCTGCTAATGTTAACCCAAGAAATATGAGTGATCCTTTTTTCTGTTCAGCTTTTTGGTCAATGGGAGGGGTGTGGACAGGAGGACTAATGTTTCAATGGTTAGTGCCCCGTTACATTATCCTGGCTTCCATGCCTTCTGTAACCTCTGGTTAAGCTTCGTCTTTTTAATTGGAAAACTCAACTCGTGCATTTCAAACAGGAACCAGGACCCCAGTTCCCTACTGATATCACCAAAATGCTCAAATATGGGGCTAACATTATCCAAGCTGTTGGATACTTTAATGGTATACTTGGTCACCATGTACTTTATAACTATACACCAATCTGCCCATCTGCCCCAATTGTTTATTTACGCCTTTTGGTTTTAATTTTGCAGCTAATTATATCATAGCTGTAGCATTTGTGAACGATTTGACATCCTTCAGTGCTCCAAAACTGGATGACTATGCGCAACCTATCACTGTTTATCCTGCAGGTAGGTGAAATTCATTTCAGTTCTTTCAGTGCAGAGTGCATGTTCAGTATATTTTATGCTATGCGTCTGGTTTCTTGACTGAAACTGAAATATTTTTTTAAATGGCATTTTGTAGTCTCTCGATTGAAATGTACATGTAGATCCATTTAAACTTGTGTTTGATTCTTCATACCCACTGACATTACATTTTTTTTATGTTATTTTCTTTTTTTGGAAATAGACTATCATTTTTACTCCTATAATTATTTAATGCTTGCTACACCTTTTGAGTTCTTTCAGCATCGTCTATCTGCCCCTTTCTTTTTGTTTGACCTTATGTTGTGAATAATTGACTGCTCCGTCCCAAAAAACTTGATGTTTTTGTTTTGTCGTAAGTCTAACTATCTTAAGTTTGATGAAATTTATAGATAAAATTGTCAACATTATGGCACCAAATATATATGCTATTAAAATACATTCCATGACGAAACTAACGATACTTATTTGGTAATATAAACATTAATATTGTATTGTATAAAGCCGGTCAAACTTTAGATAGTTTGCCTCTTAGGACAAAACTGAAACATCAAGCTTTTTTCGATGGAGGTAGTACCCAAGATTGATTGTGATGTTCTGCATGATCATGAGGCATGTAAAAAATGAGCCTGGTGTCTGGAACTGGATTCAGTTTCCCTGTAAAGTGATAGGGGCTGGACTCAGTTTGAAGGTGGACAGTTACTTGTATAGTTTACTTGTTTAAACTGACTATATATTTGGTTTTTGGCATACACTTGACTTTCTGTCTGTTTGTGATATCCTGCAGCTTTTTAGAGACTTGGTTTCTGTCTGTTTGTGATATCCTGCAGCTTTTTAGAGACTTGGTTTTTTTGCCCTACGCAAAATAGACTTGTGTTTTTGCTCTAGTTCTTCCCATGGGCACATGAAATCTGTAAAGTTCAGTTTTGTTGATCCATAAAACTGAAATAACTAGCTTGTATTGAACAATCAGTTTATCTTGTGAGATGCCATGCTTGTAAGCAGATGAACCTATGAAACGACATGGAAAGGTGATACAAAAAAGCCGGATCATCTGCTAACAACCCATAAGACAAGGGGCTTATTTGCATAGTTATTGAAGCTGGATAGGTAATTGATCTGCTCAGGCAGGTTCAACAGTTTTCCTCTCCAACGACCAGTTCTCTTAGTACCAACTACCAAGTATACTTGCCTTGGTGACGTGGTCAGTGTGGTTGCATCGAAGTACCAAAACCCCAATTTTCTGCTGATCGTTTCAGTCGGTTCATGCAAAATCAGATGGCTCTGTGATACTTTGCTTTAAAAAATGGCTTAAGCACAAGATCTATCTGATGACATGAATCGTGCTGAACCTGGCTTCAGTTCTGCTACCAGTCTGTCCAGTTTTAATAACTATGTTTATTTGTTGATAGCATTTCCATACTTTTTTTGGTATCATGTCTTGCTTTCCTGTTCAAAATAATATGTTTTGCTTGCGTGAAATTTTTGTAGTGATAGTAAGAGTTAAACTTTGTGAGTCCTTTTTCTTATTGTAATTCTAATTTCAAGATTAGTAAAAGTTGAAGTTTGGAGTTTTGACATTGCCCGTTCTCCTGTATCTATTGTCTTCATGTAGTGTGGCCATAATTTGAATTGTAAGGAATACGTTTTCCATGATCGATGTATTGTATGACAGTAGTTTATACAGTATATGCATTTTCACTTTGATGACTTTTGAATAATTTCCTTCATTATAGTTATGATGTGTACTGATCTCTTTGTAGATTCTGATGTACTTGAGGGACCATCAAGAGTTTCTCTAAATTGTCCTATAAGGTACTGTGTTGCACTTTTCATGGAATAGGCTTTACTGTACCAATTTTCGAACATTGTATGTTGTGAAGTCTTATGCATATAGGGCCTGTTTGGCAGAGCTCCCAGAGTAGCTTCCAGGCTGAATCCAGCTCTGCCAAACAGGGTGTTACTGAGAAGTGATTCTATGTTGTGAAGTGATTCTCTGAAATGAACTATTGGGCTGGGAGCTGAAAAAAGTAGCTTTTCCTGATTCACTCCACGCACAAAGTCACTGTACGCATAGAGTTTATCCTAGATAATCATAGAGAAACATTTTCAGTTAGAGACTAACTTCTCTCAGAGAATCAACTTCCACAGAGAATCTATGCAGGAGGAGCTCTACCAAACATGCCCTAAACATATATGTAGAGGAACTACTTATGACCGACTAGGTCTAAATGGATTTTTGCTAGAAAGGACAGGGTACCTTTACCTTGAGGATAAATAATCTTTGTTTTAGATGAACAACTAATCTTTCTTAGTGTCTACTTAGTTGGGAATGGAAAAATTCTGCATATGGTTGGTGATGGAAAGAGTGCAAAAGAAATAATCATGTGTTGAACCCATATGATTGCAATGACTATGACTACACTCAGCCTCCAATTTAATACTGGACCATACATTCACAATGTAACAACTTTCTGGCTTTGTCTGTCACTCTCACTCGATAAATTTTAGATAGTTGGGTAACATTTTGAAATTTTGATATCTGCTTGACATATACTAATGGATTTAATATATTTGGTTCTAAAATACTAATGATCTGCCTTTTGATGTCGAACTTAATTTTTCTTTGCCTTCTCTTGTCGCAGTTTTAGGCGCATAAAAACTCCTATCAAAGGGCGTCTTTGCAAGCACTATCAGGTATTTATTTAATCTTGCCTTGTTTATATTGATTCTGTAATTTTTTATTGCAAAATGATAACATAGTTGTATTGTTTAGTGTTTTGATTATGATAATTACATGGAGATGAACTCGAGAAAGCCAAACTGGCGCTGTCCATACTGTAACACCTCTTCAAGCTTCACTGACCTACGTATTGACCAAAAGATGGTGAAGGCAAGTTACATTTTGCGCATATTTTTTCATCTCATTTTTTCTATCTGACCTCCCTTTTCCTTTGAACTCAGATACTAGAAGAGACTGGTGATGATGTCACTGGTGTCCTTGTATTTGCTGATGGATCTTGGAAAGCTGATCCAGCTCAGGATGAAAAATCTGATAGACATAGAGGTGATGCCATTCAGCAGACTGGAGATTCTATAGAAACTGATTCACCTTCTTCAGATGTCATAGATCTGATAAATGGCAATGACGATGGTGATTTGCAAATGGATTGGGTATCGGCTCTAGAAGATACTAAGCCTCTGTTGAATAGTCAAGATTTGTCTGTGTCAGACTATCTTACAGATCTCCCTATGGCAGTCCAGACAGAAGATCTGTATCGAGTGGATGGAAATAATGGGGGAAGCAACATGGCTTTCACTTCTCGTCAAAATTTGTTACTACCACCTACTAGTGGGCTGGGCTCAAGTTCATTTGGTACCTTGGAATCTATTCTACCTCAAAATGTTCTGCGCTCTGTTATCACAGATGCTGTCTCTCCTTCTCTTGAAACCTCTACTTCAACATCTGGCATGCAACATGTTTCACAGGAAACACATTGTGGAACTGTACAGTTGCCGGCACAAGTAGGTCCAGTACATGGATCAGAAGTGAGAAGGCTTCCTATACCTAGAAATCCCAGGAGAGAGCCAGTAGGAGTCCAGGCATTGGCAGTTCCACAACAGAATCCTGGGTCATCAACAAGGTTGCAGCCAAATATCCTCAATTGTCCACCTCCTATCCCGCTATCTAGTCCATCTTCTTCCACTTACCAAACACATCAAGTGACGAATCCAGACAGTGTCATTGCTCCAATGAACAGTGGTAGTGGGCCATTACCAAGGACTCCTAGTGCTGCTGCGTCATTGCACCTACAGTCAACGGCACGGGTAATCATCTTTTCAAGTCACTGTGTTATCATCTGTACTAGCATCAAACATAAGATATTATAACTATTTTCCAGTAGTCACCTTGAAAGTTGCAACCAGTATATTCTGTGATAAGTGGAAAGGCTAAGAGTGCATCCGAGCTAGGATAGTGAAGGTATTTCAAATGCATCATTCCATCTGCATTAGTTGTTAGATACTTGTATTGAAAAAAAAACTAGATCAACCTAGGAGGAACTAGGTGGCATTTTATTAAGAAGAAAATAGGCACCCAAATTTGCCTCGACAAGGACCTGGACTTAAACCTGGGGTGGTCTGGGTATACATCTACTCCCTCAACCAACAGAGCTAGTTCATCTTCCTCTTACTTGTATGTCAGGCCACATTGCAACTAGCTTGAATTGTTTTTTCTTTTTCTTTTTGAGAAAATCTGCATAACACCTGAAATATTAGCATAACAGTAATAATTTACACATAGTATTTTAATGAAATCCCAGAGGAAGCGAATGACAACCCTTGGCCTAATTCAACTGGAAGATAATGATACTAACACAAACTCCTTACTAACTGACCAAAGAAATTGTTGCAGCAGTGGTGGTATGTGGAGTGTTGTATCCCTACAAGACTACAACTACAAGCCTTCCTACAATGACAGTTTTCTTGCATATTCAGAAAAAGGGGGTCAAAGGAACCATAGAAACTGGTAACAACTAATAAGAATCACACACTAGTTTGCTATGTATTGCCGTCAGCATATAATAAGAAGCATTTATGTCTGTTGACTGAGTCCAGCACCAGCAGCCAGTGACAGTCTATGACAGGGCGAAAGGGTCTTTACTATTTTTTTACTATATATCATAGTAGCAACATGCATTGACATAATCATAATTGTTGGCAGGACATTCGCAACACATCGAGCCATCTACCCAGTCGACTTGTTGGTCTGCCTGCGCCACACCTCATGGGTGCACGACCACCACCAGCAATTTCAGGACAGGCTGGAGGAGCGAACGCCTACAGACCTATGCAACAGACTCCGACTCTCGATCAACTGAGGCACACACGGATGAACATGAACCAAACGGCACTGGCTGCCGCAGGCCAAACTACCTCTGCTGCACATGTCCGACCAACCCAAGCAGACATCCAAAGCCATCTCTTTCCCGCGCAGCAAAGCCAGGCACCGAGATCGCAACCAGTGCCACGGTCAGGAAGTCCTTCGCCTCTACAGCGGGCGCCACCACATCTGCAACAGCCTAGTGTACCACCCACTGTTCCAAGCACACCGCAGGCTGGATCTCCACATGGTCTTCCACCAGAGCTCCCTGTGGATGAGAGCTGGCGCCCCTCCGGACAGATGAGAGGGAGTCTGACAGGCAATGCTTACAGTTCTGCGATTCGGCACTATCGGGGCCAGTCTGAGCAGCAGCAGGGCCAGCCTCGGCCTCCCAGCACTTCTGGCGCGCGAAGGCCTCAGTAACTGCCGGGCATTGCGGTGTTGTGTTAATTATCAAGCAGGACTTGGGCAGCTAATTTATCAAGAGATTTTACTTGATTCTTTTGGCTCGTGTTTCGGCACTATGATGATCTAAGTTTGTGTAGGAGTAGTGATAGTGCTTGGCTTATCTACCACGCACCTGTTTGTAACCGGTTCTAGCACACACCTGTTGGTAATCAGCTACTATAGTTGGCAGCGTAGCATACGACCAGTGCTGTAAAGAGAACTATGATGATGTTAAATTAGTAGTATCAGGTAATCAATCACTTTTAGACCTAATTTGGACTGTGGGAATTTTTATCCAATGTTTTTCCTGTGATTGAACCGATTCATGTGCTAGTGAAAATAAGTGAAAATAAACGGTTAACTAGCGCATATGAACTAGTGTATATGCTTTCGTTACTGTGCTGGTGCGACGAAGGAAATGAAGTAACCAGTCAAGTAGTATCCAGTTGTGCTTTCTTTATCAAAGTATATTTCAAAGACAGACTGCGCTATAGTTTTCGTATAGCTTTGTTGTTTGCCTTAAATCTGTCCTTCGCTTCCCATAATTGCCGGAATCGTTTTTAAATTTGCTGTATCGGTTGCCAAGAATTGCCGGAATCGTTTTTAAATTTGCTGTACCGGTTGCCCCGTCTGCGTTCCGATTTGGGGCTCGTTCGGTGAATGATTCCGGCTGATGAAGCTTATACAAATTAGATAACTAATCCAGTCAGGAATCTTTTCAAGGAGAGTCATTCCCTTGGAACCGATCATGCCCTTGTCAGTTTTGCCAGAACGGTGAAGATCAAACTCAGTAATTCGCATGAAAGCTTGCACAGGCAAAGCTGGAGACACAAATAGAGACCAAAAAAAGGCGGAACAAATTTAATTTCACTTGCACAACTAGTTCATAGTGGTTTCCAAAAATGTGCCCGTATCACTTCACTAGCATGTAGACGTAAGGCTGCTGTTTCCGGCTCGTGCGAGTTGTGACGTCAGTCAAATAGGTGCTGGCATCCGCCTGATCCCACCCGCTATATATCGGATCGACGGCCGCCCCGCATGGCCGCAGCGAGACTCCGTTGCGCGGCCGCCATCGCCACCGCCACAGCTGTCCCCGCCGCCGCGGCGCTCCCGCTCCCGCGTCGCCGCCACCCGGCGTTCCCCTTCCTCCGCGTCCCCGCCGCCGTTTGCCTCCGGTTCTCGTCGTACCGGATCCCGGCGCCGAGGAGAGCGGCGGCGGCCATGTCGTCGTTAGCGGCGGCGGCGCAGAGGACGGAGCACGAGGCCGGCGCGTGGTACGCGGTGCCGGGCCTCAGCCTCCGCGACCACCGGTTCGCCGTCCCCCTCGATCACTCCAGTCCCGACCGAGGGGACACCATCACCGTCTTCGCGCGCGAGGTCGTCGCCGGTAGGTCGCGCTTGCCTGCTTCCCCTCCTCACCCGACTGCGATCCACCGTCCGCGCAGTGTTAGTGTTGGGCCTGTAGTTTCTGCTGGATGCATGTGTGGGTGTGTTACGTTGGTCACGTATGTTTCGGTAGAAATTGGAACGATGTGTAGGTGTGTTGTTTGGGAAGTACGGACGTATTTCACTAGATTTGGACATGAATCAAGAATCATGGCAGCGGCTTATCGGTGCTACTGCCTCAGGCCAGCCTGCTTAACTTAATTTTTGGTATATGTTTCTGACAAACTAGGAGCAAATTTGTTTAATTTGGAGAACTTGTCGCCACCAATGAAATTGTGTAAACGATGTCGCAACCTGCAAATGTGAAGGAGAAAAAAAGACTTAGCTTTGGTGAAGTCACTTCATGAAACAATTTACATGCTGTTTGGTTCTCTAAATTGTAACGCAAACTCATTACAGAGGGCATTCATTACCTTTACATATGTTTGCTTCCTACTCTGTAATCGGTTCCATTTCCATTTCCATGCACAGAGCGTAATCAACATCCCAACTGTGTTTACACTGTTATTTGATTCCATTTCCACTCACATTACCACTCATTGAACCAAACAGTACCAATTTAGCTGATGTATCTACTGGTTTAGGCTTGTATGTATGTGAATTTATCCTATCATGTTGGGAGAGCTGGAATCACTACGTGCTTTAGTGCTTCTGTAGTTATTAAAAATATTAATGACCCTCATGTTTGAACTGTTCCAGCTGAGAGCTGGAATCACTACGTGCTTTAGTGCTTCTGTAGTTATTAAAAATATTAATGACCCTCATGTTTGAACTGTTCCAGCTGGGAAAGAAGATGTATCTCTGCCTTATTTGTTGTACCTACAAGGAGGGCCTGGATTTGAGAGCCCCCGTCCCACGGAAGCAGGTGGGTGGTTAAAGAAAGCTTGTGAAGACCACCGCGTTGTGCTGCTAGATCAGGTAAAGAATGCACAGTAGAATTTGTGCACGGTAGAATTTCTTGGGTAGATCCTGAGTTCTCTCCGTCCTTGTTCGTTCTCCCCTTCCCCTTGGATTGTCTTGTGTTGACATCCTTCCTGTTTTCAGCGGGGAACAGGATTGTCCACACCGTTGACTCCATCATCTCTTTCGCAAATTAAATCTTCTGCAAAGCAGGTGGAGTACCTGAAGCATTTCAGGGCGGATAATATAGTTAAGGATGCAGAATTTATTCGTGTACGTCTTGTACCTGATGCCAAGCCTTGGACAGTCCTAGGACAGGTATGCTATCTGACACACACTTAGTAGATCAATGGTATCATCATAAGCTTTTAGGGACATGTATGTATCTATCTCTTCTCTATTAAATATTTCAACAGAAGAAGTATTTGTACTATGGGACAAATGCTCCTCAACTTGATTCTGAACTTCTAATAGTGGAAATAAAAAAAGGGCGTACCCAGTGCAGAGAGCTCCCGCTCTGTGCGGGGTCTGGGGAAGGGTGTTAGTGGCAAGCCTTACCCTCGCTTGTGCAATGCGAGGAGACCACGACTCGAACCCGGGACCTTCCGGTCACAGGCGGTAAGACTCTACCGCTTGCACCAGGCCCGCCCTTCTAATAAGGTTGATGATTTTTCACATACTTACCTTTCATGCCCCCATGTCTTTTCACATACTTAATTGATGTTAACAACTAACAAAAAATCATCAACCTTAATAGTGGAAATAAGGTTGATGATTTTTTGTTAGTAGTTAACATCAATTAAGTATGTGAAAAGACATGGGGGCATGAAAGGTAAGGCTAACTTGTCTGTACTTTGCTCCTCTGTAGATAAAGCCTTAAAAAGACACAGTGTTTAGTTATTGTTCTTCATTCACAAAGTCATGTATTCTTTTGGGGATGTAGCACTCTGCTTATGGCACCATCTACATGTTCTTAATTGCAGAGTTATGGTGGATTTTGTGCTGTTACATATTTGAGTTTTGCTCCAGAAGGCCTGAAATCTGTTCTTTTGACTGGAGGGCTTCCACCACTGGGAGAGCCTTGCACTGCAGATATGGTGTACAGAGCCTGCTTTAAACAGGTTCAACAGCAAAACGAGAAGTACTATAAGAGGTATCCCCAAGATATACAAGTCGTTCATGAGGTTGTAAGATACTTAAGTGAATCTGAAGGGGGAGGGGTAAGTCATTTTAACAGTCAATATATCTGTGATGTTGGAAACTTGTTCTTATGCAGCACTCCTTTTGCAGGTTCTTCTTCCATCTGGTGGCCGGTTAACCCCTAAGATGCTGCAGTGTCTTGGATTGTCAGGTCTGGGTTCTGGTGGTGGATTTGAAAGGCTGCATTATCTGTAAGAAATACGGTTGATCTTCTCATTCACGATTCGAGGGAAGAACACAATCTATCTGATCTGCACCATTTCTTGCTATTTTGTCCAGTGCAGGCTTGAGAGGGTGTGGGATCCTGTACTTGTCGCTGGAGCTAAAAAGAGCATTAGCTATTACTTCTTAAAAGAGGTGAAATCTCTATTACTCTTAATGTTGTACAGTGTTTACATTTTAATATTTACAATGCTGATAACCTAACATTATATTCTCTAGTTTGAAATGTGGTTAGGTTTTGATCAAAATCCTCTATATGCCCTCCTGCATGAGTCTATCTACTGTGAGGTAACTTGTGAACCTTAGACTAGTACTTACTATGTCATGGTACGACAACACTCCTGAAGTCTTATTTTGTTTATGGTCATGGATTCAGGGCTCTTCATCAAAATGGTCTGCTGAAAAGATTCATGGTGAATATGGAAGTTTGTTTGATCCTATTAAAGCTACAGAAGAAGGCCATGCTGTGTATTTTACTGGAGAGGTACTTGTTTAGACATCCTGCTGAACCCTTGGGTAAAATCAAGTTAAAAAGGAGCTTGTGCAATGTCAATAACCTGCCATGTGTTATTCTTTCATCTTGAGACAAACTATAAGCAGAAGCTGTCAGCCATCTGACTACATTTTTTTTACATACGCTTCCCTAAAATTCTCTATATTACCTGCATTCAATTTTTATTGCGCAGATGGTGTTTCCTTGCTTGTTTGATGAGATCCCTGCTCTACGAGACCTAAAGGATGCTGCCCATTTGTTGGCTGAGAAGGAAGACTGGCCTCCACTATATGATGTCAGCGTGTTGAACAACAATAAGGTACCTTCTTCTTTGTAACAATAAAAGAAGTTGACATAATATACATGATCATATTACTTAAAGTCCAGAAAAAAAAAACAATTCAATATTTCCAGCTGACTCCGTGACTTGGGCTCTTAGTGGGTTTCAACTTTAGTCTATCCCAACTTGCTTGGGACTGAAAGACTATGTTGTTGTTGTTGTATTTCCAGCTGACTCCGGTCTGGATTGCAGCTTGTTAAGCACTTGGAATCCTTTCTAAGCAACTTTAGCATCTGAATTCCCATGAAGGGTGCGGAGTCTCCAGACGAGTCTAGCGTACTATTAAGAATTTCAGTTGCATATGCTGTTGCCTGTTATACACGTTTTATATAATTTTAGAAAATTAGTGGGTGTGGGGTGTTGGGTATGCTTATTAGTTTGTTCATCGCAATGGCATCCTGCAGGTTCCGGTCGCAGCCGCGGTATACTACGAGGACATGTACGTTAACTTCAACATCGCCAAGGAGACCGCCTCCCAGATAGCGGGGATCCGGCTCTGGGTGACCAACGAGTACATGCACTCAGGCATCCGCGACGGCGGCTCGCATGTCTTCGAGCATCTCATGGCTCTTCTGAAC
This sequence comes from Miscanthus floridulus, assembly GCF_019320115.1. Taxonomy (NCBI): domain Eukaryota; kingdom Viridiplantae; phylum Streptophyta; class Magnoliopsida; order Poales; family Poaceae; genus Miscanthus; species Miscanthus floridulus. The sequence continues at coordinate 26,227,664 of NC_089597.1, read as the reverse complement.
GGCAAGAAGCCTTTGTTTTAGCTGTTTTTTCAAACCCTACTATGTAGGTTCGAGAATCAGTTGAGCTGAATTTACTATGATTGAAATGAGCAAATAATGAGGTCCTTTTGATTTCTTGTAAATTAAAGTGAACAAATGAATAATGTTTATGACATCCCTTGTAAACATTTCACGAATATAATGTTTAACATTTTGAAATTGGTCTGCTCGCCAGACACGTTTTGACTTCTGAGCAGTAATATGAAATGTTCATAAACATTTGTGTCCAAAGTCCAAACAGATCCAAAAGTCAGAGGCGCCATTGTGCCAAGAGCACTTTGTATCAAACAGGTTTGCTTCTTTTTTAACAATACAAAATTTTCTTTACAATAAGCCTAAGCCTCATTTGTACCTGCCAAGCTCATGCTGAGCCTCCCTGCCTCCTAAGTGCTCATGGATCTACAGAGAAGCTCAAATCCCCTTCACATATCCCAAGGAGATGGCAAACAATTAGCTCTAGCTTCTCCCCTAGATATTAGCTCTTAGCGATTTTTGTGGCTACTACTATGTGTGGTGAAGAACAAAATTGTGAAGCAACCGCCCTGTTTGTTTGGGCTTGTTTGGCTGATAAGTCATGGTTGAAAGTACTGTTAGCTTATTTGGTGTGTGAGAAAAATACTGTTCATTGGCTGAAAAAGTACGGCTTATAAGTCAATCAAGCCCAAACGAATAGGGCGAACAACAGTAGATGCTACAAACTGCTGAATCTGGGCAGACACGCAGCTTCCCATGTGTCCACAGAAGTGACGAGTCAGCTCTGTCTTAAGTTCTGCCTCTAGTTGCTGAGTTAAAATGTGTCTTGGTGATTCACCAGGAATTTCCGGCTACTAAAATTCTGTCATGCTGCGCAGATGGAGCGGTTCCTGGTAATCCATCATGGCTAATTCTGTCATGCTGCGCAGATGGAGCGCTTCCTGGTTATCCATCATGGCTGGAGGCCTGAAACTTAGATCTGCTGAAACCTCTATTCAGCACCCCACCAATGCCGCATTATACCATACTTGTTAGCCGACTAGCACTAGCCACCGACCCTTTCCTTCGTCGGCGGCGTTTTTGTTGCACTCTACAACTAAGATACAGCATAAGGCCTGCATGTTGGAGAAAGGAATAAGGAAAGGAATAACACAGCATGTATTCATAACTTAGTCAATTAGTGTTTGTTACTGACAAGCAGTGGCAGCGAAGCAAGGTACCATCCATTGGCTTGCCATTAACATTCCTATGTCAACCTGCAAAACAAAAATCAGCATATTCCAGCACTGTCCAGTGGATAAATTGCCAGTAACTGCTTCCCTCTTAAGAAAAGCTAGTTTATCGAATTCTGTTCACTAATATAAGCTCAAACTGGCCTCTTAAGTTACGATCATTCTTTCAGTAATATAAGCAAGTCAATTATTTTTCATGTATTGTAATTCAGTTAAAGAAGTCAAAGTTCAAGATGCAAACCTCCTCATGACCAATAAATCCAAAATAATCTCTTTTATCATCAAATTTAGCAGCATCTGGTGTCGAAAGATTTCTTTGAAGCCTTTCGACTTTATCTTGTCTACTGTCAGTAGTTTGTATTGTTACATTGGGAGAACTAGAACTTTCATGCATCTGGTACTCTGGAAGCTTTCTTGACGTGCCTGTTGGTTGGACACCATAACCTTTCGTTCCCCAAACCTCAAACCGGGAATCTTGGTGGCAGATCAATTCCTTGCCAACAACTGTTGAGTATGTTGAAAAGTTTACATCCATTCTACGTGACGGCTGATGGATATTCTCAAAAACTGGAAACTTTAACTGTGCTGCCTCTGAGAAAAGGACATGATCTTTCACTCTGTTGCCAGTGAACTCCAATATTTTTCTCAAAAGCCAATAGCAGTTTGTTACCATGTGACTACTGTCAAGACAATTTGAATCACCATAGATTGCAATCCTCCCTTCTCCTGCTTCCATCACTCCAAGAATTGAGGAGAGCTACAAGAGAGAGAAACCAATAAGCCTTACATATTAATACATACAGCAATACAGCAATATAATATATTTATATAATAATGTAAAACAGTACCATCAGACAAGATTATTGAGTCATACAATGTGATCAAAACATGTTTAAGCCACTAGAAGAATTGAACACCGAATGGCTAACAGTGCTCGTTAGAATTCAGTCTATTTTGAAGGGATATATATTTATTATCAGTTCTCATCACTAAAAATATTAGCTCTAATGGGTGTTCCATTTCCATACTTTCAAATTTAAATTGTACAAACTAACTGAGTACTTTCATTAGGACAAAAGCTTACATTACAATTTTCTTTTAAAATTTTGGAATAATACATTTTAGTAAACTGATATGTTGAGTAATCTAAACAACCGGACTTTTTATTTAGCCAACAGAGAGTAAAAAAAAAAACCAAGTTAGCACAGATCTTCATAATTTAGTTTAGAACCTTGCACCCGCAGATATAGAGATGGTCTCATAAGTACTGAACTAAAAGGCCATATCCACTAACCTTGCTTTTCCCCTGGGTGCTTTCTGTATCCAGTGTTCCTATGTGATCTTGCACCATCTTTGAGTTTTCCTGGAGCTCGAAGCTATGCAAGAAACCTCCCGCTGGAAATTGCACTATATCAGTTCCAGAAGCATAGTGGGTCTGCTCACCATTGATTGAGAAGTCACCAGTAAGTATTTTGTCCCCCAAAGCAATGCCAAATGGTGCCAGAAGTTCATTAATTGCAGGAATATTTGCACCCCCAGTAATTGGAGTCCACCAACTTCGGGTATTCTCATCAAAGAATGTCATCTTAACCATTGTATCAACATGGTACCACTCAGCAAAAACAGCAATACCAAGTCCCTTGTGTATAACATCATCCCTAAGTTTCAGAATCTCTTCATCAAAGTATTCGTCCTCAAGATCAACCATAAGCAATGTCCCATAATTGCTAGCATCAAAGCAAGTAAGTGGTGATCCAAGTGTCTCAATATAGTACCCTGCATCTCTTAACATGTTGAACAGAATGTGAAAGTTCGTGTGCAAGTGGTCACCATGCCAGTCAAGGATATCATTATGAACATTAAGGGAATCCCTTGGAACATATCCCGAGGGATACTTAATATTATGATATTGGTCCCACAATATCCTTTTTGACCTAACAGGTGTTGGAACTACCTTGATCTTCAAGTGAAGAACACATGTACTACTCCATGGGCTGCTTTCTCCATGAGCTGCTGGGGTATAAATAGTCAGAGTAACATTGCCACTAATTATGCCTGAAAACTGAGAACCCTCATCTTTAACTTGCAAATGTAGAGCAAGATATCCCGTCCAGGGCCAGATGACATCTGAGTAGGTGAAGTGAACACTAAGAAGATTGCCAATATCCTCAGAAGGTTGCCATAAAGGTTGATCCTTTACATAACCAATCACCCCCATCCCGTTCAGAATTGTAGCATTGAAGATTACTGGCATAGCTCCAGCATACATAGGTTGACGACAAAAAGGCCAGAAATATGGACAGTCAGTGAAGTCAAGCATAGTAGGAAATATGCTTGCACGTGGTTGGTAATTTTTCAAGATTTCATATGACTGCCAGCTGGAAACAAATGGTACAATAAGTGAGTATGATGTTGAGCAATGCAAGGGAATAAGATTAAGATAAATCTGAAAGCACTAATCGGAAGTTCTTGCGCGGCAGCTGCTGCTGCGGCAACCACTCCTGCAGTTACCGTTCTTCGCAGAAGAAAACAAGCAGCGGCAGCTGCAGAAGCACAGCTAAGCAGGCCGGAAATATCCAACAACAGGAAACAGACCTTGCAATTGCTGATTTTGTAATTTAAGAAAAAGGTATCCAAAAAGGGGATAAGGAACTCACAGATCAAGCTTGCCAGCACCTTGTTCATACATGTTCGGACCTGAAAGTTTAGAAGCACCCTCAACAAGGGCCTGTTTCATAGCAGCAGGGTTGAGGATCAATTTCCGCTTGTCTTCAGGTATAACACTAACAAGCAAGCATACTACACCAGCAACCACCGGGCTTGCTACACTGGTGCCTGAAAGGGTCTTACAGCCTGTGCTGATCTTCGATCCAATTATATCTCGACTATATGCAACAACATCAGGTTTCACACGACCATAACTGCAGAATAGAATACATAGTTCTGAGAATGATATTTTTTCAATGAGTGACATGAAGCGTGCGTAAAAGACAATGGTTACTCTGAAAGGTCAAACTTTTTACCAGTATACAATATGTATTCACCTTTGCATTGTAAAGTTAATTAGTACTCCAATTTTTCCAATAATAACACAAGCTTGTTAACGCTATGTCTACAAGTTGGAAGCAAAGAAACAGCTTCTCGTCATGCACCAGAAAAACTCACAATTAAATTCTTATGAAGCAAAATTCTCATAAAAAACCATGCACAAATTGAAGTAATTGCTGAATAGTGCTTCATCAATTCCACTATTCCCATGAAGTATCATAAGATAAAAGCAACGGAGCATAGCCACAGAAGACAATATTAAGATGTCATATGCTACTTCAAGCATGAGAAATAGCGCAGGACCATCTTATGTGCTAATGTGCAGACTACAGATAGTCATGTTTGGTAAGAATGAACCTGAAAAGTACCTCTTATATGTGGGAGGATACCATCATACATAACTTAAAAACACCCAATTAAATTTTGAAGAAGACTATATGCATGGGACCGTACACAATCATGATACCAGTTTCATATGCTTTGCACATTGATGAGACATGTGAGTAGCGGTCATGAAAGCTAATTCTTTTTTCAATAAAAGTCCAATCGCCATTGCCTTTACAGAAATGATGAAACCAGACCAAGATAAAATTAAAAAAAGAAACAGCAGTGAGATACTAAGAAACTGTACCACCAAGATAGAAAATGTACCCATGAGGAAGCTCCCACGTAGTCATGCCTCTTGAGGAAAATGAAGCTATATGGTTATTGTAATCAATACCACCAACACCAATAACATCGCTTTGATCAGCTGGGTTGTTTAATGTGCCATAAAGAGGCCCATCATTTCCAATAGCTGATACCATAATAATGTTGTTTGCTGTGAGCTCCCAGACCTACAGAACCAGTCCATAATAAAAATTTCAAGTTTCACTAGAGATCCTGTTTAAAATGCTGTTAACAAAAGGGATTTTTTTTTCACTCATTAAGCAGCAGATGTGATATAGCAATAGTTTTTATGTTCGTTTTACAGGGCCCCCTTTTTGCGCTCAATGGCAGAAAATCTGGATAGCAAGGAAAATTCATAAAAACTACAAATACAAAACCAAAATAAATGTCCATCATATTTTATAAAAAGGGCTATCAGAACAATCAGGTGGCTACAAAAACAGTTGAGATGTGTGAAAGCATAATGAAAAATAGTAAAATCATCACCAGGCTGTACCTTTTCCACAAAGGGGAGATCCAGGTAATCAGGTCCACCAATGCTCAAGTTCAAAACATCCATACCGGTAGCTATTGCGTAGTTAAATGCATCCAAGAACCATGATGTGTAGGATATCTGCACTGAGAACAAGACGAAATTCTCAAAATCTTACCAGTATGTACTCCAATGGACAGGTATTATGTACATTTGTCAAAAAATTAGTACGTCCATGATACTATAAGTTCACTATAATTCATAAAAAAACATGTTAGAGTTGGAATTCCTTTTCTTTTGTGACGGAAGTTGCTGAAAGTTGTGTTTTGGAGACCTTCTAGATATCAAGTGTCACTTTATGAGAAGGTAGTAGGATTCGACAATACCAAAAGTTGCATATTCAGCCAAATCCAGTACCTGAGCATCTGTGAAGACTCGAAAAGCATATATCTCGGTATCAGGTGCGAATCCAGGGCATTCTGCATCTTGGCCAGCAATAACTCCTGCTACAAATGTTCCATGCCCAAGGTTATCATTTAGTGTGTCTTCATTTGTCCAATTTGTGCGCTCCTACAAAATTAGCCTCTTAAGTAATGTTTTTCACCTTGCTTCAAAAGAAGAAGAACCCTGGGGGATGCAATTTCAAAAACCAATATGAGATTAAGATTTTCTGCAATATCGTCTAATCTGGCAGAAAGTTCTGGTTCTATTTTCCATGAGGGAATTATATATGGTCTGTTTGCTCCTACAGTTCCAATACATGAATATTTGACATGAATCAATGCAACAGATAAAGTGCTAATATGGTAAGAAAAATGGAAGGAAACGACACCAAACAGTGGTATGATATTACACATGTTATCCAGGCCCTGTTTGGCACAACTTAAACTCATTATAACAGTATAAACTGGCTTATGGACAGCAGCTGTGAAAAGCAGGTTTCTGAAGAAGCTACGAGCCTAAAAGGCTATAAAAGCTATACGTTTGGCAGCCTAGCTTTCTCCAGCTTTTTAATGGGTCCTCTCTTGTGGGACCCAGCCACCCAGGTGTCATTGAGAGCTCAGCCTCATTTGTCCCTCTCAGCCAATTGGAGCGGTGGTTGCCGGCGGTCGCATTGCACCACCCTGGATAAGTCGTCAGCTCCCAAGAGCTCGGCCAAGTAGGAATTGGATCGTGGCCACAGAATCGGCTCCGACGTCTGGGTTTGAGCAGACTCGAGTTGTGATTGGGGAGGAGCACACACATAGAGCCATAGAAGGAGCGGGGCCCGACGGAGTAGAAGTGAGAGGGGAAGCTTCTCAGCAGTGGAATGACTCCGTGGGGTCTGAGAGCTTGGGCTGTGGAGGGGCCTCGGGAAAGCAAATCTCGCTAGAGAAGTGGCCTCAGGCGAAACAAATCTCAATAACGGGTGGCGTAGGCATCAAGGGAGTGGGCAGCGAATCTTGATTCCAGCTCGGGCAGCAGTGAAGGATCTCATCGAGAGTCAAGACCAGACCAGCAGCATGAAAATAAGTGGTGCCAAACAGGGCCTCAAGAGTCAAGACCAGACCAGCAGCATGCACTTACTTCAAGGTCTGTTTCATTGCCTTCCAAATTCATGCCGTTTGAACTTCTTATGCTGGTATGTTAAGATCATTGTTGATGAAAACAAATGGAACAATGTACCTTAATATTGCGAAAGTGTGGATGATCGGCCCGAATACCAGTGTCAAAAATGGCCATTTTGACTTTCTTGCCAGTGAAGCCTCTTCTCCATAATCGTTCAGCTCCAAAAAGTGATGTAACTTGTGATTTCTGTCAAATGACACATTATATAATATTAAAACATGAAAACATAGGTCCATGTCAACTGACAAATTATGGACAGTTGACAGTGGAGATTTATCAGATCTATCAATCAAACATTGTATTGAAGAATCCATATGCATAAATCATATATGATCAATCGAGTTTGGTTATCAATATTGTGACTATATATCCTTTGATCATATACATGAAATTATGAAAATTACAATTATAGTCAAGAAGCTCGGTCAAATGAATATTGTCAACTGTCAGATTACCATAAAACTACCATTAAATATTTAAATTACAATGGGTAACTGAACTTCACCTCAACAAGCTGATATCAGAAAAGTAGCAATCCCCAAAATGGACTGAACAATTAAAACTTTAAAAGATAGGTGCTCATTATTTTGTGTCTTTCATGATGGATTGTCCTAATTTGCAGTTTGCAAGAAATGCTTGAAAGAGCATTGTAGTGATTAAACTGATATTTGACACAAAGACAATATGTCTTCAACATGAACCTGACAATCTGATCTGATGAATATAAATTTTCCATTTCCAAAGATAATGCCAAAAAAAAGGTAAAATATTGAGCTTCTAAGTATAAAGCATTCAACAGTCTAATCCAAAACTTTGCATGATAGCAGCTAGCTTTATACTTATCCATATGGTGCTGGTAGCTTTCAATGTATCACAATCAACTACTTATAACATTGATGAACCGGGTTGCATCTCAGTGCCATACAGCTATGCTATTTCAGAAATGTCCTAATTACAGAGCTGATTATACACTTACACTCATTTCAGACTCTAGACTACAATCTGAGACCATATCCGTAAACAAGTAACAAGAAGCTATATGGAATACCTCCATTCTTCTAATACCAAAGTTATGAAGTTGCCAACACTTGATTATCAAACACATAAAAAAACATCATTTCGATTAACATGTCCAATGCTTTTCACTGACAGACGAAACGATTATTCATTTGGCGTTCAAAGCCATAATAATACAAAGACATACTCAACACAAAGAAACAATCTTGCATCGATCTTTGTTGTTTGTAACATGAGCAGAGGTGTTGTACCTGCAAAAGAAGCCTCCGCCCCCAAGTAGCAGAAGACGAATTGCCCGCCTCTCCCTCTCCGCCACTCTCCTCCTCCCCCTCGAACGACATGGCGGTGAACAGCTTCCCCCGCCGGGGCGGCCGCGGCCGATCCGCCGCGGCCGCGGCCGCCGCCGACAGGGGGGAGCGCGAGTAGGTGGCGTCGGCGTGCACGTCCCGCACGCGGCCGAGCGCCCGCACCGCCGCGACGACGGCCTCGCGGTGCGCGTCGCGGATCTCGAGCACCGCGAAGTCGGTGGGGAACGCGGCAGCGGGGTTCCGCCGCTCCACCCACCGCCACGCCGCCGCGGGGGCGGCGGCGCCACCACGGAGCCCCGCGTCCAGGTACTCCCGGTGCTCCTCCGCGCGGCGGTACTCCAGGAACCGCACCACGTGCCTGGACGCGGGCGCCGTTTCTTCCCCCTCGCCGCCCACGCGGCTGCTGCGGTTGGGGGAGCCGGAGGGCAGGGGCAGGATGCGGAGCGCGAGGAGGAGCAGTGGGAGCAAGGCCGCGTACGCTAGCCGCTTCTCCATCACGGGAAGCGGCGGCGAGATGGACGGACGGATAGCCGCCGGAGATCGGCGGGCGGCTGGTCGCCGGCAACGCGTGGGTGCGGGCAGGGGAGGCGACAGTCACGAGACGCAATTAATTACTGCAATCGCCAACGACTCCTAAATTGCTGCGCCGGAGACGTTTACCACTGGTACTAATAAAAGTAATTATTCAGTGGGCTTCATTCGTCCTCCAATTCTGACTTGATCGTTGGATTTGTGAAAGCCCAGGCCCATGATGACCGACTGAGGGAAGCTGGGAACAGAGAGGATGCGGATTGGGCCCATGAAGAAATATAGCGCGAGACGAGCCCAGCACCAAGTAACAACTCGTCATGAGGCGGTGCGGGACTGCGGGAGGTCGGAGCTGGTTGTTCCGTTTAGTGCCACCTCGGAAGGGGAGAGACCGAGAGGCCCGGGGAGGCGGCTATAAGAGGTGGGGGTGGGCGACCGGTGGAAACCATCTTTGCGCTTGGGGCAATGACGCAGCTTATGAGGTCATACCGAGGCGCGTCAATTGCTGGTTGAAAACTATTTCCAAACCCCCTCTTTGGCCCTCTGGGCCACTGAGAATTTCTGGAAGGGCTCCTTCTCTTCGGAGAGGGGAAAGCCCTACAAATCAAGATTGGAACATTTTATTTTTCTGTATCTCAACAGGGTATTGGAAGTTCTGCGCAAACGGATGCTGTAGTTTGCAGATATGTATTTGTTCTCAGGATTTGAGCTCCATCAACTGCGTTACTACTTATTGTTGATGATGAACAATAAGCACTCATGGTTTGCTTATTCTTTTTTGGTTTTGTCAATAAATCGCGCCGCAAGGAGATGTTCTACCGTCAACTTATTCTGCTCATCTATCTTGACCTGGGAGTCCCATTGTTGTTTTTTGAGATAACAACAATTAAACATAGAGCACCACAATCATTTTTAGCAAGAGAGGACTTGAAAGGTAATGAAAGTACCGTTGACAGATTTGTTATGTGAGGAAATATTGTTCGTTGCTAAAAAAAAGTACGGCTTATAAGCCAAGCGAACAGGTCGCATGCCATCATTTTGCTAATATGTATGAAACGCATTTCGGCGAAATCTTGTGTTAGACTTTAGACAAATGGGACAATGATGTTGGGATGAACATAAGCGATTCGATCTAGATCTGAATCTTAACCCCATTTGAGGCTTTGACTTGCGTCCGTCTGAAGCTGAAGTGCTGACCTCCTCGCGCGTCCCTCTAATCTAATCACATGCAGATGCCCCTCCGTCACTCTCCTTAAACTGATTATTACGCGGTCGCCGTCGCCGTCGGCCACCGCCAGCCCATGTGCCCTCCCTCCCCCGTCGCGGCAGACACGTCCTCCGCACGGGGCCCGCCGCCCGCCCTATAATCAACTGACACCAGGCCCCGCCGTCCGCTAGGCCCACCCGTCATCCTCTGCGTTGCAGCTCCCCAGTTGCCCACCTCGTGCTCGCCTGGAGCCTGCTCGGGGAGTCGCGGCGCACGCCTCCCGTCCGCCTTGCCGTTTGAACACTCGAGCTCGAGATCCATTTACGGCATCGCATCGCGCACTCGTGCCCCGCGACTCCTTCGATCCCCTCGTGGCGGTGGCACGTCGGGCGGGCTCTTGCTGCTAGAGCTAGATCTCGGAGGAGCGGAAGGGAGATAGCCAGCCAGGGAGGGAAGGGAAGGGAGGCCGCGGCGCCGCGCATTCCGTCGAGCACGATGAGGGCGCGGCGGGTTGGGGCGCTTCTGCTGCTCGCAGTCCTAGCGCTCGCCGCGTCGGCGGCGCGACTGGACCTGGACGACGACGACGACTCGGGCGTGCTGGACGAGCTGCTGGCCATCGACGAGGAGGCGGAGCGGGGCGGGCTGGACGCCGACGGCGGGGGCGCCGCAGAGGCGGTGCGGCGGGCGCAGTCGATGGTGCTGGCGCTCGACAACGACAACGCGCGCCGCGCCGTGGAGGACCACGCGGAGCTGCTGCTGCTCGGGTACGCGCCGTGGTGCGAGCGCAGCGCGCAGCTCATGCCGCGGTTCGCCGAGGCCGCCGCCGCGCTGCGCGCCATGGGCAGCGCCGTCGCCTTCGCGAAGCTCGACGGGGAGCGCTACCCGAAGGCGGCCGCCGCCGTCGGGGTCAGGGGCTTCCCCACCGTGCTCCTCTTCGTCAATGGCACCGAGCACGCCTACCAAGGCCTCCACACCAAGTGAAGACGCTGCTTTGCTCTCTCTCTTGTCTCTTTTCGTTATATTATTTTACCAATTTATCGTTTGCTGGAGTGTCCTTTCACGTGTCTGACCAATTGACTGGGAATTATCTGTATCTCATGTTGATAGGGACGCCATAGTTACTTGGGTTAGAAAGAAGACTGGTGTGCCAGTCATTAGGCTTCAGTCTAAGGATTCGGCTGAGGAGTTCCTCAAAAAGGACCAGACCTTTGTTATTGGTCTATTCAAGAATTTTGAGGTACTAATGTAATATGAAACGCTGGATGTGAATAAATGTGTCATTTTTCAAATTTTAGTTCGCTCGAAATGTAAAAACTTGTGAAATAAACTTTATCATCTGTTCAATTTGTGTTCACCATATCCATATTTTGGCAGGGAGCAGAACATGAAGAATTTGTGAAGACAGCAACCACAGACAATGAAGTACAGTTTGTAGAAACCAGTGATACAAGTGTTGCCAAAGTTCTTTTTCCTGGTATTACATCCGAGGAGAAATTTGTGGGCCTTGTTAAAAGCGAGCCAGAGAGGTTTGAAAAGTTTGGTAAGTATTCTGTACATATATTTGGATGTATTTTATGTTCCTTCGGCATTCTTGTGCTCCTTGAGTAAAATTTTCAACGTGTTATAATGACATCTGCCTTCCTAGCTAATTCCGACAGTAACAATTTATCTTGCTCTTTTAGGGTAAAGTACCTAAGCACTCGTTAAGTATTTATGGATTTTCCATATGTTCTTGTTTAATTTACGAGACATAAAGCTTACTGGAGAAAAAGACACTGCATACTGAAACAAATATGCGGGGTTAAATTGCAATTCTTGTTCTATATGCAGTAACTCATACAGTGGGATTTTGCAGATGGAGAGTTTGAAGAAAAGGCAATTTTGCGGTTTGTGGATCTCAACAAGTTTCCCCTAATTACTGTTTTCACTGAGCTCAATTCGGGTAAAGTATATTCAAGCCCTATTAAACTACAGGTTGGCACTCTCTGCCTTTTCTCTACTTTGCTTATCAATCACATGTTTAGGATCCCAGGTGTGCCCAAATTTACTGAAAGGGCACCAGTTATTTATGTTTCTTTCAACTGCAATAAATCATTAAGTGTATAGTGACCAAAAGAAAATTATATAGTTGACTTTTAATCCTTATGAAAGGACAGTTGGATTTACTCTCTCGCAAATTTGTTCTAGGTCTTCACCTTTTCAGAGGCTTATGATTTCGAAGATCTTGAATCTATGGTTGAAGAAATAGCCAGAGCATTCAAGACAAAGGTGCCAACAGATCGATGCTTTTATTTTGTTTCTGACCATGATCACATCACCTGAATGGCTATTTTGGTTAAACATGTTTTTCCCACTGTGTTGCAGATAATGTTTATATATGTGGACACTGCTGAAGAAAACCTTGCAAAACCATTCCTCACTCTTTATGGCCTTGAATCAGAAAAAAAGCCTACTGTAAGTCTCATGTTGGACTCATAATTAATCTGTATATCCCTTTGGTCGTAAATGCATGAGGGCACATGTGTACTATTGCTGATGTCTTATGACTTATGAGTGGATATGGGTGGAGTCCGATTGGTTACTGACTCGGATAATTGATTCCTTTAAGGTAGTGGGCGATAATAATAGCAGTTACTACTCTGGAGACATGAGCTGACAATTGTCAAATCTTTTTCTATGTTGTTTAATTCCATAGATTTTTTATTTACTAAAATTAGAAAGTTCACCAGGTTACAGCATTTGATACAAGCAATGGAGCCAAGTATCTGATGGAGGCAGATATCAATGCAAAGAACCTAAGGGTATTGAGATTTTTATTTTATATTATGTTGATTACCTGACCACTCGAGGCAGTTACTTGACCGTATTGTGTTGCTGGAGAACAGGAGTTCTGCTTAAGTCTTCTGGATGGCACACTGCCGCCGTACCACAAATCAGAACCAGTTCCTCAAGAGGTAAGCTTTATTTATTTGCTTAAATCTTTTAAGGTGTATGTCGTACTGAGATTGAATTCCTGAAGCATTCTAACTTTGAAATAATCACAGGTTAAGGCTTTATAAGGGTACATCATTGTAACTTAGTATTTCTGAAATATGTAGTTCAACATTTCTCAGTAACAATCTCCTCTTGACATTTCATAAGAATGTTTAAAATTGGAAAACAACATCCAATGGGGGTTCCCGGGCGTGGGGTGTGTGAAAACCAACTTACATGGTCTTTATGTTGGTACTGAGCTGTCGTTTTGAAATGTTTTGGGTATTTTCCTTTTGTGAAATTTGTTTAACCACTAAGCAGTATGTTTGACCCTACATTGTGCAGAAGGGACTTGTTGAAAAGGTTGTTGGTCGTACATTTGATTCTTCTGTGCTCGAAAGTCATCAAAACGTCTTCCTTGAGGTATATGGCGTTTTTTATTTGTTATATCTCTTCTCATTTTCAATGTACATATTACATAATTTGTTCTTTAAATGATCTTACAATCCTTTTTTAAATGAAAGGTTCATACACCTTGGTGTGTTGACTGTGAAGCGATAAGTAAAAATGTTGAGAAGTTGGCCAAGCATTTTAATGGTTTGGACAATCTTAAATTTGCACGCATAGATTCTTCTGTGAATGAACATCCCAAATTGAAGGTGAGTCAATCTTTGCATTATCATCCAGGAAAAGGCATGGAATTATCAATAACTGACACTTTCTCTATCATGTTCATGCATCACAAGATGCCGACTTGCAGTGCAATTTTCTATCTAGTTATGTATTCTGTCATTCTGCGTTATAGCTTGATTAATGCTTATCAATGGCATTTCACCCACGCAAGGGCTTGTTTGGATGTTACTCGTATCCAATCTCAATTCCTCTGTGTTGGAGTGAATTGAGGTGGAAATAAAAATTTCACTCAAATCCACTCCAACACATATGGATTGAGGTGAATACGAGTGCATCCAAACAAGGTCTAAGTGTGCGGAGAATACTTTCTGAGGTGTAAACTTATATGGTTGTAACTACCTCTATAAAAACACAGCGTGCTCGCATGCACACATGCAGGCTGCCTGGACATTGCCCACACTCCACACACGTAGGCACACCACCTGCACACAAATGTTCACAGTTCACCCATTGTTCATGATTGATGTGCTGATGCATGTACTTGCAACTATAGCTTGGAAAATTGAAATTTTCATGAGACCCGTGTGTAGAAGTTGAGATTCTGGATGATTCACTGCACGTGTTGGCTATTTTTTTCTTCTTCTGGAAGTTTTCTATTTACTGTTCGGAAACAGTTTAAACACTGTACGAGATAACTGAATCGACCACGTCCAGCCAAAGCTAGCAAATATCATGAGAATATAATATAAATATATATGTAACTATTGGTTAGAGGTACATTGCTTTGGCTACTGGAAGCACAGTTTAATGCATCTGCATGCCTGCATCTCCAAGTTGATTTGTCAAATTTTAAACTTTGCGTTACAATCGTCCATGTTTATGAGCAGGTGAACAATTACCCGACGCTATTCCTTTATCTTGCTGAAGACAAAAGCAACCCGGTATGTCTACAGAAACAAATACAAACATCTGTTAAGTTGATTCTTTTGGACACGTGTTAGTGATGTGCTTTGTGCTGATTCTGTCTTTTGGAGTGCAGATCAAGCTTTCAAAGAAATCAAGTGTCAAGGGCATGGCCAAACTCATCAAGGAGAAGCTGCAAATATCAGATGTGGAGACAGTAGCGGCTCCTGACAATGTCAAGGATGATGTGGAGACAGTAGCGGCTCCTGACAATGTCAAGGATGAGCTATAACCTGTAGTAGACTTCTCCGGCGGCCTGAGTTTGAGTAAGCTAGGGTCCAGTGAAGGGAAACCTGCAGCATGTTTGAGTGTTTTGCGCCAACCTGATAACAGAACTTGCTTTGTCCGCGTGATGTAACTTGTGTTACGTTGACAACAGACAATCGTATAGAGTAGGTGCGTAAATCAAATGAACATGTAAATCAATTTTAATGGGGTTCAGTTCATACATGAATATCCAGGGTAGTATCAGGTTCTCATTTCTGATTCAACATAAATAAAACAAGAGCATCTTTCTTTTATCGGAAGAACTGGAGTGTTCAATAAAGAATTGACCTTCTGTGACTTGAAGTCTTGAAGGCCGCTGTCGCCGGCGAGGTCCTCGTAAGCCCAGTACGCGCTCGGGCCAGCCCATGTCGTTGGTCGCTGTGTCGTTGACCTCCTTGCTCTCCCTGACGGCGACGGCGCCGCCCTTGCGGAGGTTGCCGGAGGATCGGAGGAGCGCGAGTGGTGGCCATCACAAAGCTAATAGTAGTCGGTCCATCACAAAACTGCCTGCCTCTTCGCATGCGAATGCAATGCAACTGACTCGTTCACAGTCTCTCTCGACCAACCAGACTCATCACTCAACAAACCTCCCGCTCCCTGCTCCGAACCCCAAGAGTATCGGCAGATTGAGACTTCCCGTCGATCGACCGCCACGCCGCCGGCCGCCATGATCTCGTGGCACGACCTGTACACGGTGCTATGCGCGGTGGTGCCGCTGTACGTGGCAATGGTCCTGGCGTACGGCTCCGTGCGGTGGTGGGGCGTGCTGACGCCGGACCAGTGCTCCGGCATCAACCGCTTCGTGGCCGTCTTCGCCGTGCCGCTCCTCTCCTTCCACTGCATCTCCACCAGCGACCCCTACGTGATGAACCTCCGCTTCATCGCCGCCGACACGCTGCAGAAGGTCCTCGTCCTCGCCGCGCTCGCCGTCTGGTCGTACCTCCCGACCGCGCGCTGCGGCGGCGCCGCGGCGGCCGGCGGGACGAAGTGGGAGCCGTTCGACTTGTCCATCACGCTCTTCTCCCTGGCCACGCTGCCCAACACGCTCATCATGGGGATCCCGCTCCTCGTGGCCATGTACGGGCAGTACTCGGGCGACCTCCTGGTGCAGGTGGTTGTGCTCCAGTGCATCGTGTGGTAC
Source organism: Miscanthus floridulus (assembly GCF_019320115.1). Lineage (NCBI taxonomy): Eukaryota > Viridiplantae > Streptophyta > Magnoliopsida > Poales > Poaceae > Miscanthus > Miscanthus floridulus. Next base: position 26,211,586 of record NC_089597.1, on the reverse strand, counting down.
ACCCTCCTGCTCGTCCTCTTCGAGTTCCGCGCCGCGCGGCTGCTCATCGCGGGTCAGTTCCTGGCCGGCACCGCGGCGGCGTGCATCGCCGACGTGCGCGTGGACCCGGACGTGGTGTCGCTGGCCGGAAGCCAGGCGGAGGCGCAGGCCGAGGTGGCGCCGGACGGCAGGATGCGCCTCGTCGTGCGCCGGTCCACGTCGGCGTCACGGCGATCCCTGGCGGCCGCCGCCGCGACGCCGCGGCCGTCCAACCTGACGGGCGTGGAGATATACTCGGTGAGGTCGTCACGGAACGCCACCCCGAGGGGGTCCAGCGGCATCGCGCACGCCGACATCGGCTGGGCCGCCGCCGCGCCACCGCACGGCGCGTCGTCGCTGCGCATGTCGAGCTTCGGCGCGGCGGACCTCTTCTCCCTGCACCCGACGCCGCGCCCGTCGAGCTTCGACGAGCAAGCGGTGCGGGCTGGATCGGCCGCCACGGTGGCGCCCAGCAACGACCCCAGGGACGTGCACATGATCGAGTGGAGCTCCGGCGCGTCCACGACGTCGGAGGTGCGCGGCTTGCCCGTGTTCCACGGCGGCGACCTCCACCGCGGCATGGATTCCCGCCGGCTGGTGCCCTCCGAGGCGCCCCCTAGAGGTCAGTCACAGGTGAACAATTGAAGCAAATACATAGATAAACGTGCAAGCACTGATGGTCGGCGCATGCGATTGCGTACGTACGGGGTTTTGTTTGTTTCAGCGATGCGGCCGGGGGAGCGCGTCGTCACGGCCTTCCCGGCGGACGCCGGGCAGGACGCGCTGGCGAAGCTGGAGTCCGGGTCGACGGAGGAGGAGCGGAAGGACGCCAAGCAGGACGCCGGCGGAGCGGGAGGGCAGCAAACGGCGGCACCGGCCGGCGTGATGATGCGGCTGATCGTCACGATGGTGTGGCGGCGGCTGATCCGCAACCCCAACACGTACGCCAGCGTTGTCGGCCTCACTTGGTCTCTCATCTCGTTCCGGTAATCCATCAAGTTCTTGGTCGCGATGCTAGTATATATTTTTTTCGTTTTCTGCATCTGAATTTTATTTCAGAAAGAACAAATAAAAAACGCCTCGTATTGCATTATCGTATCGGATCTGTTCCTGCAGATTCCACGTCGCAATGCCAGCCTTAGTGAAGAACTCCGTCAGCATACTCTCCGATGCAGGGCTAGGGATGGCCATGTTTAGCTTAGGTGAGTTGTCACCTCCATGTCTTCCCAACTAGTAATACACACATGTTGGTGGCTATCCTATCCTGCAATAATTCTTTTGCTGCCTGCCCAGGGCTCTTCATGGCCGTGCAGCCCAAGATCATCGCCTGCGGAAACACCATCGCGGCCGTCACCATGGCGATTCGCTTCCTCTTCGGCCCCGCCGTCATGGCCGCCACGGCCGCCGCCGTCGGCCTCCGAGGCACGCTCCTGCGCGTCGCCATTGTTCAGGTAACTATATTTAATTTCTGTGTTAAGGCTTTTGGTTTACACGTTGTGACAGCCAAAAATAGCGCTGATTTTGTATGCACATATGTGTTGGTAGGCCGCTCTGCCGCAAGGAATTGTGCCCTTTGTGTTCGCCAAGGAGTACAATCTGCACGCCGCCGTTCTTTGCACCGGGTAAACCAAGCCAAACAACTAGCCCCCTTCGTTCTGTTGCTTTGCAGGGTTGTCATCAGTGAGCTGTGCTTCAGTGTAGCATAAGCGTAGTGTTAACAGCAGATTAGGAAGGAACAGAGGAATTGGAATCTAGGCAGGGAAGCACAGCAAAGGGTCCGGAATAGACGACGAGTTCTTAGCAGTAGATGGTTTGTTCATTACAATAGATGATAACCCCTTCCACGAGAAGATACTAGGCTATATAGTAAGACGCACACACACGCATCTTCAGAGCTGGTTTACTTGGTCACCCAGGTCGGCCCGTAGTAGCGTGGGTTCACCGATCTGGGCCTTTGCGGACGGCCTGACTGTAGCCCATCCGAGCCGAGCTCATCTGTTGCCGGACGGCCGTCAGGTAACGAAGCCGTGGAGCCGGATGCTGGATCAGGGTCAGCTGGTGGAGTGCTGACATTCCCCCTCCCTTGCGCGCCATGTTGCCGCCACAAGCTGGCACGAGGGAACTGCTGCTGTAGGAACTCCAGGTCCTCCCAAGTAGCCAATGAAACTGGAAGATTAGTCCACTGAATAAGCCCTTGCTGAATGAACTTCTTACCGCAAGGCACCTGACGATGCTGGAGAATGCGTTCTGGTATACTCTATTTAGCAGACGCCGGTGGCAGGGTTGAAGTAACCGTGTGGCGAGCACCCACCGCCTTCTTAAGTTGCGACACATGGAATACTGGATGCACCGAGGAAGAAGACGGGAGCTCAAGCCTGTATGCGACAGTGCCAACACACTCTAGCACCTTGTAGGGCCCAAAAAATTTGAAGGCAAGCTTCTGGCTACTTCTGTCAGCAACTGACGACTGCACATAAGGCTGTAATTTCAAGAACACCCAATCATTGACCTGGAACTGACGCTCGGAGCGATGACCATCTGCATAACGCTTCATGCGCTGCTTGGCGCGAAGCAAATGTTGCCGGATGACTGCAGACATCAGTTCACGGTCTTGTAACCAGCTGGCAATATCCGTGATCGGTTGCTCATCTGCAGGACTAATGCCAAAATGGGAGGGAGCATATCCATAAAGCACTTCAAAAGGTGAGCGACCAAGCGCCGAATGCAAACTGGTGTTATACCAAAACTCTGCCAAATCCAACCACTGATGCCACTGCCGTGGGCAAGCATGAACAAAGCAGCGCAAGAAGGCATTGATTGACGCGTTCTGTCTGCTCATCGGATTGAGGATGATAAGCAGTGCTCATATATAGTTCCACCTTGTCCAATTTGAACAACTCCCGCCACAGCGCACTAGTGAAGATCTTATCACGATCTGAAACCAAGGCAGTGGGCATACCATGAAGACGATAAACTTGAGAGATAAACAGCTTGGCCACTGCAGCAGCTGTGAATGGATGGCGAAGGCTCAAAAAGTGTGCATACTTTGTGAAGAGATCCACTACCACCAAAATGCAGTTATACCCTTCCGACAACGGCAAGCCTTCGACAAAATCCAAAGACACCACCTTCCACGCAGGCACTGACAATGGTTGAAGAAGACCGGGTAACTTACTGTGATCTGGTTTGGCCTGCTGGCACACTTGGCATTCAGATACAAAAGCATGAATGACAGACTTCATACCTGGCCAAGCAAAATGCTGTTTAGCACGGCGGTAAGTAACTGGAATTCCACTGTGACCGCCGATTGCGCTGGAATGCATAGCATGGAGCAGACGCTTGCGCAATTCTGTATCATTCCCAATCCACAGACGGCCCTTATACCGAATGAGCCCATCTCTTAGTGTATAGTGAGGAGTACCGGTAGAATCAACACGGAGTTTGGTCAATAATTCCTGAGCCACTGGGTCATGCTCATAAGTCTGCAGAACCTCTAGCAACCACTGTGGTTGACACACAGTCAATGCCTCACACTGCACTACTGGAGCTCATGACAACGCATCCGCAGCCCCATTATCAGCTCCCTTTCGATAGACGATTCTGTACTGCAGACCCAACAACCGGGTGAAAACTTTTTGTTGCCACGGTGTATGAAGACGTTGCTCCTCCAATTGCACGAGGCTCTTGTGATCGGTCAAAATTTGAAACTCAGCCAATTGCAAATAGCTACGCCATTGTTCAACTGCCATCAATATTGCTAGATACTCTTTTTCGTATGTGGACAGACCTTGCAAGCGAGGGCTCAAAGACTTGCTCAAGAACGCTAATGGATGACCTTGCTGCATCAGGACCGCGCCAACACCCTGCCACTGGCATCCGTTTCAATGACGAAGGGCTTGGAGAAATCAGGTAGCGCCAACACAGGAGCCGACGTCAGAGCAGTCTTCAGAGCAGTAAAAGACTGATCCTGAACCGAAGTCCACACAAACATAGCGCCTTTCTTAAGGAGATCAGTGAGAGGTCTGGAAATCATACCGAAGTGACGCACAAAGCGATGGTAATAGCCGGCCAAACCCAAAAAGCTGCGTAACTCCTTAACAGATGTAGGTGCTGGCCAACTCAACACAGCCTAAACCTTCTCAGGATCAGTGGCAATGCCTTGCTCTGAAATAACATGCCCTAGATAACGCAACATGCGCTGAGCAAAGACACACTTCGATAATTTGACTTGCCATTGGTCACGTTGGAGCAGCTGTAGAACAAGTCGCACATGCTCAATATGTTCTTCCAACGTTTGACTAAAGATCAGGATATCGTCAAAGAAGACGAGCACACACTTGCGCAACAAGGGACCCAATGTAATGTTCATCGCCTTCAGGAAGGTAGCTGGTGCCCCTGTCAATCCAAATGCCTTGACACGAAATTCATACTGACCAGTGTGCGTCTGAAATGCAGTCTTAGGCTCTTCACCGTGTTTCAATCGAATCTGGTGATATCCTGCAGTTAAATCCAAACAGGCGAACCAAGACGCTCCATGCAGCTCATCCAGCAATTCCTCTATGACGGGCACAGGGTACTTAGTTTTGGCAGTAATTGCATTCAGATGACGAAAATCCACACAAAACCGATATGTTCCATCCTTCTTTTTGACTAGAAGAACCGAGGAGGAAAAAGGACTGTGACTGGGCTGCACAATACCAGAGTTGATCATTTCAGAGATTTGGCGCTCAATCTCATCTTTGACTGCCGGAGGATAGCGATAAGGTCGGACATTGACTGGAGCAGAACTTGGTACCAATGGAATTTCGTGAGCAAAAGCACGCTCGGGAGGATACCCTTGGGGTGGGTCAAACATGGACTGGTATTCCTGCAGAAGCTGCGAAATGGCCGGTATCTGAGAAGGAGGGTCAATGCTATTTTTGTCAGCTGCGAGAGCGGTGACCTGAACAACTGTACCCGGACGAAGAGTTGTCAATTCTCCTTGCAATGCTCGTGAAGCTCCTTCATAGGTATAGATGGCCAACAGGTCATCCCGGTCCGGCACGGCATGGGCCCGTGCCAGGCATGTCTTGGAGGGGGTCAGGCCGGCACGGCATGTTGGGCCGCCAGGCCGTGCCGAGGTCGTGTTGCGTGCCTGGCCGCCGGCCCAGGCACGACCCCTCGGGCCGATTTTTGGGCCAGGCTGACCCGATAAGCACGGCGTCTCCAGCAGGCTGGGCCAGCCTGAGGCCCGTGTCAGAAAGAAGGGAGGGAGGATCTGAGGCGCGGGGTAACGCTGCCGTCGCGTCGCGAAGGAGTCGAGGCATGGGGGAGTGCCGCTGCCGCGTCGCAAGGGAGTGGGAGAGAGCCACCGAGGCCTCGACGCCTCGTCGTCGTGGCCAAGCGCTGCCACTTCCATGCGCCGCCGCCTGTGCGAAGGAGCGCCGCCATCCATGGGGCAGGGAACACGAAGAAGGGAGCGAGGAGAGGAGCCACGGAGCCCTCGTCCTCGGAGGAGCGGGGGAGGAGGCGCGGAGCAAAGCGAGGAGCCGCCCGCACGAAGGAGCTTGAGGAGTCGGGGGCAGAGTTCGAGGCACCGGGCAAGCGAGGGAAGGGAAGGAGTCACGGGCGGTGACTCGCGAGTCGCGACTCGCGTGCGGCGCGGGGGATGGGGAGGGAAGGGAATAAAATTTAGGGTTAGGAGATTGTGCGCAGGGGGCTTTTACCAGGCCGCCCAAGTCATCGGGCCTGCTAGTATATGTCGGGCCATGCTGTGCCAGCCTGCGTGCTTGGGGTGCGGCCCAGACACGGCCCTATGCATCGGGCCGTGCTGGCCTGGGCCCGTACAATACCGGGCCGTGCCGTGATTGGGCCTAGCCAAAAAACCGTGCTTTGGGCCGTGCCGTCGGGCTACGGGCTGCATGGACATATATATTCATAGGGAGTGAACAACCACTTCTGAGCCCAATCAACTTGCGTCGGACTATACTGAACCAACCAATCCACACCAATGATGAGGTCATAATGAGCTAATGGCAATATCTTAGCATCTGAATGAAAGCAACACCCTGAACAGACCACTCAAGCTGAGCAAACTGACTAGAGCAATCCAGTATCTGGCCGTCAGCGATCTTAACACGCAGAGGTACAGGCAAATGAGACTGGCCTGACAACTTGGAGCTGAAGTCAATACTTACGAATGTATCGGAACTTCCGGAATCCAACAAAATCTTGGCCGGCACGCCCTGCACTGTCCCGTGGAACTGCATGGTACTCACTGCTGTGTGGCCATTCAGTGCAGCAAGAGATATAGCTAAGCGCATCAGCAGGTTCCTCCTCAGGATGCTCTTCATCAGAACACTCCTCATTGTGGCAAATATCCCAGAACTCCTGAAGTACATGCAACTGAATGTTCTCTGAACAACGATGATCCCGTGACCACTTCTCGCCACAGTGAATACAGAGGCCACGCACTCGGCGATAAGAGCGTAGAGTATTGAGCCGGTCTTCCACTCCCCGGCCACGCCGTTCAGGACCTGGGGTTGTCACAGGCTTGTCGGTCTTGTCTGTTTTGTCAGCATTGGGTGGTGCTGGCATTGGTCTGTTACCCAGAAACCTGGATGTGGTGTAAAGGTCTGGGCGGTGTCCCTCCTTGCGGCGGCCCGAATCCAACAATTCTTACTGCAACAGTGCTAAAAACATAGGCATCATCCAGAGAAGTGGGTAGCTGCATGTGAACTGCACTTCGTATGGCCTCACGGAGCCCATCCATGAAACGCATGGCAAAGAACAATGGATCTGTATTGCAGGTATAAGCCAACAACTGATCAACCAATTCCGCAAACCGATCAATATAGTCCTTCACAGTGGAAGTCTGACGAATCCTGAACAACTGACGAATCAGTGTCTCATACCGACTCTTACCAAAACGGTCAAGCACCAACTTACAGAATTGTTCCCAACTGTACCGGCGCCCACGATGGTCCAGAGGTTATACCCACCGTGCCACACCAGACAAGTTCATAGTTTCCGCCTTGATCCACATGTGCGGTTCCACAGAATAGAGCTCAAAATAATCTTTACAATTGGTAATACATAGCTTGGGGTTCTCGCCTGTGAACACCAGAAAGTTGAACTTCGGCAGCTTGCTGCTGGAATACTGAGGACCCAACTGCGTATGCTGGTCATGAACTCCGTTGATTTCCCCAAAAAACAAACGCCCATCAGTATCTATATGTGAACTCGACAGAGTACGTCGCAAACGAGAATTGGGTTGGGGAAGTGGGTGGGGCTTGAGATCGAGCGTACGCTTGACCGGGAGTGGAGTCAGGGACTCAAACTCCCGGCGATGTGTTTCGACGCGGTGCCCCGCAGAGGGGCCTGTGTTTGGGTGCCCGGCGGATGAAGTCGCCGCGGTCACCAACGGTTGCGACAGGATGCCGGCGGGCATGGCCGGTGAGGTGTCGAGCACCACATGGCTCAGGGACTTGCACAACGCCGTCATCTCCTCCCGCATCTTCTCGATCGCACCCTCCTGCTTGCGCAGGGTGCCGATCTCGGATCGGAGCTCCTCCACGGACGCGTCCACGGTAGGCTTCCAACCGTCGAACACCCTGACGGCATCCTCCACACACCCGAATCGGTCGGAGATGGAGCGGTCCATGGCGGTGATCCGGCTGCCCAGTGACGTCTCCACGGCGTCGACACGACTCTCGACACCGTTCACAGCGGTCTTCACGGACTTGATCTCATCGAGCAGGAGCTGGAAGTTGGGATCCATGGAGCCCAATTGCTTGCGGAAGCGAGTGAAATGCTCGTGATCAATTTGATGTGGCTCCAGGGTTACTCACCGTGTCACGACCGTCGACCACACCAACCTTGGCGCGGACCTACGGGACCTCATGATGAACACCGCAAGGGCGAAGAACAGATCGACCTGCCGTCGGGGATTACGGTACCAGATCAAGACGGAAGGAACGAGGAGAATTGCGGGTGGGTGGAGAGGGTAGGCTGAGGAATTCGTAGGCTCTGGATACCAATTTTGTTAACAACAGATTAGGAAGGAACAGAGGAATTGGAATGTAGGCAGGGAAGCACAGCAAAGGAGCTGGAATAGACGACGAGTTCTTAGTAGTAGATGGTTTGTTCATTACAATAGATGATAACCCCTTCCACGAGAAGACACTAGACTGTATAGTAAGACGCGCACACACGCATCTTCAGAGCTGGTTCACTTGGTCACCCAGGTCGGCCCGTAGTAGCGTGGGTTCACCGATCTGGGCCTTTGCGGACGGCCTGATTGTAGCCCATCCGAGCCGAGCTCATCTGTTGCCGGACGGCCGTCAGGTAACGAAGCCGAGGAGCGGGACGCTGGATGTGGGTCAGCTGGTGGAGTGCTGACACGTAGTTGTGATTCATATGTTTCCATTCTTTTTTTTCAGGGTCATATTTGGCATGCTAATCGCTCTTCCCATCGCCTTGGTCTACTATATCATTCTCGGACTACTGTGAATGGTGTGATGGTGTCCAAGCAACAACGACCGTTCCAAAGCCAGCTGACATGTTGCGAATCTAGATTGGCGGCCGTTCGCCCGGGCCGAACGCGCCTCTGCGCGCGGCTGTTCCCAACAGAGCCCACCTCTCTCTCTCTCTCTTCCCCTCCCGGCGCTGTGTCTAGTTGGAGTGAGTCGCTCGAGTACTTGCAGTTTTCACCCTTTTTTCTTCTTCTTCCTTTTTCTTTTAATTTTTGTATATTAACACATTTTTTTTCTTCTATATACTACGGACATATTTTTTAGATTTAGAAAATTTCCCGGAACAAATGATGTAAAAAATATAGTTAGACCAAAAAACGTATGTGTATAAGTTAGTTATTCGTAAACTTATTACACAAAAAATATGCCAGAAAATTTGTGTTGACAGATTGTTATGGTAGGTTTGTCTGCCAACAGTTATGAATAAGAATTAGGTTATAAAGGTAATATAGAAAAGTTGCCGTACTAAGTTATCCATAAAATTACGTAAAAAACTATAAAAAATTATGATAAAAAAATATGGTGATAAGTTTTGTTCCATAATGTTTACGCAAAAGTTACGAGTATAATTTTAGAACTTTCAAAGAAATTATGGTGATAAATTTTGTTCCACCAAATGTTATATAACTTCACTGTTTTAAATGGTAATATGTTATGGCTTTTTAAATACATAGTTTTTGTAATGTATCTAAATATAATATTTATCTAGGTACATAGTACGAGCAATATATTTAGAAAAACCAAAATATTTTACAATCTGAAATGCAGGAAGTACAAAATTTGTTACGGTAACTTCGCCACTTTCTATAAAAAGAAAAGTTACGGAAACACCTTTTTAAGAAAAAAAAATTGTGGGTTGTAATAACCATGCTTGCCGTTGGTTTGATCTATGGATCACACAACTGATCGAGCAACCGCCCTTGGAACCTCATGGCCAAGATCAATGAGTTCACTAGAAGAGCCAAGCGAATAGGTTCGTGGCAAATGACGCTGCAACGAAGTTTGGATTTGCTGTGGCAGGAAGCCTGTCCACACATGTGGTCTCTATATTTTTTTGGTGCAGTACCCTCACAATGCATATCTGAAAGCTATTTTGACGTGTAATTTGTTTTAAAAGTTTTTCCACATGTGTTCACAATCTCGTGGCAGACTAGACATGTTTTGTAACCACATTAATTAAACACTTTCTCAAATTCCCATACTTGACTAATTAATTATGTCAGCTACTGGTACTGTGGTACACAATCATATCGTGGCACACCGAAAATGTTATTTTCATCCGTACTGTTCCTAGCTGAATACTCACCCCGACCAAAAAAAAAAAGATGCAATTCTAGCTCTATCATTAGTCAGACTAAGATTATAGGAAAGTATTAATATTTACAACACGACAACGAGGTGCCTATGGTGACTTCATAAATCTCAAGATTTACCGGCTCAATCGTTTGGAGGTGCTCATAGGTGTAGTGTTTGTGTACGTGTATTCATAGGGGTGGGTGTACGTGCGTGTTGTAGGCGTTTACCTTGTACTGTGTAATTCTAAAAAAATAAATGTACGTACACCATGCAATATATTTTATAACAAATCTAATTGCACTTATTTAGTATTGTAAATCACGTATAGTTTTTGTATTTTTTTTTGTCAAACTCAAAATGGGTTTGACCAAGATTTTAGAAGATGTATAAATATTTTTCTTTAATTAGGAAAATATCCTCAATTATGGCCCTTGTCGGCATGGACATGGTCTTTTTTTTTGTAATTCTTGAAAAAGGGCGTCCGTATGCTCGGACGTTTCCATGGATGGGCCGTGACTTCACCCCAAATGTCCCCCATATCCATTCGTCTCTGCAGTCTAAAAAAATCACCGAAGCAGAGCACACGCTCCACCCATGGAGCTCATGGCGGCCGAACGGGGCGGAGGCCGCCCGCACTCATCCCGTGCTCGCCGCGGCTGCCCACGCTCATCTGAGCCAGGGCGGAGGCTGCCCAGCTCGCCGGCTCGCCACAGCTAGGGTGGAGTTCGCTCGCGTGCAGCTCACGGCAGCCCCGGCGGAACCACCCGCACACATCTCACGCTCCACCTGCCTAGCTCGCCGTGGCTGGGGCAAACTCGCCCAGAACTCGCCCGTGCGCATCTCGCGACAGCCAAGATGGAACTCGCCCAAGCATAGCTCGCGCTCCACCCGCACAGTGTGGAGACCCGCCGCGGCCTTCTCCACCAAAAGCGGCGAGGTACGCGCCACCGGCGAGCTCTACACCAGTGAACTCCACACGACGACGAGTCTCCATTGTCCCAAGCAGCAAGGAGATGTTGCGCTGAAACAACATGTTGCAAGCTTATATTTTAAGTGTTTTATGTTGTAACATGGCTTTGGCGGGTGGCGAAGGCCCCCGACAGTGGGGTGTCGCCAAGGCGTCTTCGAGCGTCTTAGGGCGGAGACCCGGCGCTGACTAAAGGAACTTTCCCGGCTATGCTCGAAGGGTGCTGAATCTCCTTTTTATCGTGGACTCCGCCAAGGCCAGGCACGCATCCCGCCGACCGCTCAGGCGGGCGTCTCCGGTATTACGGGCGGAGTCCGCCTTATCTCTAAACTAATCAAACAAACGATCTTGCCTAAGTGTGCGCAGGTACTCAAGCGCAGGCGCTCGCGGTCCGCACGAGCGCGCCAGCATGGCCCCTGCGCGGCCGGGCGGAGACCTACGGATGATGTCTCCGCCCGGACCGGCGGAGACTCTCCAAGGCGACGGCGTGCCCCTGAGGGCGGAGGCCAGCGGCCGGGCAGAGACCTACGAATGATGCCTCTGCCCGGACCGGCGGAGACTCTCCAAGGCGACGGCGCGCCCCTGAGGGCGGAGGCCAGCGGCCGGGCAGAGACCTACGAATGATGCCTCCGCCCGGACTGGCGAAGATTCTCCAAGGCAACGGCGCGCCCCTGAAGGCGGAGGCCAGCGGCGAGAACCATGGCCCCCGCGCGGCCGAGCGAAGACCCGCGGGTAATGTCTCCGACTGTCCGGCGGAGACCCGCCAAGGTAGCGACGCGCCCCGGGAGATGAAGGCTAGCGCCGGGGACCCAGGCCTTTGGGCCGAAGACCGAGCTACAGTGGGCCGGCTGCTCATGGAAGCCCATCACTTGAAGACGGTATGGTAGGATTGCCCTGCGAACAAGAGGCTAGCGGCGGAATATTCCAGGAATGTACTGTAGTAGTTGAGGGGCATTGTAATAAATTCTGTTATGTAGTAGTTGAGTCCTATAAATAGGGGACACTTGTAACCGTGGAAGTTGGTTGGTGGACGAATTAATGAAACCATAGCTTTCCGTGTCATTCCCTTACTCACCACTCTCCCCCTTATCGTTCTTATCCCGAGCCTCTACCCGAGGCCGACCGTCCGGCGGGCGAAGGCCTCGGTCTCTTCCATGTAGTTTGAAACCGCTAGTTTCAACATTGGCGCCCACCGTGGTTGGGCCAAGGCAAACCAACGATGGCAGGGAAAAGAAAGACCACCACCAGAGCAGCAGTGACCACGGGTCAGCAAGAAAGGCCTAGGTGCAACATCCGTAGCGCCTACGCAACCTCGCCAGCGGAGGATGACACCAGAGCAGATGCCCAGGGTCAACCACCGGAACCCCAAGACCGAGAGATTCAAGATCCGGAGGCCCAACCAAACTCAGCCACAACACTCGAGCAAGAACTGCAACAGCTGCAAGCACAGTTGCAAAGAGCGCAACAAGAGAGGGACAGAATGGCAGCAGCATTCGCAGCTAATCAGCAAGCTATTCAAGCGTCAGCACAAGCAGCAGAAATAAGGCAGCAGTTGGCAGTCCTACATGCTGAGATACTAAGTATGCAGCATGTAGTACCAGCGACAACCTCCGCAATCCCAGCCTCCGCAGCAACACCAACTGCAACCATGCTTCAAGGTTCTACGCCAGTGATCAGCCAGCCGACGATGCCATCTCAGGTGATGCGGAGGCCTATCGATCCTAAGTCCCCACTATCTGAACGCATACAACAGTCGCCATGGCCAACAACGTACAAGCCAATCACACTACCCAAGTTCAACGGAAAGACTGACCCCCATCAGTTCATTATGAGTTACGAGGCAGCAGTAGCCTCCACCGGCGGAGATGACGTCGTCTTGGCAAAGTCATTTGTCATTGCAGCTGAAGGCGACGCGCTGGCTTGGTATTCTATGCTCAAACCAAGTACAGTCTATTCTTGGGAGAACCTCCGGGACAAGATATTGGCAAACTTCAAAGGGCTAACAGCACAGTCGTTGACTTCCACAGATCTGTTTCAGTGCAAGCAAATGCAGGGAGAGACACTACATGACTACTTTTGAAAATTCGTGCAACTAAAGGCGAAGGCACCAGATGTCCCAGACGAGATCACCATTGAAGCAGCGATCAAAGGCCTCCGAATCAGGCCATTCGCAACACACTTAGCAAGAGAGAAACCAACCTCCATTCAGTAGTTGTATGACGAGTTTGAGAAGTACTGCAGATCAGACAATGACCTACGCAAGAGGCTAGAGGAGCAAGGTCAAAACAGACAACAAAACAACAGCAAAAATTCCCAGAAATCCTATACGAACCAGAATGTATCAAATCAGAAGCCAGGCCATGGGCAAGTGCTCAGTATCGAGGGTCAACCCCACCCCGAGCAAGGGCAACAGGCAGCGCCAACACGGCCAAAGAGCCAGACAAGGAACCAAGGTTGGCAAGGTTACCAAGGCAAAAACTAGAACAGAAACCAAAGCCAGAAACAACGCAGGCCATATTGCGTTTTTCACGACGAAAACGCAGGGCACATCACCAAAGATTGTCTGGAGACAAAAGAAACACAAGAAAGGATGAAGAACAAGCAGACTGCCCAACTTCCGACACAGCAGAGCGCAAGAGAGGTCAACACCACATACACAACTAGCCACCAGCAGTACTGCCCAATGTACCCAGCGCTAAACGCAACCCAAATACATCCCTCCACACTGGCCTTTGCCTATTACCCAAACTTCCTACCAGCATGGTGGTCATCACCTTCGCAGCAGCCTCCGGCGGGCAACTACAGGTCGGAGGCAAGCCTGACCTACATAAACCCAAAATCTCCCCATATAAGAGCACTGCCAACAATAGGCATGATATTGCCAATCGCCAGAGGATCATCAATGGAGTTTCAAACGAAAAAGCAGAAAAAGGATCACCTCCGCCTGGTAAACAATGTAGCAGTCCAAGGCCCGGCGAAACACATAGATTGGTCCAGAGTCCCAATCACCTTCACAGAAGAAGATCTCCAGCTAGAGAGCTACCCTCACGCAGACGCAATGGTGATCAAGACAAACATAGCAGCATGGGAGATAAGCAGAATACTGATCAACACTGGTAGTTCAGCAGATATAATCTTCGCAAATACCTTCAACCAAATGAAGCTCAGCAGAAATCAACTACAGCCCTCCGAATCCCCTTTAATAGGATTCGGAGGCAAGTAGATACAAGCATTAGGAAAAATCTCACTCCCAGTGTCGTTCGGAACCCAAGCGAATGCCAGAACAGAGTACATAACTTTCGACGTCGTCGATCTATATTACCCATACAATGTCATCTTGGGCAGAGGATTCACAACCAAATTCAACGCAGCCCTGCATATGGCCTACCTGTGCATGAAAATACCAGCACTCCATGGTATTATCACCGTCCGAGGTAGCCAAAAAGAAGCAAGAAACATAGAGAAAGCTATCTATAGAGCCCAAAGAAACATCAATGCAGTCGAGTCGGTGAACAAAGAACTAGAGCCTCCGGACATGCCCAAAGGAGAAACAGATATGGCAGGTCAAGAAGAGACAAAGCTGATCCCTCTAGAAAAAGAGTTACCAGACAGAAAAGTAACAATCAGCTCAAAATTGTGCAAGGCAGAAGAGGAAGAGCTCATGGCAACCCTAGTAAAAAACAAGGACATCTTCGCCTAGTCAGCCTCCGACCTCCAGGGAGTCAGCAGGGACATCATACAGCATGAACTGGATATCAATGAAAACATGAGACCAAGAAAGCAGAAATAGAGAAAAATATCAGAGGACAGAATCCTGGCAGCAAAGGCGGAGGTGCAAAGACTGCTAGATGCAAAAGTGATCAGGGAAGTCAAGTATTCAGAATGGCTTGCAAATGTAGTCTTGGTACCAAAGAAAAATGGCAAAATGAGAATGTGCATAGATTTCACAGATCTGAATAAAGCTTGCAAGAAAGACCCTTTCCCATTGCCAAGAATAGATGCCTCCGTCGACAAGGCAGCTAGATGCCAGAGGTTCTCTCTCCTAGACTGTTTCTCTGGGTATCACCAAATCTAGATGAAAAAAGAAGACGAAGACAAGACAAATTTCACCACCCCATTCGGGACATACTGCTACACCAGAATGCCAGAGGGACTCAAGAATGCCGGAGCAACCTTTGCCAGAATGACAAAGGAGGTTTTGGGATCACAGCTAGATAGAAACATTATAGCCTATGTCGATGACATAGTGGTCATGAGCAAGAACAAGGATGATCATGTCTCCGACTTATAGGAGACCTTCGCCAACCTCAGGACAGCTGGCCTCTGCCTCAACCCAGAGAAATGTATATTCGGAGTCACAAAAGGGAAGATGCTCGGTTATATCATAAGCAGCGAATGCATCAAAGCGAACCCGGACAAAACTAGAGCAATAATGGCAATGGCAGAGCCCAAAAACAAGAAGGAAGTACAAAAGCTAACAGGAAGAATAGCAGCACTCAGCAGATTCATCTCAAAATCAGCAGAATGTAGCCTACCCTTCTTCCAAGCCCTGAGGGGCAGAGACAACTTCGAATGGGGGTCCAAGCAGTCGGAGACATTTCATAACTTGAAAGTGTATCTGGCAAACTCATTGATGGTCTCCGTCCCAGAAGCAGACAACCACCTATTGTTGTATGTGGCGGCCTCCGACCATGCAGTCAGCGCAGTCTTAGTCCACGAGCTAGAAAAAGAATCAGGCAAAACTCAAAAACCAGTTTATTTCATCTCAGAAGCACTGTTCGGAGCCAAACTAAACTATACAGAGGTAGAGAAAGTTGCCTACGCAGTGCTAATGGCATCAAGAAAACTAAAGCATTACTTCTAAGCCCACGAAATCTTAGTTCCAACATCGCTGCCACTACAAGACTTGCTTAGAAACAAAGAAGCCTCCGACAGAATAGGCAAATGGGCTACAGAGCTATCACAGTTTGGAATCTCATATGTTGTCAGAACAGCAATCAAATCACAAGCATTAGCTAATTTTATAGCAGATTGGACATCTCCGACAGAGCCCAAGGTACAACCAACAACTCAAGGCTAGATAGCATTCATGGATGGAGCCTAGGGCCAAGCTAGAGCAGGAGCCTCCGCCATCCTAACAGCACCCTCCGGTGTCAGACTGAAATACGCAGCAAGGCTAGAGTTCAAATCAACAAACAACATAGCAGAATATGAAGGCCTGATCTTAGCGCTGAGCAAAGCAAAGGCCCTAGGGGCAAAAATATTGACAGTCAAAATAGATTCTCAAGTGGTCACTGGCCAAGTAGAGAAAGAATACACAGCAAGAGAGCCAGAACTCATCAAATACCTATCCATTGTTAGAAATTTGGAGCGGAGATTCGAGGGTTTCACCTTGAAGCACATCCCAAGATCAGAAAATGCAGAGGCAGATGAATTGGCAAAGGCTGCGGCAAACAACCTGCCACTGCCTCCAAACACTTTTTACCAGATCTTAAAGTCTTCGGCAACTGCGGAGACATCTAAGGCACTAAAACCCATACTACAATTGCAAAATGAAGATTGGAGAAAGGTGATAACAGAATTCCTAGAAGGCAAAACCACCGAAGAAGATGAAGCAAAAGCAGCAAGAATACAGGCCAGGGCAAGAAATTACACAATCATAAATGGCGTACTGTACAAGAAGGGAGTAGTCCAGCCTCTCCTCAAATGCATATTGCAGAGCGAAGGCATAGAGTTGCTTCAAGAAATACACTCAGGAATTTGTGGGTCGCACATTGGCTCCAGAGCTTTATCAGCAAAGGCAATAAGGCAAGGCTTTTATTGGCCAACACACATACAAGACGCAGAGCAGACAGTCAGAACATGCAAAGCATGCCAAACATTCTCTCCAGGACAGTCAAAACCATCGTCGGAGACCCAGCTTATACCTCCGATATGGCCGCTGCAAAGATGGGGGATGGACCTGGTCGGCCCATTACCTCCATCCCAAGGAGGAAACAAATTCACAGTAGTGGCAGTGGAATATTTCACAAGATGGATAGAGGCAAAGCCGCTGGCGAAGATAACCTCAGAAACTATTAGAAAATTCTTCTGGCAGAACATCGTTTGCAGATTCGGTGTACTAAGGATCTTGACAGTAGACAATGGAAAACAATTCGATTCAGAGAACTTCAAAGAATTCTGCAAAAGCATAGGGACAAAATTAGCCTTCGCCTCGGTATACCACCTAGAGTCCAATGGAGTAGTGGAAAGAGCAAACAGAATAGTCTTTTCAGCAATATCAAAAACACTACTGGGCCTACGCAAAGGAAAATGGATAGATGAATTACCTAGAGTTATTTGGTCACACAATACATCCGTCTCAAGAACAACAGGATTCACACCATTCAAACTGCTTTATGGAGAAGAGGCCATGATGCCAGAAGAAATAAAGCACGAAAGCCTCCGCACAACAAGTCAGCTGATGTTGCAAGATGAAGAATATGCAAAAGAAATAATAGAAGCCACCAGACTGGAAGCAGTCGACAACATTACAAAATATCAGTCCCAAACCAAGAAGTGGAGAGACTCTCAGGTGGTAAGGAAAGACATAAAACACGGAGACCTTGTACTCAGGAGAAAACCCAACGCACAACTTGTCGGTAAGTTGCAACCGAAATGGGAAGGCCCATACACAGCAACGGTAGCAGACCAACCTGGTTCTTTCCACTTGACCAACAGCGAAGGTGTCACAACAACCCACACATGGAATATTGATAGCCTTCGCAGATACTACATCTAGGCGATGTACCAAAGGGCAACCTCCGCAAAATATAAGCGGAGGCCCCTACATGCATTTACCTTAGTTTTTTTTTACTTCATTCAAAACAAAATGTAAAAGAGCCTGCACTCTTTTCCTCACAGGGGAACTCCAAGTGGAGGTGAGGTTTTTAATGAGGCAGGCTCAATGTAAAAATCCTCTACAAGTACAAAGAGGTAATTCCCCAAAAGAACGCCACAAAGAATCCAAAACCGAAAGCGGCCAGCTCTGGCGCCGCAATATTCGGTAAACAAAAACTACAGGTCCTTTCAAAGCGCCAGCCATAGGCAAGGGCAATTTGAAACGACCTCTATAGCCAAACAGGCCTTCGCCCTTGACAAAGACCTAACCAAAGTCAAGCATCAAGGCAAAAATCTTTGGCCAAAAAGGCCTCCGACCCTTGACAAAGACCTGACCAAAGTCAGGCATCAAGGCAAAAATCTTTGGCCAAAAGGCCTCCGACCCTTGACAAAGACCTGACCAAAGACAGGCATCAAGGCAACAACCTCGGTGGAACAGGCCTCCGACCTTAGCAAAAAAAAACCAGCATCAGGGGCAACAAATTTGTGGCGCTAGAACCAGGAAAAAGGTCTCCGCCATTCGAAACAGGAAAAACAGAAAGTGCCTGACAAAACACTGCCACCACTACGGCGCCAGGCCTCTTTACTTCAAAGATCTCAAGGAGAACAAATAATTCAGGCAACATACAGGCCATTAAAGCCAAGATACGTTCCACCTAACAACGTACAAAAATGTTAACACCCGAAAGCCACCACCCCACTATAAAAATGGATTCCCCCCGTGCCCTCAAGAAACTCAGTCAGCATAAGGCGCAAGGGCGCAAGGGGGGAGCAAGGCATAGTGCAGGCAAAAGCCATAGTGATAGCCATGGAGGCAGGGGTCTCCTTAGATATCCAAATCGGTCGTAGATATTGTACGAAAACTCATAAAATCGGAGACAGTGGGAAAAGAGAGAGGGCCTACGGCACGGTGATGAATAGCAAAGGCCTACGGGAGCAGGGGGATAATTCACAAAAACTCGTAACATCCCCCTAACGCCGGAGACCTAACCTGCCATCTCCAAAGATCAACTATGTCCCATGGGTGTGCAGCGTCGGAGACCCATGCCTCCAGACAGCTAAAACACCCAGCTAAAGAAATATCTAGAGTCTCCGCCGTCTGCACAAGCTGCGCCAAACCCCCAGCCGGATCAAACGACGAATCGGCAAACCTCACCAGGCGGACTTCAAGTATGCCTCCGCCGGTCGAAAAACTACGGAGACTTCTACCCTGGCCATCAAGCAAACACAGAGAATGAGAAAAAATGGGGCGAAGGTCCTGGCCACCACCTCTGTATCATGCTCGATCGCCCAAGCAAAGGACAACGGTGCATGAGCTCGGGACTAGACGAGATATGTAAACTACCACGACGGGCTCAAGCCACCGCACAAACAATCAAGAAAGTGAACTTGTCTTGTATTCCATAAAGCGTCGAGAAACATTCTTACAGGACACCAACTTGAAATAAAATCCTAACTACTGTGGCGGAGGTCCACGCCAAGCGAGCGTGCGAGTAAACCCAGCGCGCTCGTCATCTATGTCAAACCTAACCGACTCAAATATGTCGTGCGCAACGCTGCGAGGAAAGGCCAAACGCCAGTACTCCCAAAGCTCTCCGCTCACGTAAATACCGTCGTTGTAGAGAGTCAAAGGAGCAACGTCTTGTGTAGGCTCCCGATTCGGAACCTGCGCAAGGTTAAAATTTTCCACAAAACCATTTAGAACAAAATAAACTTTATTCACAAAAGCCCAGTTGGACTGCGAGATACACGCTAGAACAACTAAATGCTATAAAGAGCCTAGACCTCCGGTGTATCAGCCGCAACGGAAGTCCCTGGAGCGAAGCTCGCATCAACTGTGGGCGGGCATGGCACCTGCGGCCTCCGACCACTGCCTCCGCCGATCGTAGATCCCCCCAGAGCACCACTAGCGGTGGAGGCACCAACCGTAGTCGCCGAGCGCGGAACCGACGGAGGCCTACCCACAAGACCCTTCTGCGCATCCTGCAACGTAGGCTAGAATGTCAGGGGCAAAAGCAACGAAAGCCTCCGCAGCATAAAAAAAAAGGGCGACTACAAAGACTATAAGTACCTTTGCCCTCTTGTCATCCGCCAGTTTCCGGGCAGTAGATCTCCCAAATGGAGCCCAAAAGTGCCCGATGAAATTTCTCAAGGTTTTCCGCAAACCAAGAGAGGTCTCACCGAGCTCCTCCGGACCAGGCAGCGCCCCCTCCAGAATACTTTCGGTATGCGTACACCCGCCGCGTGCCAAAAGTTTGGCATAGTTCGCCACTCCCGCTAGCGCCCCGTAGTCCGTGCAACTGTTGATCAGGCCAGGGAGCTTCGCAAGATGACGTTTTAGCCAAGAGGCGAGGGCGTACATGCTGTCTTCCTCCGGAGGAGCAGAGGTCTCGCCTCCAAGCTCGACAATGGTGGCCCGGTAGTGACCAACGGTCGCAGCAAGGACTCGTTTGACCGAGTCCAAACGCCTCGTCATCAGAGAAAGCTGCTCCCTCACCGCTGCTGCGGATTCCTTCTCGGAGGCAAGCTCTCGCCGGAGACCCTCGGCCAGCTCATTCGCTCTACGGGCCTGCTCAATGGACAAAACCTCCACCTCCTAGGCCTTGGCGAGATCGACCCTCAAGCCATCCTTTTCTCGCTCCTTCTCCGTCAGAGACAGGCGGAGAGCCGTAAGAGAGTCCGACATCCCTTT